>NC_136497.1:75895033-76020033 GCF_053919585.1 Euprymna scolopes
AAGCATGCCAGCATATCACTATGTTTGTATCAGTTTATAAAGCAAAGCCTAAAGAAATAATGTTCCTTTGTGTTTAAGATGAATTTGTTCATTTTCATATAGAATATATTTTGAAAAAAAAATGATTGATACTACTTATGAACATTTAAAAAATGATAATTTGCCAATAACTTTTATGGCAATGCACAACAAATATTTCATTCAGAATTTTATTAATTTGTCTCCTTATTTCGTGTCTTCTCTTTCTATGTAGATTTTCAGCCATTTTTTTGTGTTGATATCTTTATTTCTTTGATGTCCTTTTAGTTTATTTCAGCTTTCAATTTTCAGATGTGGGGGATTGGCGCAAGGCGTGCGTGGCTTTTATTTTTCATTAGATCAACAATATAATTTATTGGTTTATACAAAAAAAAATCAACTGAATATAAAAACACAATTGAATAAAACCTTAAGATAATTAAATAAAAAAAGTGTGAAATAACTGAAAAGGAATAGACGAAAAAATAATGCAAATTACTTATGAATTAAAAAGAAGTCTGAAGACCAAACAAAAAAATATGGCTGCCAAAAGCTTGACTCTTTTATGTGAGTGAAATGCAGAAAAAACGGTCTTAAGAAAACAAACAATAAAACTATTAAACAATAGACATCCACGTGTGTATATATATATATATATATATATATATATATATATATATATATATATATATATATATATATATATATATATGATTACTTCATTTAATCACATAAATTAATATAGGAAGATATAATTTTATGCGTAAAATTTCAGCATTTACTTCAACAGTGTTCAATACATAAGTAGAGCTTGGTAGTGAGTTATGAAAGATATATATGGCAATTAAACTACACAGAATATTTCGCATTTCATTCTCGTGAGAATTCGTCAGGTTTATGCCTGACGAATTCTTACGAGAATGAAACGCGAAATATTCTGTGTAGCTTAATTGCCATATATATCTTTCATAGCTTAATATAATATATATATGCGCTTATCTATCTCTCTATTTATTTATTCATCTCTCCCTCTTTCTCCGTCTTCATCTCTCTCTCTCCTCTTTCTCACTCTCTCTCTCTCTCTCTATATATATATATATATATGCATGCATGAAATTAGAAAAATATATATCGCATATACACCCTAAAACCTATCAAAATAAGGAATAGTTCAATATACTTGATAGAGTAATAAAGCAAAAAAAAAATAATAACTGATAGAAATATAAATTGAGTTACTTTATATCTTCTCTAACTCTTCTATTTTCTATCTATCTATTCTTCTATGTTCTTCTATTCTATCTTCTATTCTTCTTCTTCTTCTTCTTCTTCTTCTTCTATTCTCTCTCTCTCTCTCTCTCTCTCTCTATATATATATATATATATATATATATATATATATATAATGAACTCATTATTTCCCGTTGAGTTTGACCTTAATAAGATTAAAAATCAGGAGATTTCATGCAGATGTGATATGCACAAACTGCAGCACATTATCTGAGGTGTGCTATAGGCCTATTACCTCTACACTTGCTCGATAATCGTCCATTCCTATATTTGTTCTGGTGAAAGTTCAGTGCCAAAATCGGTTAGATTTAATGGAAGTTTTAAAATCTTTTCTCTCTATTAAATTTCTCATTTTCCCGCTCCCCATTTACACCGCTGCTTGATCGTTCATGAGAAACTTTTACGGACGCCCACTGTTTACGGGTTTATTAGTTGCTTACAAAAATGAACTGCCTCCTATTGGGGAAAACGCACCACTATTATTTATACGTTGTTCACATTTATACACTAGGAAAGATAAATACGTTACTTACACATTTTACACATTTTTACACTAATACAAACAAATTACAAACAGATTCTTTCCATTTTATTTTTATTTATTTATTTATTTTTTGGAACCATATTTTACATCATTTCCGTTATATTTCGTTTCGTTCCCTCAGATTTTTCTTTTTTCTGTTTACATTTTTTCGATCTTTCTGGAAAGTTTGACATCGTTATTTTTTTCATTTTTTTTTCTTTTGTTGGTACCATTTACTAATTCATTTCCGTTTTATTTCTTTTCGTTACGTTCGATTTTTCTTTTTTCTGTTTACATTTTCCTGAGTGTTATATTGACATCGTTATTTTCTTTTCTTTTTTTTTTGGGGGGGGAGGCACAGTTTCCAAGTTTAACATTGGTATTTTTGTTTTTTTTTTTGTTTTTTTTTGGGGGGAGTACACACAGTTAAACATTTATTTTCCGGTCAAAATAATTATACGATCGTGATTATCGCATTTAAGAAATGTCAAATATCAAATTTTCTCGAACATCGATTTGGAACAAATCAAACTATGACTGATTTCATACAAAGATACGAAGATCATAATTACTCGATTTCAAAATGTAAACAATGTATGTGTTTGTGAATGGATTTGCTGACTTTCTTCTGTTAATATAAGGAGGCCATGCTGAAAGAAAAACATTTGAAAACATTGTTATTTACAATACTACTCTTAATATTTCCAGGGAATCTTTTTTAAATCAAAGGTCATTATCAGATGGTAACTACTTAATGCTCAAAATAGCAACTACTTAATGCTTGAAATAGCAAATACTACATAGCCATTAAAAATTCCTCTCTACTAATATTACCAAATATATTCAAAATCCAATTAGATTTTATCATTGTTTATACGATCCCGAGCTAGTATTATGATAATTGTAACAGTGGTTGAATTAGTACACCTCTCACATTTCTTCAAATATTTAAGTATATCTCTTCATGGGACAACATTGAAAAAATGATTTTTTGACACAATGAAAAGTAGTCTACAGCATATATAACAGAGTTACATTTTTTTCACCTCCAAATAACTCCAAATATAGTCATTAAAAGCTAAATCCCTGACAACAAAAGTGAGTACACCCCCTTACGAAATGTTATTAATATTAACATAAAACATGTAAATGTATTTTGTGTGGCCACCATCATTATCGAAAACTGCCTTTACTTGAAAATTACCAGTTTCACATGTAGTCACTGGAATGCACTTCCACTCTTCAATTACGACATCGAGAGCTAGCAGATATTTGAGATTTGCGCACCTCCACCTTCTGCTTGAGGATGTCCCAAATATGTTCTATCAGGTTCAAGTCTGGAGACATCACCTTTACCATCAGTCTCTTCAGTAAAGCAGTGGTTGTCTAGCCTGTGTATTTTGAGTCATTTTCATGCTAGAACACTGCAAACCAGTTTCTAGAGGGAGGGGATCATGTTCTGCTGCAGTATTTGACAGTACATGTTGGAGTTCATGTTTGCCACAATGACATGTAAATCTGCAATACCTGTAGCACTCATGCATCCCCAAGCCATGACATTCCAACCACCATGCTTGACTGTAGGCATGACACACTTATCTTTGTACTCTTCGCCTGGTCGCCGCCACACATCCATCAGAACCAAACAACTAAAATTTCGTCTCATCAGACCATAGGACATGGTTCCAGTAATCTATGGGCTTAGTTGACATGTCTTCAGTAAACTGTTTGCGGGTTTTCTTGTGTGTTGCCTTCAGAAGAGGTTTCCTCTTGGGGTGACAACCATCCACACTAATTTGATGGAAATATACTATTAAAACGAGTGACCTTTTGTGCTCCAAAATTTATTTTTCATCATCATTTTCAATGCACTTTTGCCAGAAATTCACTGACACATCCCTGCTTCTTACGCATTTCTATGACAGGAATTTCATCCCATCGATATCTGCAACAAAGAGATGAAACTTTTAGGTCATGAATCCATGTTCAGTCATTATAACGATTCAATTTGCTCTCCCCTGTGGGCCATTCGGAAGGAATTAAAAATAGGAGACATTACTTTTGAAATGCATCTATTATGTATATATATATATATAATTAAAATCGCTGTCCTCTCAGTTTCGAGTGTGACCTTCTCCTTTATTTCATGCCCCTCTTCCTCACCTCCCTACTCCTCCTTAGAATCGAAAGTGATCATAAATGGCTCCTCAGGCCAGCCAAACTGCGACAGATTTTGCCACAGAATTGGCACACCCGATCCGTTTTGATTGCAGTGTCTTTATTGGGGTGCAAAACAGGTTTTGAGCATTAACACAAATGGCTTTTGAAGCGAGCATAATTTTCCACATATGTCACAGTTAGTATGGTGACTTTGTGGACCTGGTACTGGACCCTGTTCACCCTTGCAAATCAACCAATTGTAAGCGCCGAACCGCATACGGGCATTCTCTTAGAACTCCAAGCCTTTGTGAACCAGCCTGTACCACATACTTCTATCAAAAGCTGTTTTCCCATTCATCTGCAGATACTCCCGATTGTTTCAGATAGGATTTTATTGTGTCCTTGAATCTCTTCTTAGGATTCGATGTACTTTTCTTTTCTTCCTACATTTCGTCAGAAAATAATATATATATATATATATATATATATATATATATATATATATATATATATATATATATATATAAATATAGATATGGATATATAGATATGGATATATAGATATAGATATATATATAGATATACTAGCAGGGGTTACCCGGCGTGGCCTGGGTGATCGGCCCCCTTCCCACTCCGAGGGATAACAAAAAAGTCACCCCTCTGGATTTACATGCTTGGTGTCGGCCTCCCCCCTTCAGGGAGAGATAATCCCCAACCCCACCTTCAGGGAGGAGGGTGCCTGGAGGCTTCTCCCCTCCCCCCAAAGAAAAAAATCATCTCGTCCTGGCCTCTTCGCCCCCCCACCCTTCGGGGGACACCGGCTTCCTTATTTGGGGGGAGAAACTGCCAAGCTCCCCCCTTTCGGGTGAGAAAATGCCAGGCTTCCCCTTTTGGTGGGGGGATGGTGGCCAGCTTCCCCTGCTTGCCTGTAGGTGGGTGGAGGATCGGACGTCCTTCCGTTAGGAACCCACCCTTGGGGGGGAGGTGGAAGGAAAGGGTATAGCCCCTCCCCGCTTCGGATAGGATTTAATAAACAAATAGAATTAAAAAAAAAAGTAGAATCGATCAGGATCGAACACGCAAACTAACGGTTAACAGTTTAGTATGTATACCCGAATTACTCTCTTACCTGTAATAAATAAAAAACTAAATAAAAAATGTAGTAAAAGAAAGTATAAGCAAATGAATAGATAAACGGGAACGGGCTTGGTTGCCATAACAACGTGACGTACACAAGGACGGTAGTGAACGTGTGTATGTGTGCGTGTGTGCACGTGTGCTGGGTAGTAGTACTAATAGTCTGTCCTTTGGAGGACAGCGTTTGTTTTCGTGTTGTGTGTACGTGTGTGCGGCTAGCGCCAGAATGGCAGACGGGTGTCGGAGGTTGGATTGTGAGGGCTGGTGTAAGTTTCGTAATTTTGTAATTTGTAAATGGCAAGTTAGGAAAAAAATAGACCCTTCCAAGATGGACAATAAATAAGGGCATTATATTTTATGGTAAATTTAAGAACGTAGGAACCATAGTTTTTTAGGAGATGTGATTATTGGATTAACCAATCAGAAACCGTCTGTGGCACGCACATCTCTGTTTTTATAGATATATAGATAGATATAGTTGCATAATATATATAATAGAATTATATATAATAGAATAATATATATATATATAGAGAGAGAGAGAGAGAGAGAAAGAGAGAGAGAGAGGGAGAGAGAGATTAATGTGAATTAATCAACATTTGTTTTCTAAATACTTTAATAATACAAAATGCAAACTAAAATTTAAGTACTTGGATTGATTTATGTTTAAAATAAATAGTGTTTGATATTCTTGAATTTTTCAGATAAGGATTGATAATTTGTATTAATTGAATTATTCGGACTATTATAATTGTCCACAAGGACCTATGGCGTAAGAAATAAAATATTTGGGAAAATTCAGTTGCAAATGACATTCTTCTGGAGGTTGACATTTTCTATGAAGGCGATACTAAAATTACAATTGCAAAATAGTTAAAACTTCTATTTGATCATGGCTACCAGAACGAGGCTATTATTTAAGATGCTGTGCAGATTCCTGAATTCAACCTGAAAAATGATGTATCACAGTTTATTAAATAGTTGTAGTGGTTCTGATTCAACGATTCACGGGTAGTTGTAATATAAAACAACATTTATTATAAGAAAAAGTTTCATACATCAAAATACTGTGAACAAATGTAGAAACAAGCTAACCATCGAAATTATTCAAATTATTGGCCATTGTGGTCCATGAACAGCTGACAACGCTCAATGATTGAATCAAAAACGTTCCTAATCAGTTTAATTGGTACGTTGACATGTCTGCTTTCAATGGTTGCTTTTAACATGCTCCCCACCAGTCCCTGCTCTAAAAAAGAGAAAAATCCAGGGAGGGGAGTCACATCCGGTGAGCGTGAATAGTACTCAATACTTCCTTTTCGTCCTAACTTTCTGTTTCGCAGGTGACTATCAAGATATGCTCTTACGTCATTATGATAGTGGGGTAGTGCCTCCTCCTGTTGGAAGTGCCCATCTTTATTCCTAAACATCTCTTGGGAACGTGGTATAGCGTATTCTTGTAGCAAGTTGAGATAATTTAAAGAGTGTATACATTTTATTGAGACACCCTGTATATATGTAATTGTTTATTGATTTAAAATACATTTAAATCAACTTTTAGAACGGGAGATGCTCGTAATGCTCACCTCATTTAATGTTGGTAGAATCTTGAACAAATGTTTCGAAACACTTGCTAAGGATTACTTACATAAATCTTCGTTTCTGAAATATGATTTGAATGCATTTTAACTTTAAAAACAATTACATAATAGCCATACTTTATTGAATGACTAACCTGGGCGCCCGACCATGAGGCAGGTGTGTGTTGAGCAAAAAAAAAAAAGTGGTAGTAGGCAGGCAGCCTCGAACCCGTACCGCAAAGGAGGAAAAGAATGTGAAAAAAAAAGTCACATCTTTGCTATTGCACCCATCGTCAAACCGGAAGTGACGAAATTTTAAATCGAAAAGGGGGTGGGATGACTTTCGAAAATATCGGCGAAAAAAGCGACCCTTCCCTCTAGTAAAGTGCCCAGTTGAGGATGAAGGAATTAATGTCATTGGCCAATTTTTCGATATTTGTCGTCCAAAGGGTTGAGCTTCGAAAATACCAATCATGTGAAAATCCGTCGCCTCTGTCGAAAGTTTTTGTGATACATACATACATACATAAATATATACGTGATCATTGCAACGTCTTGTCAGACAAGTGCCACTCTCTCAGACACTTAAAGTTCATGAGCCCACAAATTATTTCCATCGCCACAGGACCATTTTAATAGACAAATGCTTGAGGGAGTATCTATACACAGATGATTTTACAGAATCTTAGCTTTCTACGACAGCTAAGTCTCTCTCTCGGTTTAAAATGTTGATATCCAACAACAAGCAAGAGCAAGATAGCCAGCAAAAAGTTTAACTGCAGACTAGCTTAATGCGGGTACTGGTCTCCCGCTTTCTGGTTTTTTAAATCAGAGATTTGCTTCTCTTAGAAAGGTTGCTTCACCATGGCTTACGGGAGCCCTCTTCACCCCAACACACATACATACACACAAACACACACGGTGCTAGTTGGCCGTTGACCCCGAAAAAGGGTTCATTCGCCCTTTGGAAGGTCTTGTTTTTAATCCTTCAGGGAGACTAGCCACCCTCCTCACCAAACAAGTCTGGTGGGGGAACCATTTTACTCGCTGGTGACCCGACCATGAGGCAGGTAGTACTGGGTTACATGGTACCAGTAGCATATAACATGACCTGACAACAATACATACATACATACATTTAAACAGACAGGGGAGATTTATATTATAGAAGATTAGGCTTTGATCTTATTTATATTCATAGACAATTTTTTCTTTGTAGCCTAACATCACAAGTGCTTTTGAGAAGTTTTATTACCGCACAAGTAGAAAGGCTCGGCATATAAAATTAACAGTATGATTCTTTGATATGACATGGATATGTTCGAAATGAATATTTCAGTTGAGAGCACAATTGAACCATGATACTTGAATTTTGCATTTTAAACTTTAATTTTAGTTATCAGCAGGATTTTCAAATAATGAAGAACACTTCTAATTTACAAGAATTTAACTTTTCCACGTAAAAACCCGATGCTTTGTTAAGAAACGAAAGTAGGCTTTTATTTTCCTTTTCTGTGGAAAATGGAAATTGTAATATTCTCTCAGTTGTTAGGCATTTTGACTTTGTTAGGGCATTTGTTGTATAAGCTAGTTAGAATCTCTGCGGCTGGTATATCACATCTAGGAGAATGCCCGCTGTAATTCTATCTCCTGAAGATTTAACTGTCCTTAGTCGTTTGGTTTAAGACTTTACTTCTGACATTAGTATGGGAGAGGGTAGCGTAGTAGACCTCTCTCTCTTTGTAAAGAGCTGTTCTTGGGGGTTTCTTGGTTTTGTAGAGCTTGTTGCAGAACTCTACACATTTTCTAATCAACTAGCTCTGGCGTCTCCAAAATGTTCAAACGAGGTGTGTGTGTAGGGGGGGGGGTATTGCTGACTTTTTTTGAGCTACACGGGCAAAATAAAACAAAAATCACCTGGACATGTTTTATACTGTTTTGCTGTTTAATGAAACTGGTTCTCAAAAACCTCATTCTTTTAATTGCTTTCTAAACAAAAAGAAAGACCGCTACACTATGTTTACACATTTTCATTAAAAAACTTTTTCCAGAATATTTTTACGTTTTTAATAAGAGCTCCACTGCTAAAATTTTTTGACAAGCTGGCTCTGGCCTGTGGGCCATAGTTTGAGACCCCTGATCTAGTTAGTCAGTTGTGAGGGTGCCGTTGTTTTCTTTAAATGAAATGATGTCACTCCATAACCATTGTTTCTTTTTTACTAGCCTTAAATCTTTTTTCTCTCAGCTTTCACCTGTTCTTCCTCATTATAATCCCTTTATTTCTTCATTCATTCGTGATATACGGTCTTGGATACTCTGGAATATGCAATGATCTGTATATTCGTATCCCCTTTTATCATCAGTCTCAGTAGTTTGATCTCTGATGAACTGTCTCTTCCAGTGTTGTCCAGTGCCATTTATCCCTCTTTATTTGTTTAGTAGCAAACTGTAATTCGAATGTTCATATTGGAAGGGGAAACAGCAAACCACTTCTATCTGTAAACGGTTGATTTTAGTGTTTCCTTGTTTTGTGGAAATCCGTGTAGAACTCTCCACATCTGATTTATTTATTTATTTATTTTTTATACAGGGGTAACCACTGGTCTGTACTGAGAGAGATATGATCTATCACCTAAATTCTTAAATACAGGGTATACTGATGAGATTTTCCAGGGTGTTGGGAAGCAATTCTCCTTAAGACATAGCTTAAACAGTTTTATGAGTACTGGAGCAAGTTCTGATTGAAGCTTTTTCAACACTATAATTGGAATGCTGTCAGGGCCAGTTGCTTTACTGGAATCACAGTTCTTGATTAGTTTGGGGATATCACGCACAGATATTTGTATGTCACATAGAGTGTTGTCTATTATAGAAGGAAATACAGGGGGCTTATGGCCTTGGTCGCATAGTGTAGAATTAGCAGCAAAGTTTTTGGCGAATAGGTTGGCTTTATCCGATGCTGACGAGATGACTTCAGGTCCATTGATGATGGTTGGGATAGAACACACACTCCTGTTAATGATCTTGTTAGCTATTTGCCAAAACTCGTGGGAACCAAGTTGCTGCTTAGCTATTTTTGATTTAACGGACTGAGTGTATAACTCTCTTGCATCTTTTATTACTCTTTTACAGTGGTTTCTGGCAGTCCTGAAAGCGGCTTTATTCTCAGGACATCTACTACGTTGGTAGCTATGGAAAAAGTGATTTTTCTGTGCAATGGCAGCAGCACATTTTGGGGAAAACCATGGCTGGCTGTTAGGTTTCTGCTGGAATTTTTTAAGGGTATGAATCGATCTATACCTACAATTAACCATTCCGTCAGGTCTGATACTATAGAGGACACACCCTTTTTAAACATGGCACGCAGGGGTAGGTCTGATATAAATGTATGGAAGCTATCCCAGTCAGCCATAGAGTATCGGTATACTGTATGATGGAGAGGTACGCCTGAGAATCTATTACATTTCATTTTTATCTTAACTGATACAACCGAGTAGTCAGAAGATCCCAGTGGAGACAGAATGGAAGATGAACATAGCTCAGGACAAGTTGCGAAGAAAAGGTCTAGGAGACTTGCATACTGGCTGTCAGAGTTGGGCACACAGGTGGGTTCATGAACAATCTGAGTGAGGTCATTAGCAATGGAGAAATCGTGACAGAACCTCCCATCTTCATCTGTCTTTGAGTGGGTTAACCATTCCACATCGTGAACACTGAAGTCTCCACAGACGTGAATGTTTGCTGAAGGATACGCAGACAGGACATGGTCAATCTTCTCAGATATGCTTTCAAAGATAGTAACTCCGTTAACAAATTTATGTAATTTGTGAGGCTGCCATCATCTTTTACGATCTGATGATATTTCTTCCAAGACATTGTTTTCTCTCAAAGCTTTTAGCCGTTTCTCCTCATAAAAATATCTTATTTCTTCAGTCATTCGGCGACGTACAGCCATGTATATTACAAAATATTCAATGTTCTGAATATTCATACTCCCTTCTGTCGCATTTGCCTCATCTTTTTTTTTTTTTTGTATCTTTGTAGTTTGGTCTCCACTGAAAGCTTCTCTGGTCGTTGTGGCTTGCCTTTATCAGTGGTGTCCTGTGCTGTTTTGAAATAGTTGAGGTGATAAAATCGCATATTGTGTCTATATTTGATTCAAGTAGTATCGCTTCAAATGCTTTAAATGTTTTAGTCAGTTTCATTTGAAATTCCTACACTTTTGCAGATAGCAAATCACAATTTGATTTTACTTTGCTGTTAATGAATTTTGTTCTCTCTAATTTAGTATTGATGCAGCACAAGGCTCGTACCAGACGGTAGTCACTCCCAGTGTAGAACTTGTTGAGAACTGAGACATCTGTAAAGGTATGCATTTTATTGGTTAGTACATAATCACTTTCTTTCTTTGTGGTGCTGTTTGGGGAAGTTCGCTGTGTTCATACTCTTCAACTGATGTCAATCACAAAAATTAATAAGAGCCTCACCTCTGATATTCTGTTCACCGAGACCATTTACCCTCATGATTCATGAAAAGGTAGGAATTTTATCTTTGGAAAGACATATGGGTGGTAGAGAGTGTGTAAGTATGTGTATATCTATGTATATTCGCAGAAGTACAGGAATGTGTTGGTATATTGATAAATAACTGTGTCTAAACGGACACATATCTTGCCTTCGCAGATATTGCCATTTCATCTTCTTCACACCTTTTCAAAACAATATGCAAGAATATAATTTAAATATTCCTTTTCGTTCAATTCACAATAGCCCAAAGAATCTGAATTTTGAATCAAGTCACAGCGGGAACATATATGCACATATGAAGCCAATAATGTTTGTATAAACAAAATAATATACAAAATTACAGCTCTACCTAGTATTGAGCAATATTTTATAAACACTGGAATTTTATTGGATTAACATTTGCATAAGAGCCAGGTACACTCTAAAATGGAGTATTGTTGCCACATCTGGGCAGGAGCTGCTCAGCATGCCCTATCCAGCTGTTGTTTATGATATTGCCAACTAGTTTAGCATAATACAAAAGTCTGTAGCATGAATTCCCTTCTAAATAAACAATTATACTCATGTACTTTATTTACCCTTGTTGTGACGCCATGGTTGTACATACCTGCCTTATAAAAAGAGATGCACAGACTTGATCTCCCTTTTATCCTCTTGCAAGGTGCTACAAATAAGATCAGGCTGATAGATGCTATCATTATGTGCTCACACACATGCGAAGACACTATCCTGGCATGTAAAAACTTTAGTCCATTCACACACATACCCAGACTAGACTCTAGACATTTCTAAAAGAACACTGTGTCTCAATATAAACAACAGTACATAAACTTTTCTGCTCTATGTATATAAATAAGTACGCACACACACACACACAAAAACACACACACACACACACATGCACACACACACCCACATCATTCCATGTACACTTACTTTGTATACATTCAGCTTTTTATAAATAAACAAATATAGCACTGTGAAGTGACGATCAATGTTTATATAAATCATCCTAGATATCATTTACTAAGAGTTCCTGCCCCCGTGGACTGATGGTTAGGACTACTGACTACAGATTAAATGACTGTTGGTTCGAATATTGGTTTAGGGTGGTGGTTGGTCAAGATATACTAAACTGCAAACAGTATATATATATATATAACAAGCCAATCCCCCCGCAATCGTCTTAGGAAAAGCAAATATTTGGTTCACTCCCCCCCTCCAGCTCAAATGTAAAAACAAATATACCAAAATAATTTTTTAAGATTGTAGAAAATTCTTTTAAGCAACCACATAGATATAGTACCATATTTAATAAAAATTCTATTAAAATTTTCTACTCAACTATGCCTAATCTAGCAGAGACGAATAATAAAAAAAAAAATCAAATTAATCCAGACCACTTCTTTCCCCTTAATGGCAAAAACTAACTGCAATTGTAACAATAAGTAAGACTACCCACTCAAAAACAATTGCCTTCATAGGGATGTCATATATTCGTGTACTGTTACTGAGTTACCACGAAACACCCATACAATAGTTGGAAATAATCCTTCCATAACAGAAATCCCCCCTCTGCCTACTACTCAAAATATAACTCCAATGAGTTCCACCAACCGTTTCACCTACAGACAACCACGTCACAATCAAAAACATAAATAATAATAATATTTATATTGATGAATATAGTGACGATAGTAATATTAATAATAGCAATAATAATAACTCGCCTTATTTTTCTCGAAACACTCATAATACTCTAAACTCGCCTTGGGATATAGATTACAACATCCCCGTACGGATTGAATCTACTATTGCTAATTATAACAACTTTGAGTTAAGCCGTAACCCCAACCCAAATCCTAACAGAAATTCACATACCACTAATACTACGCAAACACCAGGTGAAATATACACATATTGGCGCGATTTCAACATTAATATCTAACTACACTTCCTTCTTTAATAATAATAGCCAGGAAACCTCCCTAACCACTTTTATTAAGAAACTTAAACCTAAAACCACCCCTTTCTCTATAAATTGGTCTCTTCTTAAAAAGTCGAAGTCTTACACTTTACACCTTTGCATATCTGAAGCTATTAGTACAATTACTTCCTCCCACAGTATCAACACAATCATATCTAAAAGCGAACTTATTTCCCAATGTAAACATAAGAAAAAAATTAAAATATAACCAATTCGAAATTACTTAGCTCACTTTTTACTTATGAAATTTCTTCTATTACTCTTTTAATTTTTTTTTTTTTGAAAAAGGAACTGCTGTGTACATGTATGTTTCTATTTTTATAAATAATGTGTGAGTGTATGTATGTATATATATGTGTGTGTATGTATGCATATATATTTGTATATATGTGTATGTATGCATATATGTGTATATATGTGCATGTATATATGTATATATGCATCTATGTCTGTGTATAATTACATGTGTGTGTGTCCCCATTGATTGTGAGTGAGTTGTCTCCTTTAGTCTTACTTCTTATCCTATAGTATTTTACATTATTTTATTTAATTTTATATATGTGCTTATATGCATTTATCCATTTCTATATGTGTATGCGGACTATTATAATTATACATTAAATTATTAAACCATTACTTATGATCACTAAAACCCTCATCCGTTTTAACTTCATTCCAAATTTAAAATAAATAAATCTGAATTATCGTGTCCACACAATTATCTTCCTGTCTAGGTCAGATTGACCTGAATTGACCTATATTTATCAGTTCTAAAAATAGATTTATAAAGATGATTCTCTATCTGCCCCTTCCCCCTTTCTTCCTCTACTTTTCTCTTAATTTGGTATATGTTTCTTTCTCCCTTCTTTTTTTCGGCTTCTTAATATTCTTTCTTCCTCTTCTCTGTTTCTTCTCTCTCTTTTTCATTTTTCCCATTTTTTCTTACCACCCCATTTTTCAATTTCAATTTCAATCTTTTATTGCTATTTTTTGAATCTTCACTTTAACACGTCAATATGTCTTATCCGTTACTTTTTGGAAAAAAACTTTTATAAAAAACTGGAGCTTCACTTCTCCATAATCTGATGTTTTTTTTTTTTTCTGGAAGCTTTAATCATAGACATCTATGATTCTGTTTTCCTATTTCTTATGGATTACCAATGGATTTACAATGGACTCATTTCGGCTTTATCCTCTTCTGGATTTTACCGTCTTTTTCATTGGATTTGTACCGTATCCTTTTTCTTTCTTTTTTCCGTTTCCTGCTTTCTTAATCTCTTTGAATCTCTATAAACTGTCACTAAGTTTAATAACTTATTTGATTAATTTCATATTTGTACAAAAATTTATTGCATTTTTCGCAAACATCTTTGCTCTGATGAGAAAAATTGCATTTTTAAAAACTCCGTGGAATCAGGTAGTTCTTGTTTATTTGTACTCCTTGTTGGATAATTACAGTTTTGTATACCTTCTTTACAGGTTTATAATGTTTTTTTTTTTTTTAATTTGAATAAATTTTCAATAAAATTTTTCTATTACTAATGTAAATGTAATATATATATATATATATATATATATATATATATATATATATATATATATATATATATATATATTGATTGCTCTGATATTGGAGTAATAGTTCTAAAAATCCATATTAACAAAATAAACGAAAAACAATTATAATCATAATGGTTGGAGCTAGAAAATTTAATGCAAGCTTATAATAAACCTGCTTCAGAATTATACCTTGAAAAACCTAACATTATTTTGTGAATAGGTTATATTTGTTTTGATATAGGTTGTTAGTACCCTTCTTTCTTTTTAGAATGGTTCAACCCTGTACAGTTGACTCTAATATAAATATATATATATATATATAAATTCGTATTCGTGTCTGTCTGTTTGTTTATTTATTTGTTTGTTCACAATTTGATTAACATATACAAAAGGATCCTTACTTTACTTTCTCATTTACTTGTATATATAGTATCATTCTTGCAAACTAGATACAATAAAAGAGATAATATGATTTGCATATTACTTTAAGAAAAATCCATTTTATTAAATAGCGGTGTCTTAGTTAATGTTTCTACTGAGAGAATTGTTATAAGTGTTCTATTTCAAATCGTTATTTAATAAATTTTTAACAACAATTATATTGATAATATATTTTATCAAATTTATTTGGAATTATTATTCCAACATCGATTTTTTTAAAAATCTTTGTTTTACAGTTATTTGTCCCTTCGGAATATAAACAAAAAAAACTATTACCAAATAAAATAATTTGATAATCTCAATAAATTTCTAGCTTGAAAAAATAATTCCGAGTAGATATAAAAATGTTTGGCTTTTATTGTTTTTTAAGTATTCAAAAAAAATAAAAACACTTACGAAAAACTGAAGAAAAGATACAGAATCGGTATTTATTTTACGATGTGACCTACCTAAAAAAAATAATGATCTACTTTTTTTGCTTAATACGTTTAAATAGCCTTTATAAATAATATGAAATAAATTTTGAAAAGAAAGAAAATTAACATTTTAGAATGGGGGATCACTTTTCCATATTAATTTAACGTAAAATGATCACCCACATTTTGCCCACCAAGTGTTCAACGAGACATGTCATCCCTAGCATTTTTTAAAGTTTGGCGATCGAGGGGTAGGCAAAACATGATAAATACAATTTGTTTTTTTGTTGGTGGGGGACTGGAATTACGTTTAAAACATAAAATAACGATAAATTTAATAAATTTTTATGAGACCACTCTGTACTTTCACCTAACAATTTCATAAACAAAACGAACCACAAAATATGACAAAGCACATGGGGGGGGAGCATTACAATGACGAAAAATTTAATTTAATCGTTTTTGGAGTTAATTTTTAGTAGATCATCATTTTTATAGGGGTTCTGCCTACTTGGCTATTTTTTATTTATTTATTTTTTTTTGCGATCGCACGGGTATTCACTGCTATTTTTATTGAAACAAAAGTTGTAATGGTTTATTTTTAATTATTTATTGGGGGGGGAGGGGGTTCTTTCCAGTGCTAAATATCCGGAGAATAGTTTTTTTCTCTTTGTATCCCTTCTGCTGAAATATTTGTTGGAGAGGGTATCACATACTTCTTTTTGGGAGTGATTACATTTACATGTTTTTATCGGTTCTTTTATTTTTGGAATTGTTGTGGAGGTATCCACGTTGCCCATGATGAAAATGATTAGTATAGCAGGTGTGTTCCTAATGGAAGTTCATGTCAACTCAAGCAACGCCGGGTATCCATGCTGGTATATATATATATATATATATATATATATATATATATATATATATATATATATATATATACGTCATAATAACGTTGATACACTAGTTCCCATCAGATCATTGAAGTTAAGCAAAGTTGAGCCTGGTCAATACTAAAATCCGTGACTATTTTGGAATTTTAGATACCGTATGAGCTCTCTGCTTATCTCCACATTGTTTCCTCTCAGTCTTGGGCCTGTCCATGTCGCTGGACCCAAGCAGTGCTGATTAAGGAGAGGTGTGGTTGGAGATTGCACAATCCTTGCCTCACAATTACAGACATCTACCCTTATAGTCTGTCTATTATCTCTTGAGATTGAACGGAGGGATATAACGTAGGAGAGCTTAAAAATAGCCAATGAAATTTAAGGAACAACAAATAATTATATGATAAAATGAATTGAAAAAAAAAAAGACGAAAATTTAAGTGGCAAACTAAAAAAAAAAAAAGCTGAATATTCCCTCCCAATAAAAGTAAGAAAATAAACAACTCGACTTGCATATCGACAGAACAGTAATTTTGGTTTTTACAAGAACAACCATCGAATTCTATTCATATGATTAGAAAAAAAAGTTTGAAGTCAATAATTGCCTAAACATAAAAACTCCTTATTGGACATTTGATTAAATTAGTTTGTTGCTGGGCCAATTGAAAAGGGTGAGACAACTGCAATTGTACTAACATTTACTAGCGAATATGAAAGCTAAAGTTGCATTGTTGCAAGGTTTACTATTGCTTCTTCTTCTTCTTCTTTTTCTTCTTCTTCTTCTTCTTCTTCTTCTTCTTCTCCCCTTCTTCTTCTTTATCTTCTTCTTCTTCTTCTTCTCCTTCTTCTTCTTCTTCTTCTTCTTCTTCTTCTTCTTCTTCTTCTTCTTCTTCTCATTGCCAGAGTTAGAACAGGAAGTCTTCTTTTTTTTCTTTCTTAATACAAATTAACAGCTGGATTTGCAAAAAAGAATTACAATGGACCTAACAATTAAATTTATAAGCTTTTCATGTCTGGTCTTTTGTGGCCAGAGTCTTATCAAGAGCTCCGGAATATGCTATGAGAATTGGGAAGAAGAAGGAAAGGAAAGAGAGAAATAAATACTTATTTCTTTTTATTAGTCAGCGCGGTGGGGGCAGTATAGGTACAATGATAACGAAAAGTGAGATGATGGGTGCTAAGTTAGGAGATATTGGTTCTTTTGAGAGTGAATAGTGTAGAAATTGAAATGATACATATATAAAAGTATGTGAGTGAATATATATATATATATATATATATATATATATATATATATATATATATATATATATATATATATATATATATATATACTAGCAGGCTGCCCGGCGTTACCCGATCGTAAAATATGCATAAATATTATATTTTAATTAATGCAGAATTCTATTATAAACAGAATTATCGTAGGTATCAAACGTAAAAAAATGAATTACAAAAAAATCAAAGCGGAAAGAAACTGACACATGTGCATGCGAGTATTATATTTGTTCTAAACAGTTCATTTCTTGTAAGTAAAAAAAAAATACTTGCGCTGAGATCGAAACCAAAACCTAAAGACAGTGAGTTAAGAACGGTAACCATTACACCAGCTTGACATGACCTTTAAAGAATGTTTTTAACTCATGCCTAACATAAGGAAAATGCCATATTTTACGCCTGTGCATGTGCAGTCAACAAAGAGTTGAAAACAGATAACAATCCGGTGGCTTCCCACATATCAATTTTTTAATTTTGACCCCCTTAGCAAGATGAAAACAGATTAAAACGTTTTCCACATATCCGAAAACTTTATATACAGAATGTTTTTGATAAGTATCGATAATCAATAATTGAAATAATCCAATGAAAGAAGGAACAGGCGATTTTGACCAAAGTTAACACCTTACACAACCTAACATCACAAGTGCATTTGAGAAGTTTTATTATCACACAAGCTGAAAGGCTCGACATATAAAATCAACAGTAGGTTCTTTTATATGACAGGGTGCTTCGAAATGAATGTTTCTATTAAGACCACAATTGGAGTATGATACTTGACTTTTTGCATGTTAAACTTTAATTCAAATCATTATATATGAAAATAATTGTATAAAATAAACATTAGGTTCTCTACAGTGCAATGTAGACTACAATTTATTTTGAAATAAGTCATAGTAGTGCAAGGCAAGGAGTTTCCAACTAGAGTAGGCAATCAATCGATTTGATGAAAAAATGAATAATTTCACCGATTTCAATGACAATAAAAATATGGGAATGTGAATCATTTGGTGATCATCATTCAATACCGGGCAACGTCAGGCCACCATGCTAGTATATTTATAACTCTAGATTGTATGTTAAACTAGACCTTTTATTCAGATTGAACATAAAATCTCAAATTGAATAATATATATATATATATATATATATATATATATATATATATATATAGTCAAAATCATAAGACCACCTAAGAAAGTAAGCGTTTACGCATATTATCGAATTTTTAATCAAACAAATGGTAGAAACCATTGCCAAAAGGGAAAATATGATGGAAAAAAAATGAAATCTGCTTCATTCGAAACCTTAACCCTTATCTAATAATTATTTTATAAAAAACAAACATTTTCACCTGATCAAAATGATATGTAAAATTTGAAGTGTTTAGACCAGTAATTGTCTGAGTAATTTGGTAGAGACTGCAAAAGTCAATTTTTTTTTAACTTTGACCCCTATTATGACCCCTTAACATTTATTGTTTTGGAGTTGGGTAGAGTTCTCAAAGGTCAAATCGTTAAACTTTGACCCCTTAACAGCCAAATTTCTGGCCGAAAATGGATCACAAAGATTTTCTCAAATCTCAGTACCCTCTATATCTAATATCGAGTCTGTAGACTGAAAATTGACAGAGTTAATGCGTAGGGAAATGTATACACACACACACACACACACACACACACACACACACACACACACACACACCCGCGTTCATTTTTATAGATATACTAGCATTTCAGCCCGGCGTTGCTCGGGTGTTTGGATGTGTATGTTGAGCAAAAAAAAAAAAAAGAAAAAAAAGAAAGCAGTCAATTTTTTAAACTTTGACCCCTATTATGACCCCTTAACATTTATTGTTTTGGACTCAAATCAAGTTATTAAGTTAGATGCATGTCCAAGGAATCTATATCTAAAATTTCAAGTGTTTAGACCCAAAATTGTCGGAGGAGTTTGGTAGAGTTCTCAAAGGTCAAATCGTTGGACTTTGACCCCTTAACAGCCAAATTTCTGGCCGAAAATGGATCTCAATGATTTTTCCAAATCTCAGTACACTGTATATCAAATTTCGAGTCTGTAGACTGAAAATTGACAGAGTTATTGCGTAGTGAAGTGTACACACACACACACACACAAACACACACACATACAAACGTTCACTTTTATAGATATATAGATAGATAGATATACACACACATACAGACATATATATATATAGTATGCTCACCTTATGCATTGCCTGTGATTTAAAGCTATATATATATATATATATATATATATATATATATATATATATATATATATATATATATATATATATATGTGTGTGTGTGTGTGTGTGTTTGTGTTCGCAAAATTAAAGGTAAATATTCAAGTGATTGAGTTGGAATTGAAGTGTTAACAACGCCTGTTCATGTAGGTAAAAATTTGAAAGATTTCAAAATTTACGACCTCGTTGTTGCAACAGACATTTTGCATCAACCATCTCCTACAGGCGTCAAGAAACCCCTCGTTTTCCCCAATTTCACACTGTTTCTATAATAGTGGATGTCAAAAACTTTTAGTTTAGCAAATCATTCACATATTTGGCGAGTGCAGTGAACTCATACATTGCTGGATGATGAAATTGTGATAGCCAATGCGTTTTATGTGCATAATGAACTCCGCCATTTCCTGTGGAATGATAGAGGGATCAAATTAGATATAAGGATTCAAGCTATTGTTCTCTCAACGCTTTCGTTTGAATCTGAAAATTGGACTACTAGTCACAGATAAATCAACTTTTCATATATCATAAACGATGCCTTTGTTCAATATGGGATTATACACTTAAAGATAAAGTTCCAAATTATAAACTTCTTGAAAATGTAAGATTAGGGATATCGAAACGTTCCTTATCCAGTCACAGCTTAGACGGTCTTGCCGCATCATCAGAATGACTGATGAACATAAATCAACACTTCTTATGTACAGTGAGCTTAAATGTGATAAACGAAGGACTGGCAGACCCTGGCTCCAATACAAAAACAAACTTAAGTGCAATCTTTCAGTCTTCAATATTCCAATGAAATCATTTGAGGACTTGGCACTTGAAAGGAACACATGGAGACGCACGTGTCAGAATGAAATCAGGACTTTTGAAGCAAATCGTATCAACAAACTGAGAGAGGGACGATTAAAACCAAGATATGTGCCATACAAAAACACCAACCATCTCCGAGAGTCATCACTGATGCCCAATTTGTAGTCTTCTTAACAGTTCATTTGCTGCACTTAAATGTCATCTTCGAATTGACCATTACATTGTTAGACACTCATACGTCAAAATCGACAGAGAGTCCTTCACAGACATGACAGAAAAAAATAGACACCCATAGAAACAGTTGATTTCAATAAATTTATAGAGCAAAAATAAAAAATAAATGGTCACAAATTTAATAATTAATACTTAGTTATTTTGCTGATTTTAATGCTAGGACCCTTTTATGTATGGCATTTATCAGTTGACGAATATCATCGTGAGGAATTTCTTCCGACATCTAACGCAATAATGCTAAAAGTTCAGGCTTGGAAGATGACTTCCTTTTATTTTTGAAAAAAATTCCAGTCGAATATGCCTCAATTGGATTCATATCGGGGGACTGACTTGCTCATTTTTTTTTTTTTTTTACACAGTGATCACCACTTATCAAGGCCTGGAAGCCACTCAGGGATAAGGGTTATTGCAAGTACATTACGTTAGTGTGGAGATTTGATGAAGTGTTTACTTAAGGGGGCGGTTCATTAGGAATTTGTTAACATTGGACTTGAACACATCCAAGTTGTAGTCTGGTGGGAAGCAGGCAGACGGACCAGAGTTCCACAGGCGTACAGTTCTAAGAAAGAAGCTTTGTTCATGGAATCCGCGTTTTGATTTAGGCACAGATATAGAGTTGGGGATTCAGCTAGACGGGTGTTTTTCGTGAAAGATTGGCGAGGGGGGGACCAGAGATTGGAGTTCAGACGAGAACCTGCCATGGAAATAACGATAAAACAAGGATAGGCTCGCAACGTCTCTTCTGTGGGAGAGAGGTTGCAGGGTAGAGAAAAGGGCATCCCCCACTAAGCCACG
Source organism: Euprymna scolopes (assembly GCF_053919585.1). Taxonomy (NCBI): domain Eukaryota; kingdom Metazoa; phylum Mollusca; class Cephalopoda; order Sepiida; family Sepiolidae; genus Euprymna; species Euprymna scolopes. The sequence goes on from NC_136497.1 coordinate 75,916,943, forward strand.
AAGTCTATTTTGTACTCTGTAAAGGCAGGATAGGCTGTTTTTAGCAGCTTCTGCCCAGATATGGCAACAGTATTCCATTCTTGGACGTACTTGCCTTTTATATAGATAGAGAATTGCATCAGTAGTGAGATATCATCACAATTGATGCCAGATGGGGATCAGAGCGTTGATGATGTAAGGATAGGAGTTTATTAATTAAGTTGTAAGAATGGAAGTTTATTAATCCCATTTTGACTCAACCAATGTTGTGTCGTCCTAACAGAGTGACAAGTAGCTCCGTCTTTCATGTATAGGGAATTGACTTGGTTCACTTGAACACTTGAAAATATTGGTAGGTTTCCTTCATGTAATATTGAAACATATGTAGCAGAATTGATGTTTTCTTCGTACTCCACCAGGTCTTATCGACCATCACTTCAGATTGCACTACATACGATAATCAAAAATGACCCATAGTTTAACGTTAGCTGCAGTCATTTTAAATCAAAGTGAAATAATGCAAATCGTGACTCATCAGAGAAAATGATATTGGTCCAAAAGGTCATAGGTCTCTCCTCCATCTCATGAGCCCAACTTATTCTGCGCTTGATATTGGCAGGAGAAAGAAGAGGTTTCCTTCTTCAGTTCTACCATAGAAACTCAGCTGGTGAAGATACCTGACAGCTGTTCTGGGACTGATACCAACTTGTGTTGCTATGTCAGAGGATTTGCACTGAGGATTTTCTTCAGCATTTCTTTTCACAAGACGCAAGGTTCTTTCAGAGGGCCCGGGAGGACCTGGACGAGGTTTTGTGCACTCTTTGTCCTCTCTTGTGAATTATACGATCACTCTCTTAACAGTAGAAAGGAGTATTTTGTGGATTAAGACTACCTTCATGTTGACCCACGATTTGTCCTCGCAGAAATTCTGATACATCTGATGCTCCGTTGGATCGTGACATTCTCCAATGTTGTTGGATGCAATTTTAATGAAATATTTCAGCACTATTCTTACCTGTAAATATAAATAAGCATATATTAATATTAGGATAAATATTTATTTTAATGTTTATTCTTTTCTCTCATGTCTGTGCATATATATCACCATCATATAATGATTAGATCACTCTGACGGACATTAAAAAGCATTTAAAAAAGAAATGTTTAAATTTCAATAATATTTCTCATGGTTAACGGTAGATGAATGAATTGGGTCCTTGCTAATGAAGCCAGAGATGCGTTCTGTTGCCAGGTTCGAATCTATTGACTGGTGTTTATCGTGACACCCTGCACTGAGAATTCCCGAAAGAATCAAACACTAGTGTCTGTAGGTATTTAAGAATTATTATAGTAAATAAATAAATATATATATATGTGTGTGTGTGTGTGTGTGTGTGTGTGAAATATGTATATATATATAAACTAGATATATATATATATATATATATATATATATGTATATATATAAACTATATATATACATATATACATATTTAGGTGTATATATGTAGGTGTGCATAAAGTAAACCACCTTATACTTATTTCTCATTTTTAAGAAATATTTTATATATCTATCTATCTATCTATCTATCTATATATATATATATATATATATATATATATATATATATATATATATATATATATATATATATAAGTAGGATGCATATATAAATATATCTATGTAACTGTGTACAAATATTTGTGTAAGTAAAGTTTACTCTGTATCTTAAGTTATATATCTAAGTGAGAACAATTAATATCACACACACACACACGCATATGTGTGTGTATATATATATATATATATATATATATATATATATATATATATATATATATATATATAGGTGTGTGCGTGTGTCTAAAGTTTTTAATTATGTCTTTGAATACATATATATGTATGGATAGATGTATGTATGAATGTATATTTGAGGTTAAACTGCCTTTGTTAAGTCATTATGTCTGAGACAATAAATTTAAACCATGAAATTTTATGTCCTTCCCAAAAGTCAATAAAAGATATTAAAAATGATTTATAGAGTGATTAGAAATGTGCCTTGATAAATTAAATTAGACCGGTCATAATTCTTTCTATTAAAAACCAACGAATTCGATTTCAGTCTAGGATAATGTGCTTCCCTCTCCCCCCTCCCGTCCGTTTCCTCAACATCTACCATGACAAGCAAGTGCTATTTTTGCTGCTACATTTGTGTTGGGAACAATCACAACAAAAGGAAATTATTGGTTTGGGTCAAGGGAAACTAATGATAACAATTCCTCAGCTGAGATTGTCGTGTAAACTGGGAGATAAGATTTAATTTTTATAAAAGAGACGACTTTCTTCCTCATATAATTATCGAAATCATTAAAATTGCCTGCAAAAAAATGAACAAAAAAAAAACAGTTAATATAAAAAATATTGTCAAAATAAAGCTTTATTTTATTTAGAAAAAATATTTACGTTTCTTTTAGTACTAGTTGGTGTATCTGTTCCTAGATTGATTGCTAATACTGAGAATTTTTTTGTAATTAAATGTGATGGGGATACTTAAAATAAAAAGTGGCATAGAAAGAAAAAGGGAAAACTGGATGGGATGGAAAAGAAGAAGAGGAAAAGGGAAGAAGAAGAAGAAGAAGAAGAAGAAGAAGAAGAAGAATAGAAAAGAAACAGAGGGAGAAGATGAAGGAGAAGAAGAATAAGAAAAAGAAAAGGAAAAAAAGGAAATAAAAAATAAGGAAAGAAGAAGAAGAAGAAGACGCAGAAGAAGAAGAAGAAGAAGAAGAAGAAGGAGAAGAAGAAGAATAGAAAAGAAACAGAGGGAGAAGATGAAGGAGAAGAAGAATAAGAAAAAGAAAAGGAAAAAAAGGAAATAAAAAATAAGGAAAGAAGAAGAAGAAGAAGAAAGGAGAGAACTGGAGGCAATGTGAACTTCAAGCTGTGGATGTGAACTGAACATCACCCTTTTTCCGAATATGAATATATATTCATCTATGTTAATCTTCTAAATATGATATATTTTGATTTAATTCCCAAAAATCAAAATGAGGAATTACATAAACGATGAACTACCATTATTATCTTTGTATTGTGTTCATATTTCTATTCACCTGAAAATAAAAATTTAAAAAAAACATAGGCAGAAGCCCCTTTTCTAATATAAACGGCATCATCCCAACTTTGCATGTAAATTGAACAAAAACTACCAAATAAAAAAAAAAGCGTTTCCGAATTCTGAGATGAGGATTGGTTATTCATATTATTCATATTATTTGAATCCTTACGACTACTGTTATCACCTTGAGTGTCATTTTTACAACGTTTCGGCCGATATAACCTCCGACCTTTTTCAGGTGTATCTTGTCAAACTCAGGACAGAACGAGAACATGCTAGTTCCGCGAAGGGTTCTTTTTAAAATTCCGTCCAGATTCTCGAGTTCAACAGAAAAATTCTGCAAGAAAAGGGCAGAGGTGTGTTATCATCGACCAAAATGTTGTGAAAATACCACTCAAGATGAGAACAGTAGTGCGAAGGATCCAAATAATACAAAGACAAACGCATGTTCTTTAAATTTAACAAAATCTAATAGCATTAGTAGGGATGTAAGGATTCTTAATACAAGTTTTTCAGACAGAATGATTTCAATTATTTGGCACATGTTATTGGGAAAACTAAATTAGGTACGTTGCGGATGCTAAGGCATGGGAATAAAGATTATCGTTTAATCAGGATTTGGGGACTGGAATTTTCCAAGACAAAGATGATGAGTATTTTAGTTTCTGAATGTTAAAGATGAGGATTGGTTATTCGTACTATTTGGATTCATCAGACTACTGTTCTCATATTAAGTATTATTTTTCACAACGTTTCGGTCAGTGTAATCTCTGACCTTCTTCAGGTGTATCTTGTCCAACACGGGAATGTTTCTGTCAAACTCCGGAATTTGGACGGAATTATAATTTGCTTCACGGGGATAGCATGCTCTTGTTCTATCAGCCATGACTGAATAAGGTCTTAAGTAATTCGCAATTAAATAAGAAGGTTCTTCTGAAGTTGAACGTTCAATTCTCAGTGTGGACGACGAAAAGATACGATTGCGAATTACTTAGTATCTCTATCCAGTCATGGCTGATGGAACAAGAGCATGCTACCCTATGAAGTAAATAAAGGTTTTTGTTTGAAAATCCGTCTAAATTCCCAAGTTCGACAGAAACATTCCTGAGTTTGACAAGATACACCTGAAGAAGGTCGGAGGTTACATCGACCAAAACGTTGTAAAAATCACACTCAAAATGAGAACAGTAGTCCGATGAATCAAAATAATATGAGTATTTTAATGTTATATGATGTTTTGTTGGTCCCCCAACAAAAGGAGAAAATTCACCCTTGTCTGTTTGTCTGTCCGCACTTTTCTCAATAACTGCGCCTTGGAATTTTTTGAAATTTTGCACAAACATTAAACATGATATGAGTAATATAGTAACAGAACGGATTTTCTGGGAAAACTCTAGTTCCCCCCCCCCGTCCCCCAAGGAGTCTTTTCGGGTTAAAGTGGTTAAAATTGACACTTTTGTGCTTATTAAAAAAAAAATTAGATTTGTATAAAACTTTCTCAAAATTTGTAACTAACTGATTTCTATATAAATTTGTTTGTCTATACTTCACGATAACTCTTGGGTGTTCTTTTAGGGTTAATAAAAATACTCCATTTTTGGGACTATTTTACCATATTTGTCCAAAATTTTCTGTGTATGTCTATTTAGCAGTTTTGCATGGTGCTGAACTCAAATTTACATATGTTAAGGCCTAAAACTGCACGGTTTGTTTATTTTCACCAGGATTTGACATTCCTTGGGGACTTTTGGGGCTAAATACGGGGGGTGGGGCAAATGCTGAATTTAGTTATTTTTTTATGCCTCATTCACTGTGCTCTCATGGGGGACCATGTATGCTTCGCTTGTTTTAAATTTATAATCAGTTTATCTTCCATATCATCACCCTTCCACACATATGAAACTCTTATGATTAATTTGCATAGATAAAGGAACATTCCTAAAAAAATTCTAGTTTCTAGGACTTAGAGTATTCAATAGTTCTTCTGTAGTTGTTTTATATGAACTCCATGCGTAACAAATGTTATCCTGCTTTTCTTAGAGATTGAATATTTGTGACCTTAACTTTATTCCATCCCAAAGCAATCGCCACCCGAGCAAGGTGTCCTTTTTATTATTTGACATCATACGAGGGGCGGTCCAAAAGTAATTTCACCTATTTTTTATTTCGCCCGAATGGATCAGATGGGATTGCAAATTGCATTGTTTTGATGACTGCACATATGCATTCATGATCTGACAGATCCATCCTTCTGTTGCAGGTATTGGCGGAGTGAAACTCTAAGAAAGCAAAATCGGTCACAGGCATGGATCAAAAGCAGAGATGTATCACTGATTCCCTGGCAAAAATCAATTCATAATGGTGTCGACTACATAGACAAATCAATTCCAGTGTACAAAAGGTGTCTCGTTTTAATTGTACTACTCCCGTCTTTGTAGCTCTTCAGCTCTCTGAGTTAGAAAATAGGAGGCTTTACTTTGGGAACGACCCTTGGATATATATATATATATATATATATATATATATATATATATATATATATATATATATATATATATATGATGAAAATGATGGAAATAGTATTCATAAATAAACCACGCCGTAGACTTCTTGAATCTGCGCTTATCGCAATTTCAAGCACTATTAAACAACGTGGAGGTTTCTATAACATAGCGCCATTAATAAGTAAACTTTTATTAAAAGAACATTATTTAACTGTAGACACAGGTTAACTTTCTCACACCATTCAAACACCCCATGTAATAATTAACACATAATCTCAATCAATAAATTACATAAAAAACACTCATTTTATTTCTGTTACAAACTTATATTTGAATTTCAACAGATATATCTGTTTCCCAATAAGAATATTAACTTGCGTTCATAGTTTTAAAAATTACATTAACGACTATATGCCGTCACTAAAATTTCTTCCCTTAAACAGCGCCAGCCCTCCCCCTTCTTTTTGAATTTCCAACGTCTTTTTTTTTCCGTTTCTCTGAAATAGAACTGCGTCACACTGTGTACGTGAAACATTTTCAAATATTTTGTACTGGTATTTTTTGTTTCTTAATCTCATTCATCCAGAGGAAGTCTCGAAATAAAGACGAAACGTTGATGAACACATAATACGGTTTGTTTATTTTTATTTTTATATATATATATATATATATATATATATATATATATATATATATATATATATATATATATATATATAGGGTAAACAATAAATGCGAATGAATCAGAAGAAAAAAAACGAAAGGCCAGGAAAAATTCCTGCAATGAAATCGATAAAAGGGTAGGAATTTGGGTGTTAAATTTTTTGTTGTACAATTTCTATTCATTCATTTTAAGAGTTAAGATTATAAAAATGAGTCAGCAAATTGAAAGAAGTAAGCATTATAGATATTGATACGAAAGGATGACCCTGATTGTTGAAGTCTAATAACATTCGTTTCGATGGAAAAGGTATTGAAACGAATTAAATGGCATAAAAGGAGAAAGAAGTGGAATGAATGAAAAGGAGAAGGTGGTAAGGAAGGAAAATGTATTGAATGAAAAAAAATAAATCTGAACAAAAAAAAACGGTTATGGTGAAAAATGAAGGGGAGATATATAAATAAGAAATAATATAAAAGAAAATTAAGGAGGAGTTTATATGATTTTCTTACGATTTTATTTTTTTGTTCAAATCCAAATAAATATTTAGATTTTTTAAAGTAATAAACCAATGATGTTTTATTCATGATTTTTTTTTTTTGGTGTTAGGGTTAATGCGCTCAGCGTTTCGCCACCTTCCAGCATTTTCCATAAGCCAGCTGGACAATTCCGAAGATAGGAATTAGGAAAAATGTTTTGAAACTGTTTGAATGAAATAGAATGAAAAAAGTGAAAGAGGGTGAAAATTAAAGAAGAAAACTAAATTGAATGAGAAAAGAAACAAAAGAAGTTAAGAAAAAGAAACATTTAAACGACAAAAGAGTGAACAATGAAGTAAAATGATATATAATGGAGAAGGAATACAAAAGGTGTGAAAAATGTAGAAGAAAACTAAATTGAATGAGAAAAGAAAAAAAAACTTAAAAAGAAGAAACATTGAAAAAACAAAAGAGTGAGCAATAAAGAAAAAAAGAATTATAAATAATAAAAATTTAGAAGAGTGAAAATTGAAGAAAAAAAACTAAATTGAATGAGAAAAGAAACAAAGGAATATAGAAGGGTGAAAAATAAAGAAGAAAACTAAATTGAATGAGAAAGCAAAAAAAAGAACGTTAAAAAAGAAACATTAAAAAGAGAAAAGGATGAACGATAAAGTAAAATGATATATAATGAGAAGGAATATAGATGGATGAAAAATGAAGAATAAAACTAAATTGAATGAGAAAAAGAAACAAAGAAGGTTAAAAAAGAAGGTTAAAAAAGAAACATTAAAAAGATAAAAGAGTGAACAATCAAGTAAAAATATATATAAAAAGGAAGGAATACAGAAGGGGAAAAATGAAGAAGAAAACTAAATTGAATGCGACTAGAAACAAAAAAGTTAAAAAAGAAACATTAAAAAGAAAAAAGGGTTAACAATGAACTTATTAAGGCTCAAAACTCACTCAAGGATAAAGATTAATGAGTGTCAGCTGGTGGTCGGTAATTGGCAGAAATTAAGTAGAAATCGATTATTTAAAACAACGGCCCGACAAGAACTTGTTTACATGATACTTGAAAATGATCATGGTGTAGCCAGCTGGAGAGCAGTCCTGCTGTATTCCATTCCACAGAAGGGCAGTTCTAGGAAAAAAAACTTTGCTCATGAAATTTTCGTTTAGTTTTAGGCACTGATAGAGAGAAAGTGAAATTGCTGACAGTTGCTGTAGCACGGCGAGTGTTTGCCATGAATGTTTTACAGAGCAGGACCATAGATTGAAGCTCAGTCGAGCACCTGTCATGAAAATAACGATAGAGCAGGGACCTATTTTGTAAGAAAGAGAGAGAAGAGAGGAGAAAATGAATATCACTTATCAGATTTTAAAGTCGGTTTTGTATCCTGTTCAGACGATATGGCTAGATTATTCCAACTTTAGTTCTTATCATCTATAAGAGCTAAAGTATTGTATCATCTATAAGACCTAGAGTATTGTATCATCTATAAGACCTAGAGTATTGTATCATCTATAAGAGCTAAAGTATTGCATCATCTATAAGACCTAGAGTATTGTATCATCTATAAGAGCTAGAGTATTGTATCATCTATAAGAGCTAAAGTATTGAATCATCTATAAGAGCTAGAGTATTGTATCATCTATAAGAGCTAAAGTATTGCATCATCTATAAGACCTAGAGTATTGTATCATCTATAAGAGCTAGAGTATTGTATCATCTATAAGAGCTAAAGTATTGAATCATCTATAAGAGCTAGAGTATTGTATCATCTATAAGAGCTAGAGTATTGTATCATCTATAAGAGCTAGAGTATTGTATCATCTATAAGAGCTAAAGTATTGTATCATCTATAAGAGCTTGAGTATTGTATCATCTATAAGAGCTAAAGTATTGCATCATCTATAAGACCTAGAGTATTGTATCATCTATAAGAGCTAGAGTATTGTATCATCTATAAGAGCTAAAGTATTGAATCATCTATAAGAGCTAGAGTATTGTATCATCTATAAGAGCTAAAGTATTGAATCATCTATAAGAGCTAGAGTATTGTATCATCTATAAGAGCTAGAGTATTGTATCATCTATAAGAGCTAGAGTATTGAATCATCTATAAGAGCTAAAGTATTGAATCATCTATAAGAGCTAGAGTATTGTATCATCTATAAGAGCTAAAGTATTGAATCATCTATAAGAGCTAGAGTATTGTATCATCTATAAGAGCTAAAGTATTGTATCATCTATAAGAGCTAGAGTATTGTATCATCTATAAGAGCTAGAGTATTGTATCATCTATAAGAGCTAGAGTATTGTATCATCTATAAGAGCTAAAGTATTGCATCATCTATAAGACCTAGAGTATTGTATCATCTATAAGAGCTAGAGTATTGTATCATCTATAAGAGCTAAAGTATTGAATCATCTATAAGAGCTAGAGTATTGTATCATCTATAAGAGCTAGAGTATTGTATCATCTATAAGAGCTAGAGTATTGTATCATCTATAAGAGCTAAAGTATTGTATCATCTATAAGAGCTTGAGTATTGTATCATCTATAAGAGCTTGAGTATTGTATCATCTATAAGAGCTAGAGTATTGTATCATCTATAAGAGCTAGAGTATTGTATCATCTATAAGAGCTAAAGTATTGTATCATCTATAAGAGCTTGAGTATTGTATCATCTATAAGAGCTAGAGTATTGTATCATCTATAAGAGCTAAAGTATTGTATCATCTATAAGAGCTTGAGTATTGTATCATCTATAAGAGCTTGAGTATTGTATCATCTATAAGAGCTAAAGTATTGTATCATCTATAAGAGCTTGAGTATTGTATCATCTATAAGAGCTAGAGTATTGTATCATCTATAAGAGCTAAAGTATTGTATCATCTATAAGAGCTAAAGTATTGTATCATCTATAAGAGCTTGAGTATTGTATCATCTATAAGAGCTAGAGTATTGTATCACCTATAAGAGCTAAAGTATTGTATCATCTATAAGAGCTAGAGTATTGTATCATCTATAAGAGCTAGAGTATTGTATCATCTATAAGAGCTAAAGTACTGTATCATCTATAAGAGCTAAAGTATTGTATCATCTATAAGAGCTTGAGTATTGTATCATCTATAAGAGCTAGAGTATTGTATCATCTATAAGAGCTGGAGTATTGTATCATCTATAAGAGCTTGAGTATTGTATCATCTATAAGAGCTTGAGTATTGTATCATCTATAAGAGCTAAAGTATTGTATCATCTATAAGAGCTTGAGTATTGTATCATCTATAAGAGCTTGAGTATTGTATCATCTATAAGAGCTAAAGTATTGTATCATCTATAAGAGCTTGAGTATTGTATCATCTATAAGAGCTAGAGTATTGTATCATCTATAAGAGCTAGAGTATTGTATCATCTATAAGAGCTTGAGTATTGTATCATCTATAAGAGCTTGAGTATTGTATCGCAAAAGAGTAGTAGAATAATTCAATCATTTTTCCAGCGATCTTGGCAACGGATGTGATGTAAATTTTCCATTTTAGATCAGCAGTGATGGTCAGTCCAAGGAGCTTCTCAAAGCAAGGTGCTTCCTCAAGATGAGACGTGTTCATTTTAATTGGGTCCAGGTGAGGATTAGAGCGGTGAAAGGACAGGACGAAAATGGTGGAAGATGATAAAAAATTAAGGAGAACAAATTCAATGAAAAAAGAAAGAAAAAGGCTTTTAAAAAATACGTGAAGAGAAAGAAAGGTGAAGAATATAAAGAAAAAATATGGGTGTTCTTTGTGTGTGTTTGAAGCATGTGATTATGCAACAACTTCCCATTTTCTGGCGCAGTCCTTTACACTCTTGTTTTAGTGTGCAAGATCTTTTAAGCTGCACTGGCTGGGAAGTAGAGAGCAAACAGTGTTGCATTGTATGCCCCACCCCTCCATATTCACAGTTGGGTCAGTTTTGTAGTCCCATCTGGTCAAAGCAACTTTTGAGTGTCCCATATCATAAGGAAGAGGATGGATGACATTCTCTATCTGGGTGGTCAACAGCTGTAGTTTGGTGTCTTTCTGAAATGTTTGAAGGTATTCGACATAGCCGATGAAGCTTTTACATACAAACTAATGAACCGGGGGGGGGGGAGATAACCACAGAAGGGGAGAGTTCCATATCTGTCGATTGAGCTGGGCATATATATATATATAAGTCATCCCGAAACAAAAGAAAAACAAAAAAAACTAACCTTAAATGACCACAATGATGAACAGGCCATTAAACTTAAACAAAACAAAACAAAACCTAATCACTCGATAAAGGAAACACCTTGTAAGCTAATATGAAACTAGTATATATATATATATATATATATATATATATATATATATATACACGCGGTTCTTATCGTTGAGCACTTGAAAGTTGAATGTAAGTCAGTCACTTAAGCTTGCATGCGCAGATCATGATACCATTATCATTAGATCACTATTGACGGAGGTCTCGACATTTAATGAATAAATGTTTAAATTTCAACTGTATTTCTCGCTGTTGACATTGACGATGTTTGTCCCTTGCGAATGGAGCCAGACATGGCTTCGTTGCCGGGTCCAAATCTTCCGATTAGCTGTAACCATAGCACCCTGCACTAATGATTCCTGAAAGAATGAAGCAATAGTTTCTGTAGGTATTTAAAATTATTATATTAATAATTATATATATATATATATATATATATATATATATATATATATATATATATTAGTGATGAGACAATTCCAATATTTTCCCCGAATCCAATACAATTACGGATTTCTTACTAAATTCCTGATTCTGATACAATTACTGATTACGATTCTTTATAAGCTCTAAATATCAAACTATGAAGTAGTTATTTTTTCACAAATATAATAAAAACACGTTAAATGTGCGGATATTTTCTCAGGTGTGCCAAATACACTTGTAAGCGATTATTTTATAGATTTTAGTTTTCCTATTAGTTAAAAATCAATTAGCATTACTATCAGCAATGGATGGTTTTTGCCTTTAACAGAATTAAATAAAAAATACAACAATTAAAAGAATCATTTATTGGCATCTGAAAGTAGGTACTAATTTTTCTGATTCTGATACCGATTCCAATAACCCTAAAAGTTCTGATTTTTCCCATTCCGATTCTGATTAATCGTCCCAACACTAATATATATATATATATATATATATATATATATATATATATATATATATATATATATATTAGTTTCATACTAGTTTCAAAGGTGTCGCATACATTTGAATTTGAGTGATTTTATCCATTAAAAAGATTATACATCTTTTTATTTTTCTTATATTCTGTTGTATACCATTAAATGATCTACCTCGGTGTGATCATATAGTTCCTTCTTTATTTTCATATTGTAGACCTGACAATGTATGGGGTATGATGTTTCCAGTTTTCAAAAAGGAACTGGAGTTATTTTAGGGCATACAATATGGAATCGAGAAATCGTAGCTATTAGGAATAGAAGGAAGAAGAAAGACGATGTCAGTAGGAGGAGGAAGATGAAGGATGGCAAAGAGAGTTGGTTGGTTGGTTGGTTGTTTTTGTTTTATGGCATATCAACCCCTTTCGGGTTATTTAATGCCGAATCCAATGATTTTGAAGAAACATTTTTTTAATAGAATATATTTGTTGTTTTCAAGTCGGTTTCTATTTAACCCATAGTTGGAACCCTAACAGGTACTACCACTCCGGGTCAGAGTGGACCTGGGAGTAATGGTAATTTAAGGTCATATCCAGGACCGGCAAGGAGAGATGATTTTTTTAAACTGATGTTCACTCCAAAACAAGGCATATCGCCAGTTGAACGTAAGCGATTATGTTTAGAAGAGATGAGCGAGATGTCGGTTTACATTACATTTAAACTTCTGCATGTCAGTACAGTCAGTAAAACAGGTAAGAGGAATGGAATTCCAAAGTCTAGCAGTCTGAGGGAAGAAACTATTAGAGTAGAAGGCTTTCCAGCATTTAGGGACCTCCACAATGAAGAGGTGTGATTTTGTTGTAAAGCAAGTTTGTCGGGGAGTATGCATGCCGACGGGGCATTAGTGTGACGAGTTAATCAGAGAACATTCCATTCAAATACTTCCAAAACCGATATAGGGATGTAACATTGCAGCGATGCAACAGAGGTTGGAGTTTAGCTGACAGTGTGGAACCTATTAGATTAAAGACTATTATTTGGACCCTATCCAAGAGAGAGAAACTAGTGGTAGATGCACCAGCACAGATGTGGCAATACTACATACATGGATAAATAGTGGCTTTGTAGAGGTACAGAATACTCTCAGGGGTGAGTGATCTTTTAGCACGATAGAGGGAATCCACCTTCTTTGCAGCAGCCTTCACAATGTCTTCAATGCATTCGTTCCAGTTCATATTGCCCGTGAATGTTAAACCGAGAAGTTTGAAAGATGAGCCGTGCCCAGTTTTCAATAAAGAAATGTTTTTGAATGATTTTAAATAATAGGGTTTCTAATCTCACATACTACTTAAAGGGATCCCAAAGAAAGTCCTCTCCAACCCCTATCCCCACATAAATTTTCTCACGACTGATTTTAATGCGGTGAAAATCAGGATTAGATACACAAAATTAAACAGAATCGTAGAATATGAAGTAAAAAAAATATTTAATGGGAATTTAACTGCACAAAGTTAAAAAAAAAATTTTCTATTCCCATAACGTCAGCTATGTAATCCATATTTTCCCATATTTTACAATAGCAATATGTATTTCACTGATTTTGTGGATCTCTTGCACATCATTATCAGCAGCAGCAGCAGTAGCAGCAGCGGTGACGGCAGCAACAGCAGTAGCGAGATCTTTAAACCATGTTTAGATAATAATTTGTGTTGGATATCTTTTAGGAATACAGATTCTTTTTCTTACCAAGATACTTATCTCAGTATCAATATAGCTTCAGTGGAACGTTACCTCGATTTAACTGCATTTAATCTATGCTTATCCAACTTCTTATTTGCTGCTCAATTATTCTCTGAATCAGTTTCAGGACCTGATCCATACAAATGTCTAGCGTTATTATGAGCCCGGCTGTGAAAGCTAGTAAATCATATTCTTAAAACTCAGCAACACAGAAATTGAATTGCTTATAAACCCCACCTCCCACCTCATAAAACATGATTCATTTCACCTGGCTGGTCACCTGTTCCCATCAACGAATAATAGAAACTTTTCATTTTTTTTCTTTTCATCCATTTACTTTCTGAAGTAATTATATATATATATATATATATATATATATATATATATATATATATATATATATATATATTATTTTCGAAATTTCTCAAAGTCATGTGTTTTAGGTAGGTGTTCCAAGTAAATGTACCTAGTGGCGTACAACATTAAATATAGGTCATCAGTAGCAAATTGGGTCATTTCACTGTCCTTAATTCAAGGGGTTGAGTTTACATTTCAATGAAAAATAGAATATATATATACATATACATATACTAGCAGTCTAGCCCGGTTTTGCTCGGGTCCTATGTACTGTTCATAACTTGCCCTATGTGTGAATACACTTTATGTAAGATTTCAAATGTTTAGACCAGAAATTTTCCGAGTAATTTGGGAGAAACCGCAGAAATAATTTTTTTAAAAACTTGGACCCCAATTCTGACCCCTTAACATTTATTGTTTTGGGTTCAAATCAAAATAAAAATTTTGACCCATGTGAAATTACCTACATATAAAATTTCAAGTATTTTGAACTAAAATTTGGTGGAGGAGTTTGGTAGAATCTGCAAATGTCAACTCTTTCAACTTTGACCTTTTGGCAGCAAAATTTTTGCCCCAAAACTGATTAAAATACTTGCTGCATGTCTGAATACTCGTTATGTAAAATATCAAATGTTTAGATTAAAAATTGGCTGAGTAGTTTGCTAGAGATTGCAAAGGTCAAATCTTTTGAACTTTGAACCCTGGACAGCTCAAAGTTTCGACCCAAACTGATAAAAAACTTGCCCTATCTCTGAATATCCTTTATGTAAAATTTAAAATGTTTAGACAAGAAATTGGTTGAGTAATTTGGTAGAGAAAGTTATTTGACTTCAATAATGACCTCTTAACATTCATTGCTTTGGTCTTAAATCAAATTAAAAAGTTTGAGCCATGTCCAAGTAACCTACATTTAAAATTTCAGGTGTTTAGACCCAATTGGCGGAGGACTTTGGTAGAATTTTCAAAGGTCAAATCGTTGAACTTTGATCCCTTGACAGCCAAATTTTGGGCCAAAAAACGATTAAAAACATTTTCTCAAATCTCAATACCCGTTATGTCAAATCTCGGGTCTGTAGACTGAGAATTGACAGAGTAGTTGGGTAGGGAAATGTACACACACAGATAATTTCACTTATATATATATATATATATATATATATATATATATATATATATGTGTGTGTGTGTGTGTGTGTGTGTGCGTGTGTATGTGTGTGTGTAGCGGGGGGGCGCACGCAAGCATCAGCATGTGTGTTTATTGGATATATAATTATTTTGAAACGTTAAAAGAGACAAGATAAAATCCATCTATATATATAAAAGTGAAAATGTATGTATGTATGTACGCTTTTCCTCAATGTCCACAAAAGGCTTCTTTCAGAGAAGCGCTTGCGCGGTTCACAACTTCTTAAAACTTTTTATATCATCTATAAATTGTAATATCTCAGAGTTATCCACGGAGCTCGCCTGTCTATTTAATTTTATTGACTTTCAAACATTAATTATTCGACATTTCCCGCATCAGGACGCGTTACATTCGGTTTTCGGTATAAAGAAAAGCGAAACTGGCCGAAAGCCAGTTGTCTCAAGAGAGCTAAGTAACGTTTGTTCAATGTCGACTTTGTCATATCAGACTGTAGCTTTCATTTCGCTCCTCCTAATAAACAGGGAGCGGGTTTTTAAAAACAAACAAACCGATTTATTCACCTCATTCAAAACTGTCCCGCACAAAATGCTTACTGCTGAATACCTATCGCCGTCACGTCAATTAAAAAAGCGCACCTGTTTTTTTAACACTTTACTATTTTCCAACTGCGCGTTGTGAAGCTTCGTTTTTTTTTCACGGGCACCTGTTTTTTTTTCACATTTTCGGGGTTTTTTCACATACCCCGAAAACACCCGGGCAACGCCGGGTACCCCTCGCTAGTATATCTATAAAAGTGAAACTGTCTGTGAGTCAAGATTTGATATAAGGGGTATTGAGATTTGGGAAAATCTTTTTAATCGGTTTCCCAATCATCATCAATGGACCTGAGGTAATCTCGTCAGCAAACTTTTTGCCAAGAACTTTGCAGCTAATTATGCCCTATGCGATCAAGGCCGCCAACTCCGTATATTTCCTCCTGTATTTGAAAACGCGCTATGCGATACACAAATATCTGTGCGTGATGTTACCAAGATAATCAAAAGCTTTAATCTCAGTAAAGCAATTGGCCTTGACGGCATTCCAATTATAGTGCTGGAAAAACTTCAACCAGAACTACCTCCCATACTTACAAAGCTGTTTAAGCGTTGTCTTAAGGAGAATTGCTTTCCAACACCCTGGAAAACTTCATCAGTATGCACCGTATTGAAGAATTCAGGTGACCGGTTCTCTCAGTACAGAGCAATCAGTCTCCTGTGCATCATGAGTTAAGTTCTGGAATAGAGAAGTAGTCAACTGTGTTGAATAGAGAACTAGTCAACCACTTCAGCAAAAATAACGTCCTTAGTGACATGTAATATGGTTTCCATTCTGCAAATGTGCTAAGAGCAATTGTTCTCGACATATCAAAAGCTTTTGATTGGGTATGGTAAAAAGGTCTACTCCACTAGATCTCCAGCTACTCACAGTGGATAGAGACGTTGAATCTCTGAAGATGCAGTTAGGAGATTCAGAGTTCCTATCCCGTTCCGGTTACCACCTGACAAAGGCCAGAGGAATAGTTGGTCGAAAGGTGTGAAACAACAACTATAAAAGATGAGGAGGATAATAGTCCACAATGAATAAATAAGTCCAGACTTTTCCAAAACAATTTAGTTCTCTTATTATATTAATGTGTCATCATATACCAAGTCTAGAAGCCACTCGAGATTAACTGTTAATGAGCTGTCAGATAGATATTACAGTATACTATGAGAGAGCTAAAACTCAAGGGATTGGAGATTGGAGCACAGTCTAGCATCTAGCATCGGAATAGTGGTGTAGAGTAATACAAGCAACGTCTCTTCAGTTATAAAGAGGCCATAGGGAAGTAATAATTGTAGTCATGAATCTATCAGTAAAGTTGTTGAAAAAATCCGATTGAAAAAGAGTCATCTGCTCCTGATTATAGGAAGTGCCGCTGGAGTTAAATTTCCTGATAACTGGAAGTAACCAGAGAGTGATCTCCCCTGAGAGCTATATATAAAGGAGAGATGGGAGCATCCATTTGCTTTTTGTGTGGATCCAATTTGTTAAAGTGTTCGTCCAGGGGTTAGAAGCATGCAACAACTTAAAAAGAAATTTCAACAAAATGGAGAGCTAAAATTAAAAAAAAGCATTTATTTTTACATGAAAAGCATACAATAAAATACAAAAAAACATTTATTTTTACATGAAAAGCATACAATAAAATACAAAAAAACATTTATTTTTACATGAAAAACAAAGAAATAAAATACAAAGTAACATTTATTTTTACATGAAAAACGTACAAATAAGATACAAAAAACATTCATTTTTACATGGAAAGCATAAATATAAAATACAAAAAACATTTATTTTTACATAAAAATATACAAATAAAATACAAAAAAAAATTATTTTTACATAAAAAACACATAAATAAAATACAAAAAAAACTTTATTTTTACATGTAAAACATACAAATAAAATACAAAAAAAACTTTATTTTTACATAAAAAACATACAAATAAAATACAAAAAAAACATTTATTTTTACATAAAAAAACATACAAATAAAATTAAAAAAAAACTTTATTTTTACATGTAAAACATACAAATAAAATAAAAAAAAACATTTATTTTTACATAAAAAACATACAAATAAAATACAAAAAAAAACATTTATTTTACATGGAAAGCATACAAATAAAATACAAAAACATTTATTTTCACATGAGAAACATACAAATAAAATATAAAATAACATTTATTTTTACATATAAACATATAAATAAAACACAAAAAACATTTGTTTTTGCATGAAAAACATACAAATAAAATACAAAAACATTTATATTTATATGAAAAATATACAAATAAAATACAAAAAAAAACTTTACTTTTACATGGAAAACATACAAATGAAATACAAGAAAATACACTTTACATCAGCTATTAGCTTTG
Source organism: Euprymna scolopes (assembly GCF_053919585.1). Lineage (NCBI taxonomy): Eukaryota > Metazoa > Mollusca > Cephalopoda > Sepiida > Sepiolidae > Euprymna > Euprymna scolopes. The sequence continues at coordinate 75,935,087 of NC_136497.1, forward strand.
AAAAGAAATATAAAATTCGAGTTTTTAAAAGGGCAAGAGAGATAACAGCTACAAGCCCCAAATCAAATATTTTCTGCAAGGGAAATTTCTTGAAATAAGATTAAAACTATTCTGGGGAAGTCAATGCGCTATATTCAGAAATCAAAATTTTATTTACCAAAAATGGATACAGAAGAAATTAAAAACGATTTAAATGAAAATCAACTTGCTATTGAACAAGAAAACGATCCCCCCAAAATAACCATTTTAATCCTAGCGACGAGCTAGAATAATACATTTTTCCACTTTAAAAAACATGCTTGTATATACAAGAAGGTAATGGATTCCAATAAATTTCAGCAACGATTCAAAAGTCAGCATTCTATGAAAAATCAGTTTCTGTACAATGACTTTTTGTTTCTCATTGTCCATCTGTCATGCTCTAGTTAGAACTATCATTTTCATCGTTATATATATATATATATATATATATATATATATATATATATATATCTATATATATATATATATATATATATATATATATATATACATATATATATATTGGATGAATCTAATTTATTTACAACTAGCATTTCAGCCCGGCGTTGCCCGGGTGTTTGAATGTGTATGTTGAGCAAAAAAAAAAACAAACAAACAAAAGCGTTAAATTTTTTAAACTTTGGCCTCTATTATGACCCGTCAACACTTATTGTTTGGAGCTCAAATCAAGTTATTAAGTTAGATCCATGTCCAAAGAACCTATAACTAAAACTTCAATTGTTTATACTCAAAATTGGCGGAGGAGTTTGGAAGAGTTCTCAAAGGTCAAATCGTTGAACTTTGACCCTTTAACAGCCAAATTTCTGGCCGAAAACGGATTACAAAGATTTTCCCTAATCTCAGTACCCTGTATATCAAATTTCGAGTCTGTAGACTGTAAATTGACAGAGTTATTGCGTAGGGAAATGCACACAGATGCACACAGACACAGACACAGACACGTTCACTTATATATATATATATATATATATATATATATATATATATATATATATATACTAACATGGGTGCCCGGCGTTTCCCGGATGTTTGGAGGAGTATGCTGAGAAAATAAATTTAGGTTTTAGCCTCTAAATTGTCGGAGGAGTTTGGTAGAGTTCACAAAGGTCAAATCGTTGAAATTTGACCCCTTAACAGGTAAATTTCTGGCCGAAAACCGATCACGTAGATTTTCCCAAATCTCAGTACCCTGTATATCAAATCTCGAGTCTGTAAACTAAAAATTGACAGTTATTTCGTAGGGAAATGTACGCAAACACACAAACACACAAACAGACAGACAGACACGTTCACTCATATATATATATATATATATATATATATATATATATATATATATATATATATACATATAGATAGATAGATAGATAGATGTAACAGACCTATATGTTGTAACTAGCATTTCTTTCAATTTTTCATGCTAATGTTCAAAGTGCCATTTTCGTCGGTTTCCCTAGGTTAAACAAAATAAATAATGGAATTTTCGTTGATCTGTCACGCCTTTAAAAAAAATCTGACCAAAGGTCACGTAGACATTTCGAGTGAGTTTATGGTAAGCTGCCAGAAAAAAACAGCAACGTGATTAGCAAATCAGCAATCACCTGTTCGCAGACGATATTAATTAAATAAATGGTTCCATTCGAAATTCCATCCAAATTCCCGAGTTTGACAGAAACATTCCCCAGTTCGACACGGTATACTTGAAGAAGGACCGACTTTACAGCAACCGAAACGTTGTAAAAATGATACTCAAGATGAGAACAGTAGTCCGATGAATCCAAATAATACGAATAACCAATCCTCATCTCAAAAATTCAGAAACTGAATGGATTCATTTAAAGAATGACGGTTCTAGTTTTAAGTTTTTAGACCAACAAATGTTATTAATATTAACCCTGCAGTTTAGCACACTTGGTGGTATATTGATCTCGTCAAACCCCTCAGTTCTACCTCTAAGTACCTTTTTCCTCCTCGCAGTTATGGTGGAGATTTAATATTTGCACTTAGAAATAAATGGTAAAAACTCTTCAGCTCTCAGTGTGTCCCTCTGGTAAGAAATTAAGAAGCGCTTCTCAGTAAAGGTTAGATGTCAAATACTAAATTCCATAGCCAGCATGACTTCTCATGAAACTCTGGCGAATCTGATATCACAATTGACTGTTCCAGACAAATTCTGTATGACTTGAATATATTCTTGGAAAGTCAGCATTTGTATAATTTCTTAATACGAAAATATGCACAAGTTAAAATATCCTGTGCCTAGCTCTGAACACGTGGCGTCTTCCTAAGTCTCATGTACTAATGCTCAGGGTGAACATACTTTTGTCATCTCTCCAATGACGTCTTTAGTAATTAGCTAAAGTCAAAATATATGGAAAACACTATTTTTTTCAATTCTTTACACACAGGTTTACAATACCTCTCTCGCATCGCACACCAAATAAATATTGTTGAATTTATTTCATCATTTTATTACTTTTCTCCATCCAGATTTTCTATCATTCCTCAAATTATTATGTTTCTGAATTTTTGAGATGAGGATTGATAATTGTTATTTTTTAGATTATCCGGATCACTGTTCTCATTTGAGTGTTATTTGCACAGAGCTTTTGACGATTTAACCTTGGACCTTCTTCAGGTCTATCTTGTCAAACTCGGGAACCTTTCTGTCAAACTCAAGAAGAAAAAAATGATAAACAACACATAGTGTGCAGGGATCTAAAGGAGTTCATATATATATATATATATATATATATATATAGTAATTTATAAAATATATATGGCGATTAAGCTACACTGAATATTCTGCGTTTCATCCACTATAGGATTCGTCAGGCTTATGCGCGAATTCTGTGGTTGCTTCTTGTTTTTATATATGTTGAGGATTTCTAGTTAGCCAATCAGCTTTCTAATATCCACCGCGCCCCTTCCTATCAGCCAATGGGCATGCATTTTATCGAACAAAGGATCTGTTTTAGAACTAGGTTAGTGGTTTACGGTAGATCTTTCCCTTCCTTTTTTTATATATAAATATACCTATGTGTATACACGTACATGCACATATATATACATATATATATATATACATATATGTGTGATCGTTTATGTATATTCATGTTTATTTAATTTATTTATTTGTTTGTTTCCCATTGTTATTGTTAGTTTTAAAGTTATTTTGTATCGCTATCCTAGAGTAAGTTTTATTTTGTGAACACAGTTGTTTGCTATTTCTCGTCTACAGTTTAATAGATTTTGAGGTTCTTTAAAGTACAGGATAGCAAATTTTTCATGGAGGCATAATTTACATGGGTCGTCTAAATGTTTTCACGTGGTAGCTTTTCTCATTATTTTCCATTCGACTACTGGCGAGTGTCCGCTTTCTTTGAGTTCCCAGTATTTATTCGCTAGTGTGGTTTTTATACGGTGTTTTTTATTTTTGAATGTACTTTTGTGGTCATAGTCAAAGTTTACGCATAAATCTATACTTTCGTATATTAAATTTATGTGAGTAAATGAAGTAGTTATATATATATATATATATATATATATATATATATATATATATGCATATATATATATATAATGAAATAAATTTAACCAACTTTTTTGGATTCTGAATTTTGGATTTTACCGTTATTGGATATTTTACCCTTCACCAGACTATTCATTCACGTGAAATCACTTTTTTTTTCACCATATTCCCTCTGCTTCACTATTTTGTTACGAAGTAAGATCTATGACTTACTCGTAGTTTCAGTAAATACTTTTGCAAGCAAAATCCGTTCCCGCATTTAGCTAAATCCTACCCTCTGATGAGAAGGAAAGTATTTCTTCGAAACTCCATGGATTAAGGACTATCCACTTATTTTGTGCTTCCCTTTTAAAACTAATATGTTTTTACCTGTTTTTCAAAGTTTTTTTTAACATTATTTATTAACTACTTGTTCTTATATATATATATATATATATATATATATATATATATATATATATATATATACGTGTGTGTGTGTGTGTGTACATATGTAGGGTGAGTCAAAAGTAGGTGGACAGCATAAATAACATTTAATTTTCATTTTAATTGTCTTATATATAGTTGTACGTATTAGTGATCTCTAAATAAATGTTTTTTTTTACTGTCCACCTACTTTTTGCTCACCCTGTATATATAACAACGGTAAATATTAAATTCTTATCTCCATATGAAAGTGTTTCATCCTTTCTTTTTAGGATTCATCAATGTAACTTCCGACTTTCTTCAGGTGTATCTTGTTCAAACGCGGGAATCATCATGGAATTTTGATCAGCCGTGACTCGTCTGTCAACAATGAATTTTGAGTAGCATGTACTCGTTGTCAGCCATGACCAAATAGAAATCGTAAGTAATTATCGATTGTATTCGGAGTATCGCCCGCACTTATGATTGAACCTTTAACCTAAAGAAGCGTCTTATAACTGAATTTTAGCAAGTGTTTTATCCATTATGCCACGACCAGGAATCAGAACATGCTACATCTTTGGATTAAATAAAGATTTCCGATCAAAATTCTATGCAGATTCCCAAGTTTGACAGAAAGAATCCAAATTTGGATGAGATACACCTGAAGAAGGCCAGAAGTTACAATGATGAATCCTAGAAAAACAATGAAACACTTTCATCTGTGGATAAGAATTTAATATCAGTCATGAGGGACGTTCTAAAAGAAATGTCTCCTATTTTTATTCCGCCTGAATGAATTAGATATGATTGCATATTGCATTTTTATGATAACTGAAATTTTGCATTCAGGACGGGAACGTTTCATCTCTCTGTTGCAGATATTAAAGGTGTAAGACTCTTAGAAAAAAAATCCTTGTCATTAACGTGCCTTAGAAGCAGAGATGCGTCATTCCATTCCTGGCAAAAGTGGATTGAGAATGGTGGTGACTATGTTGAAAAATAAATTCTAGAGCACAAAAGGTCGCTTGTTTTAATGTTACTGTACGGACGGCCATGTATAAATACCGAGTTGTGAGCGATATGACGTCATGGTAAGAAAAAAGATAACTATAAAAACGAGAAAGAGCACGTTGGAGAAGACGATCATGTGAAAGACGTTACAGCCGTAATGAAAAGACATGCGTGGCGGGAGAATGAGGAAATAAATATCGTAGTTACAAAAATAAAAAAAAGAGGTCGAGTTATTACTTGTCTTCTGTTTCTTGGAGCATGTGCACCTATTAAAGACAACGTTACACTATCATTCTCGTCTTTGTAGCTCTTCAATTTTTCGAATTAAAAAATAATAAAAGGCTATATTTTAGGAACGACTGTTGTATGGCAAAGCGTGCTCCGGACGCCCCTGTACAGCCATCATCCATTACTGGTAAAAGTGTATTGAACATAGTGGTGACTATGTAGGAAAATAAATTCTAGAACAGAAAAGGTCGCTTGTTTTAATGGGACCACTCCCGTATTCGTAGCTGTTCGAATGAAGTAAAAAAAAAAGGAAACTGAACTTTTGTATATATATATATATATATATATATATATATATATATATATATATATATATATCCATTCAACGCGGCTACAGCCGAGATTGAACTCACTACACGAGTTTGTAGTGTAATTCAAATCTTGTCGGTAGCTGAATACTTGATGCTTCGCCAGATCTATCAAGGATATTTTTTTATCATGACGCCATCTAGGTGTGTCAGAAACTTCGTGAAAAATATTTAATAATTCGACCCCCTGTCTTTCTAAGCTTATAATTACTCGAAAAATGTAATTCAAACCCTAATTTTTTTTCAATTAAAGGAGCAAGGACCAAGGTTTTATTTAAAAAAAAAAACAACACAAAACAAAAAAAAACAGCAACGTGATTTAAAAAAAAAAGGTTTTAAACTTCGGACTTTAAAGGTAAATTTCTAAAAGGCTATTCGTTTTTGTTTTAAATTTGAATATATTATTTATTGATCTTTTATCTTCAATTTGTGATATATAAAACTTTGGCACATAAATTAATTATTTACTTTTTAATAGACATTTCAAAATGGGGGGCGTGAATTAATTCGACCCTCTGTCTTTCCAAGCTTATAACTACTCGAAAAATGTAATTCAAACCCTAATTTTTTTTAAATTAAAGGAGCATGGAGCAAGGTTTCATGTAAAAGAAATAATAATACAAACAACATGGTTAAAAAAAAAAAAAGGTTTTAAACTTCGGACTTTACAGGTAAATTTCCAAAAAACTATTCTTTTTTTTGTTGTTTTAAATTAGAATATATTATTTATTGATATTTTATCTTCAATTTGTGATAAATAAAACTTTGGTACATAAATTAATTATTTACTTTTTAATAGACATTTCAAAATAGGGGGTGAATTAAAAAAAACGTTTGTCTAAAATATTATATTCAGTTTATTGCAACGAGCATAAAATTTCACATTGACCCTAAAAATATCGTAAAAATAGAATCAATAGAAAAATTTTGATGGATTTTTAAAGTTTAAAAATTGAACAATACTGAACTCGTAAAATTCAATTAATTTCATTACTGTTTTTAAAAAATAAAAAAAAATATAATATTTCTATTACTTTTTATACAACTTTAATAGTTTATTTTGGAAGTATAATCCATAAAGAAAATAAACAACCCGCTTTTAAAGGAGAAATTACGAGTTTTTCTTTTTTTATATATTTTATTCGCAGTTTCGTGTTAAGGGTGTCAAAAAATCCTACAAAACTTCTGATACAACTACGCCATCACTAGATGGGTTGCCGACCACGGCTTAAGAGAGGCCCATCTACTCTGGAGAGAAGGATAGACCGCGCCAGTTTCTCAACCTGGTATTTTACCTCGCGGGACATATAGCGCCTCGCCTTCCCAAATATTCACCTATCTGGTACTGGCGAAGATCAACGTTGCTTACCTTCGGTGATCTGGCAAGAACCGGTGTGTCAACGTGATTGTGCCGTATATATATATATATATATATATATATATATATATATATATATATATATATATATACCCACCTTTAAATCTTGCACAATTTGATATCTTAATCATTATTTTCTCTGACCCCATGATGTTTTTTTTTATAGTTGTAGTATTTTCAGAGCAATAAAAAATATCAAAAGTTGATACCAAAAATAATAAAAATATGAAAGTACTAAAATAAAAAAGCTATTTCAAAACATCTACTAAATTTCGCATGAGAGAGAAAAAAACATAATATATATATATATATATATATATATATATATGTGTGTGTGTGTGTGTGTGTGTGTGTGTGTGTGTGTGTGTGTAAATGTTTATGGATTCATGTGCGTGAGTGTGTGCGTGTGTAAATGCAGAAAGAATATATCAAACTTGTTTTAATGTAGGGCAGGTCAAATGATTTGTGTTCACTTAATTTTTTTAAGGTATGATTATCTTTCCCCTTTTTATGTCTCTTTTATTCATTGGGCCTCACCTGAATACAACATTCATGGATACATATCTTTTTACATTTTCTCAAATGTTGATCTTCTGGTTCTGTTGATTTTATTCAAAAATGTACTCACCATGATATCAATATCAAGTATTTAATTAGAATACATGAAATACGTTCCAAAAAATACGTTCCAAAAGTAATGCCTCCTATTTTTATTCCGCCCGAATGCATTGCAAATTGCATTGGCATGATGACTGAACTTATGCATTCATGATCGGAAAGTTTCGTCTCTCCGTTGAGCGTGTGAATTCTAAGAAAGAAACCCCTGTCATGGATGTGCGTCAGAAGCAGAGACACTCCATTGAATTACTCCATACAGAAAAATTGGAACCGATCAACATTCAACGGCGCCTGTTGAACGATTACGAAGCCGTTGTAGTTGATGTCAATAAAGTTAGGAGATGAGGTCGTCGATTTCAGAATGGCAACAGTAACGTAAGTGACAAAGCGGGCACTGAAATTTTATGACTGAGGTATCGTTCATCACTGGCAAAAGTGAATTGGGAATAGTAGTGACGACGTAGAAAAATAAATTCTGGGATACAAAATATCGCTCGTTTTAATGGTACCACTTCCGGCTTCATAGCTCTTGCATATTTTTGTTTTTTAGTTAAAAAATAGGAAACCTTACTTACTACAGTTCATACATGTGTAAACATGCAAAAATCTAATGCATGCACATGCGAAAACAAACATGGCAACCAGTGAAAACAATGCGGAATACATTGGATAGTAAAGGTCTTAATATCATTGCCCTTAGATTAAATGAAAAATCCTTATATTATTATATAAGTGTAATCCGATGAAAAAAAAAACGAAAAGAAAAAATACAAAGAGGGAGTGTGCATTGTATAGGTGCACCCTATTTATTGTGTGTTAACAACCTTAAAAATATCAGGAAATAATAATTAATTGATTAGGTAATATTTTACGGTGACACCTTTTCGAAGCAAATCTTCAAAAAATAATGAAAAACCTCCTCCACCCCACGCACACACGTTTTGAAGTGTTTCTACGTATTTTTGAAATGTTTAGAACTTATGACTCCCCACCATGTTCTCTCTTTTTGCCCGTCCTCCACCAACAAACTTGAAAAAATGCTAACAATTACATGTCTTGTTTACCGCTACATGGCCACATGGCATTAAATTTATATAGCAAAATGATCTCCCACTCTAAAATGTTAAATTTTATAATTAAAAAAAAAATTCCTTCTTTTATATTATCTGTAAAGACTGTTGAAATGTATTAGACAAAAAAAAAAAAACAATGTAGATTTCGATTGCTTTTTAGACAGGCAAACAGAGAACGCTAATTATTATTAGAAATATTCCGGGTTATAAAAAGAAATATCGAACAAAATATCAAATATTTATTTTATTGTATTTTTAATCTGACTCATTTCCAATTTTGCTTCGTTCATGAAAAACATAAAACCAGAATATCGTAATATTGTCAAGTGTTTCTATATCCTTTATCTCAAGTTGAGCCGTCCTCATAAATGATCTAATTATACCAAATGACTTCTACAAACGATTATTACGCAGCTGTCCCAATGACTACAATACACACATGAACCCTTATCCTCGAGTGGCCTCCGGCCTTTGATATATTGTAAAAAAAGAATAAATTACGTTTTGCACCTTTTTCGTACACATATTCTCTGTCATTTTTTAAAAATTTTACCTTGACATGCTGAGTTTAACCATTTTCTTCTATTCCAAGGTATTTATACTGTTCTTACCCGTCTAGATTTCTGGTGCCAGTTCCTTCATCAAGCTGTACGTTTTCCATTCGAATCTTCTTTCCAACTCTGAAGAAGTGCTTGGTACATTTGTCCAGGCCATTTTGATATCATCAGAAAAGGTCTGCAAGTCCCAACTAAAGTCAGCGTCCAAGCCGACAAACGTGTTTTGCTAAGTGTACAGCAAGATCGCTCCACATATTTTCTGAATAGTTCAGTTCAAATTTGCTTGCCATAATTCATGTTCAGCTGAATAATATTTTATCATTGCAAGTGTGTTTGTTAAATGGTGCCAGAAAATCTGTCCCATCACTTTCTGAATGTAAAAATTTTGAGTTCATGCATGCTTCTCAGTATTAAACATTTGGCAAGTAGACACACTAGTATATAATTTGGTTAGCTGCAAATAACAAGAAATGAAAGTTCAATCAAATTCAGCTTGATGAACTCGTGTTTACGGCTGTGAGAATTGATAGAAACAGTTATGACGTCACATGACTCAAGGAGAGAGAGAGAGAGAGAGAAGTCGAAAATTCATTACGTGTGAACATGCTACTTTAAAATGATCTGATAAGATATTAAACTTAAGTCGACTCTTGTAGTATGTACATGTCTTCTCTAATGATATAGGAATTAAATTTCGCTTGGACAAATGTACTTTGTCCACTCAAAGCCAACTAATAATTGATTTGAAACGAAGATCAAGGCGAATAAACCCCCTTTGTGTTCAATAATTTTAGTTTGACTTAGAAGTTTTTCGATGTATGAGAGAAGTAACTTCAAGGTGGCGCTCCTCTTAGTTGAGAAAGGTCATGCTGGCCAGATACGATGCAACAGTATATATCGATCTCTGTCTGTCTCTTGTCAGACTGAAAAGACTACAGAAAGGGTGCGTACAAGAACAGGTTGCTAACAAGCTACGATTATTCTGATAACATAAGATGGGATATTTTTTGGATTCTTTGGACTACTGTTCTCATCTTGAGTGTCATTTTCACAACGTTTTGGTCTATTTAACCTCTGACCTTCTTCATCTGTAGTATCTCGCCTACAAGGCTCCATGGTGTAGTGGATAGAGTACTTGGTAAAATCCAGTTGCAAAGTTACACTCTTCTGGAGATTGAAGGTAAAATCCTCAGCAAGGTGACACACAAAATATAAGTGCGAATTACTTAGAACTTCTACTTAGTCGTAGCTGATGGAATGAGAGCATGCTACTTCCGTGGATTAAATAATCCCGTGCAGATTCCCGAGATTGACAGAAAGATTCCCCAGTTCAACAAGATACATGTGAAAAATGTCGGCGATTACATCGACCGATACGTTGTGAAAATGACACTCAAGATGAGAACAGTAGTCCAAATAATCCAAATAATACGAATAACCAATCCTCATCTAAACAATTCCGACAACTAATAACATGAGAATTCATGTTCAGCTGAGCAAACACATATTATTACAAGTGTATTTCGTTGAATTGTGTCCCTATGCAATTAATTCCATTGTTCATTATTTCAATCTGATAAAATCTGTTGACGTATAATAAAGCAAAGAAATAAATATAACAAAAAAAAAAAAAAAGAAACATTTTTTCTTATTTCCTGGCAATCAATCCAATCATTAATTTATTTATTTGTCTTAATTTTGGATTCTATCAAAATATGTCCATTGATTTATTGCTAATGACAAATTTTTGGCTTTATTTCGATTATTTTTATTTTCGCCTTTTTTGTTTACTTCGCTTTTGCCAATTAAGAGACAAAAATGTCACTTAATCAAAGAGATGAAAATCAATTGATACCTTATTTATTCAACTGAACATTCAAAGTAATAACATATATATATATATATATATATATATACATATATATATGTATATATATATATATATATATATATATATATATATATATATATATATATATATTCAGAAAAACAAAACAAAACAAAACGAAATTCATCATTTTATTTTTACTTTGATATACCTTCATGAATCCAGCACTTAGATAAGAAATTCGCCCATGATTTTTCTTAAATCACAATTCCATCATGTATTCAGTTCTGGTATCCATCTATTTATTTAGCATAATATGAATGTGGATGCTAGTTTATAATTTGAACACGATTCCAAACTAATAACAGATGCCAAGACAATTTTAAACTTTAAGAAAATATCTAAAGGTTTGGGTTTTTTTTAAATCTACCAAAATTTTAAAAATCGCCTCAATACACACACAGAAACACATATAAAAGAAAAAGGAAACAAACTTAAATCTTAAGCCGATCCACGAACAACTTTTCGAGAAATTGCTTCTGAATTAGATGTAAAGTATACGATGATTTCAAACCACTTAAGGGATATTAGAAAGACATAAATTTTTGATAAATGGGTGTTTCACGAATGGAACAACAACCAAAAGAAATGCCGTTATGAAGTGTCATCTTCCCTTTTTTTTACGCAACAAGAACGACTGGGTTCTTCGACCGGATTGTGACTTGCAATGAAAAGTGCGATGAGAATCGGCGACACTCAGCTCAGTGGTTAGATGCCGACAAACTCCACGACCCTAATCCCAACGCCTGAGTTGCACCAAAAGAAGGTCATGCTGACTGTTTTGTGGTCTACGTCCGGTCTCATCTATTACAGTTTTTGAATGCAGGTCAAACCATTACAGCAGAGAAGTACTGTCAGCATATGGATGAAATGGATCAGAAACTTCAACAACAACATCCAGCGTTAGTCAACAGAAAAGCTCAATTCCCCTCTACAACAATGCCGGACCAGACGTTGCTAACCCCACCCTGCAGAAGTTAAACGAATTGGGCTACAAAATTCTGCCTCTTCTGCCATACTCTTCAGAACTCTTACCTACCGACTACCACTTTTTCAAACATCTCGCCAACTTTCTGCGTGAGAAATGCTTAAAAAAACCCTAACGATATAAAAAAAAAAACGCCTTCAATAACTTCATTGCCACCAGAACGTAAGATGTTTACGTTACTGGCATAATTACATTTGTTTTGTGTTTGGTAAAAGTTTGTTGATTCTGATGGTGCTTATCAATGATTTTTTGTTTGAATTAAGATATGTCCATCTGAATTTAAAAGATAAAAACCGCAAAAACTTTCTTGTCAACGTAATAATATGTGCATATATTTTTGCAAACGCAAAGATACACTTGTTAAGTGATCAATATATTTTAGTTTTGCTGCTAGTTTTAAAACAATAAATATTCATCCTTAGCAAGAAAAATTGAGTTATAAACAAAAACACCCCCAACATAAAAACAGATGAGGAATCGTTTTTGGCATCGGAAAATAGCCACAACCTTTTTTGATGCCAATTTTAATACCTAGAAATGTTCTGACATTTTGTATTCCTGATTCCGATTAGTCATCCCAGCAGTACACTAGAGTGAGGATAAAATATACGGTATATCGTAAAAATAAATGCTGTAAAAACAGTATATATGAAAAAGAGTAATGAATAAATACGGAAATTAAATAATAAAAATGAGAGATTAACTGGTTTTGTTTGGATCTGAAGACGTCAGCTGATCCAACCAAAACTGGTAAGTCTCTCGTTGTGATGATTTCATTTCACATGAAGGTACTTTATGTGCCTGTCAGTGGTCTTAGATAGGTTTTGTATTGGAATGTCTCCAATAAGTATCGATAATCAAAATGATCGGATGAAAGAAAGAACAGGGTATTTTGACTAAAGTTAACACTTTACACAGCCTAACATCACAAGTACATTTAAGAAGTTTTATTACCACGCAAGTCGAAAGGCCTCCACATATAAAATCAACAGTAGTTTCTTTGATATGACAGGTGCGCGTTCGAAATGAATGTTTCTGTTTAAAGCACAATTGAACCATAACACTTGACTTTTTCATTTTAAACTGAAATTCAAGCCATTATCAGAGCACAAGCAGAAAGGTTAGGCAGAGAAAATCAACATTAGATTCTTTGATATGACAGGTGCACGTTTGAAATTAATGTTTCTGTTTAGAGCATAACCGAAGCTTGATACTTGACTTTTGCATCTTACACTTTAATGCAAACAATTTTATATATAAATAATAATTTTATAAAATCAACAGTAGGTTCTCTACACTGCAATGTAGACTATAATGTATTGTGGACTAAGTCACTACGGGGAGGTATGTAGAGTTTCTTTCCGGTGCACTACGATGGATCCCTAACTAAAGCAGCAACTAATTGATCAGTGTTTGACAGACTATGGATATCTACGAAAGGGTATCTGCATGTGAAATTTTTGTGGCAGGAGGTGCGCAATCTGCAACCACACCTGTCCTGAGCCAACATTGTTAAATACTAGTGGCAAGTGAAGTGTATGTACAGGACGACTAGTAAACAAATGCCGAGATAAGTGGAGAGCACATACAGCGCCTGGAATTCCCAAATGGTTACCCATCTGGTGATAACGAGGCTCAGCGTTGCTTAACTTAGGTGATCTGATGATAACTGGTGTGTCAACGCGATTATACTGTATGCATGTGTATATGCATGTGTACATGCATGCGTCTGTGTAAAATCTATCATTGTATTTTATTGCTAAAACACTTTGATATTTTCTTTGTTTGAAACTGATCTTAAAGGAACCTTGGAGCTTGAGAAATAAAATTGGCATTGTTATGTTCAAACATCAATGTTTATACACACACACACACACACACACACACACACACACACACACACACACACATATATATTAAATATATTAGTGTGTGTGTGTGTGTGTGTGTGTGTGTGTGTGTGTGTGTGTGTGTGTGTGTGTGTGTGTGTGTGTGTGTGTGTGTACAGAAAATAGGGAACTATCCTAGAGCATGTTATAAATAATGTCTGGAAAAACATTTCATGGGAAAAATTAAATGAATTGAATAAAGGCTTTTTTTTTCAAATAAAATTTTTTTTCCCAGTCTTAATTTCTATGAAATATATGCAGAAAAAGAGGGAACTTTTCCATGAGCATGGTAAAATGGAAATCTTTTCATGTGAAGTAGACTTTATTTAATTCCTATGTAGGGGAAAGTGGCTAGAGATGGTGAAGTGGACTAGAGTATTTGTGTTCAAGTCTTATCAATTCCGTAACAACACGTTGTCCCTCATGTGAATAGCTGATCCTGAATAGAATCGGCGAAAACCCATTGCAATCAACTAAGCCGTATCGTACAATAAGAATTACGTTTTCCTATGATGTTGCAATCACAATTTTAACTTCTTCAGATACAGAAAAGCCCGGAAACTTATTGAAATCAGATTATATCGAATAAAGTGCAAATAAGTAGGAAAAGAGTATAAAATAAAAAGGGCTGTTTTGGAGGCTCCTGTACTCTGTTGACTTAGGTGTGTCTCTGATCCTGTGTAGTTCTAGGTGATCCATCCTCCCAGGCTTTGAGAAAAAGTCAGTTTATTATTAATCACCATGAAGCGCTCCTACCGGGGAAATGCTAACGGAACTACTCAATTATAGTTTGCAGGCCCCAGTGCTCTTTTCTCTAGGGTGCTGTCGTTTTGAATACCACTTTCCGGTCCTTGTCTCACATCATCCCGCCGTAGAAGAGAGATGAATAACTTAAAGTCTAGGCACCTCACAGCTTAGACCTTAGTTTTCCAGATTTTTTTCTCTGGGGTTATTTTACAGACAGATCTATGCAGAGAGATGCTGGACCATTACAATACAGAAGGAAACAATTTAGGAATTAGATCGATTTGGAAGGATGTCATGGACAAATTTGCTTTGTGCTTTTGGTAACAATTCGAAGCGCCGTTATTAATGGAAATTAGTGTTTAATCAAAACACGAGCACAAATTTAACCATATTCAACCACAACAAAAAGGCATCCATTTTTAGTCAACGGGCCATAACTTTTGCTCTTTTTTAACGGGCTTTTAAAGTATCTTTTAAAGTCTAATATATATATATATATATATATATATATATATATATATATATATAGTAAGCTTTTCAGAAGTCCTTTGGAGAATGTTAAAATAATACATAGGCCAACCTGTTATTGAAAAAGGACATTTTATTGTAAAATGCTAATTATAAAGATGAAAGACCTAAAATAGAATGAAACAAGTTCGCTGATTATAATTGGCTAATAACAATAGCGTAAGCCTCCAACAAGTTAAGAGTCATAATGATTATCATATCTGGCCAACTCCGCTGACATTATAGTGAAATCAATTGCGCCTTTGAGTCTTTTCAGTTTCCTGCCCCTCCACTTCCACACCAAACTGTTTTGACATTTTCAACAACAGTGAATTTGACTTTCGTTATTAGCATTGCTTTCAAAATTAGCCGAAATTAAAAAAAAGAAAATTTTTGTTTTTAATTAAAAAAATTAGGAGAAATTAATTTGATACAGTTTGAATTTTGTTTTGTCCTACACTTTCTGGGCCATTTTTAAAAAGAAAGAGAAGACAACGAAAAATCTCTTATGGAAATAATATAATAGTTTGTTTTTTATATACAACTAGTGAAGGGTACCCGGCGTTGCCAGGTTGTTTGTCGGTGTGTGTGGTGTTAAATAAAAAAGAAACCGGGGGGGGGGGGTAGGATCGAAGTCGAAGCCCTGAGGCGAAGTTTGAACATAAAATCGGCCAGCCAGAATGAAGCATTGTTATAAGCGAATAAGTGAAAGATATTTGAAAGTCGTCGAGCGTTACGACGATGACGATGTAAGCATTGTTATAAGCGAAGTAAGAAAAGAAAACAACGTTTTAATTAAGTCGGGGGGGGTAATCAAAACATCGAAAAAAACACAAAAAAACTAACGTAAGGCAAACGAACGATGAAAACAGCAACGAACACGTGAAAAATGGCTTAAATAAGCCTGTCTCGATATTAAAATTAAAAAATCGGTGGGTACCCGGGTGTTTTGGGGTGTCGCTAAGAATAAGCGAAGTAAAAAAAAAAACAAAAAAAAAAAAAACAGGAAAACGAACGTTACGTGAAAAATGGCTTAAATAATACATGGTTCAATATTTAAACTTAAAAAATAAAAAAAAAAAACATCTCACACCACGATTCGAACCCAAAACGTTTAGATAATGAACCAATTATTAACTACCTGAGCTAAAGCGACGTATAACAAATTTGTTCGGTTTTTCAACTATTTAAAGTAAATCAGGTCACGACGTCATGACGTCATCTGACGCATGCGTTGTTGCCCCCCCCCCCTGTCGAAAATTGTCGATTTCGGGGTGAAAAAGGTTAACGTTTCTCTCTCTCTCTCTCTCTCTCTCTCTCTCTCTCTCTCTGTTTGCGTCTCTCTCTCTCTCTCACACACACACACACACACACTTCGTCTTCCTTACTCTAAAGAGTGTTACTAAAAAAGAAAATGGCGTCTGGGTTTGTTTTTTTGTAAAAACTTCGATCGTTAATATTTTTTGTAAGCATATTTTTTTTTACTTCACATTTTTGGCTTGTTATTTTTCGTTTAACTATCGTATCTAACTATTTTTAACGTGCTAATAACTTTGGTAACGTTGTCATAGCGTAGAAGTTCATACTTTAGCTTGTGTGAGGGTTAACAATTTTTTTACCGATAACAACAATGTTTTTTTAAATTCAGACTGCCATTAGAGCTTGCTGACGTCAAGATCACGTGACATGACTCAGCGGGTTTTAAATACAAGTTGACCCAAAATAAACGGCCGCGTGTATACTTTATGTAGAAGAGTTGGCGCCCGTATTTTTTTTGGGGGGGGCGGCAGTTATAAATCGATTTAAAAATATGTAATGTTTAACATTAAAATGTCACTTTTTGCCCCTCCCCTGCAGAAAATCGATCAGTTGACGCACTTCTGATGGTCCTTTTGGGCCAATTTTTCGATATTTGTCCTCCGGAGGGTGAGCTTTCATATGAGACCAAGTTTGTGAATTTTTGTTCCGTCGGTCAAAAGTTTTTAGCAGACACACAAACATACATACATACATACATACATACATTTTCGCTTTTATATATATAGATCTTCAACCCAAACAAGGCACAGTGCCACTTTGAAGTAGGGGGCTACTATCGAAGACATAGGTTGCAGGAGTATTATGAAGGGAAATGAATAGCAAGATGTCCGTTCATATTACACTTGAACTTCTGCATGTCAGTAGGGTTGAGAAAGCACAATCCCGGAAGGGAGTTCCAAAGTCTAGCAGTTCTGGGGAAGAAACTATTGGAGTAGAAGGCCTTCTCACACCTAGGGGTCTCTACTGTGAAATGCGTTTAGTTCGTCAGAGCATTCAGCATTAAAATACTTGTCGAACAGGCAGAGGGATGCAACAACAAAAGTATAAATAAATGTTCTTTTTGGAAAGTGACGGAAATCAAATGTTAGCCAGGACATATCAACTATAATAATACTCAATATGTCCCCGTTTCAAGATATGTCTATTGTCATTTCCATGGGACACTAATGTCTGTTGGTATAAAGATTATTAATATTCATTGAAAAATATTATAGTTATAAAACCCTCTAAGAAGATTAAAGTTGAGCCCTATTTAGTCAGTTAGGAGGGATTAGTAACATATTATTTAAGATGCATCGAATATTTTTATTTACTACGATTTTCCTGAAAGTTAGATTCATGGAAGCCGAAAACACACGGTCTTCATCTATGGCAATCAAATGGGAAATAACTCTCATAGCATAAAGGGGGAATAACCCCAAAAGTTTAAATAAATAAAGCTTACTTCACACCTGATGTCGGTATTAATAAATAAAAATAAATTAAATTATAAATAAATTAAATTTATAATGAATTAAATTTAAAATAAATTAAATAACTCAACTTTAAATAATATTTCTAAATAGAACAAATAAAACAATTCTATTACTAACCAGCAGGGAAACCCGACGTTGCCCGGAATTGAATAAAGATCAACGAGGGTTTCACTCTCCTATATTTCTATTGTCATCGAAATCGGTGTAATCGCCCATTTTTCAAACAAATCGATTGTCTGCTCTGATTGGGGCCCTCATTGCGGTGCACCAGGACAGAGCTTCTCATGCCCCCCTCCCGGGAGTTATTAGTCCACAACATATTCTAGTATGCATTGCATTGTAGAGAACCAATTATTTTTTTTATATATAATGGCTTGAATTTAAGTTTAAAATTAAAAAGTCAAGCATCATGGTGCAATTGTGCACTAAACATTCATTTAGAACACACCTCTCTCATATCAAAGAACCTACTGTTTATTTTATATGTCGGGCCTTTCGGCCTGCGTGGTAATAAAACGTCTCAAATGCATTCGTGATTTTAGGCTATGTAAGTTGTTAAAGAAAAAATAAAGTCACCAGTTCCTTCTTTTATCGGATTATTTCGATTATCGATTATCGATACTTAGCGAATACATTCCGATGCAAAACCTATATGAGAACATTTCTAGGTACATAAAATACCTTCGAAGGAAATTCATAAAAATCGGCTCAGCCGTCGTGGGATACATAGAAGACAAACTCACAGACACACAGACACAGTTCCTTCCATATAATAGAAGAAATAATTATTAATAACATGGAACTATTTTAAAACAATTTTTATTTAATGTACGGCGCAAATAAGGTTATTTAATGTAAATTTGCTTTAAATAAATACTATCTTTAGAAATTATACTGGAATAAAAAGTCTATAAACATGTACATGTCTGTTTTCAGTATGAAAATTAATTTGTGAACAAATGTACATTTCGCGAATATTAATAAGTTGTGAATAAGCAAAAAAAAAGCAAACAGACATTTTATCACTCATTATATATATATATATATATATATATATATATATATATATATTGAATATAATATAATATAAAGCTGAATGTGTGTGTGTGTGGGTGTGGGTGTGGGTGTGTGTCTGGTCACGTATAGGCTCCTATATGGCTGACTATTTTAAAAAACTGATTACATATAATGATAGAAGATGTATCGAGACACAGGAATGGGTACGTTTGATCTGGCAGAACGATGGTTCATGAAAATTGTGGGGTCTGCGTCCACAAAGTATGGAAATAAAAAAAAAAATGAAATTAAAACGTTTACAAGGGTTTTCGATATAGATGTACATAATAATACTTTGATAAGTATGTTTTAACTTAAATAGGAATGGTATAATAAAATTGAGGGGTCTGCGTTCGCGCCTGGCCTCCATAGAATGGAAATAGGCACAAACTTTAATAAAGACTTTTCATATCTATCTGCGTAAGTATACTTTGATAATTATGTATCAGTTTGAAGAAATATGGTATAATAAAATTATGGGGCGTTCGTTCGCTCCTGACCTCCATAGAATGGAAATATGCCACAAAGTTTAACAAGGTTTTTTTTAATATAGATCCACAGAATCTTGTGATAAGTGTTTCAGTGTGAACAGGTATGGTATAATAAATGATGGGGTTTATCTATTTTATTTTTACTTTCATCATATTTTGCTTTGCTTTTGATACCCCCAAATTCGAAGCTATCTCTTTACAACCCTTCCTTTTCATAACCTATCATACTTTCATAAATCGGAGTCCATTTCCTGTAGGCTGTTTTTGAACCCAGTCAACGACGAGTACTTTTGCTCGTATATATATATATATATATATATATATATATATATATATATATATATATATATATATATATATATATTGGAACATCTCACTGTTGATGCTTTTATTTTTTGTTGATAGTTGATCCCTGATGATGGCCAGACTAAGGAAAATAGAAACACATATATAGTAAATTTTTTATATATTAGTATGTATCTAAAATATTGTTTGCTTAAATGAAAAATATAAAAGATTTTCGATGAACATAATGAGTTTTTATTCTCTGTATTGCAATTGGTTACATTTTTTTTTCAAATATTAATAACTCTAGTTCAGTGTTGTTCAGGTGTTAATAGGACTATGTGTTGTTAAAAAATATATTTGAAACAGAAATTTATATTTGAATATATATATATATATATATATATATATATATATATATATATATATATAACACTTTCTGTTTATTATTCATAAATATTTATACCAGTTGTGATATATATTCATTCGTTCAGAAAATGTAATTGAGATATCATAAAAAATATCTTTATATAATTTAATTTATATTCTTTTTATTCTTTGTATTTTGATAGCATATGTGTGTTTCGTGAAAACATCTGTTTTCAATGAATGGGTGCATTAGCTTACATGTCGATACTATATACGTTACGAATGGAATATTGAGATACGCGCATCTATGTATATTGTGTCCAGATCCACTCGTTAATTTAGTAGTCAAAACGATTTTAATTTACTAACATAAGTAAATATATGAAAATCTAATTTAACATTCAATGCTTAGAAATTCTGAATTGTTTTTTATGAACTGATCACGTGTATCAGTAGGTAATTTTGTTACGTTGTCGATCTTACTTTGATATATATATATATATATATATATATATATATATATATATATAGCCGACTTGTCACAACGTGGGGATGGAATTTTTTCCACCAAACGTAAACACCAGGTTTATCATGAACAGAATTAACTTTTTGTGGGTAACGTCGAATGGAAATAACATCTGACGAATTGATGAGAATAGGAGACTTTTATGAACACATAAAATCATGAAAGTGCCATCTCATTAACGAAACGGCTGTAATGAAGAAATCCAAGATGAAATAAACAAAAGTTACTGTTTTGTCTGTATCAATAACAACACGAACCAGAAAGTAAAGGTAAAACAAATATATTAAGACGAAAAGATAATACATATTTACAAAGGTGCAGTTGTACTGCAGTTGGAAGATTGTCCGGCAGAGGGCGTGTTAAAGTCTTTCATGGAGCAACCGGCACATGCGTCTTGCCTATCCGGCGTTTGAACACAGCTTCCCGGTCTTGCAGACTTGATACCTTTATCTATATCTTTTTCACCCACGTATGCTAATTAGTGGGCGTCTCCACAGCAGTTACAAAAAAGAAAAAATGTTAGTCTTTTAATTTCAACAAAGTTTTATATGCTCTGCACCTATAAAATAGATACATTGAGCTTTACTCGAAAGTAACGGTGATTCAGTTGTTATCACAACTGTCTCCACCCGTTAAACGAAAACGATATGCATTGAAATTAACAATATTTAAAAAATAAACATATATATATGTGTGTGTGTGTGTGTGTGTGTGTTTGTATGTGTGTGTGTGTGTGTGTGTGTGTGTGTGTGTGTGTTGTTTTTTACATGATCTGTTGAACAGTATTAAGACGGCTAATTATGCTTGTCCGAATAATTTTACATGAATAGGGCTTATTTCTATATCGTCATGTTACGGATGAAATAAGCCTCATTAGTTAGACCACATGTAATTGACTTAAAGACGGCTCGTGTTCCAGGTTCGAATCGTGTGACCACTTTGAACAGTTATCTCCACGCTGAAAAGTCTACAATGTCGAAACTTATACATATATGGATGATAATTAAATATTTTTTATCAAACAATTATATATGTATATAATTATTTCATAATAAATGTTATATACATATATATATATATATATATATATATATATATATATAGAGAGAGAGAGAGAGAGAGAGAGAGGGAGAGAGACAGAGAGAGAGAGAGAGAGGGAGAGAGACAGAGAGAGAGAGAGAGAGAGAGAGAATAAATGACAAAAACTATATTCCCAAATTCATGATGTTGACCATCTTATAATTTATAAGATGGTCAACATCATGAATTTTTGAATACAGTTTTTTGCCATTTATTCTCTATAATTACATTGAGCTTCTTAAATAAAGATTGGTATAAATTAATTATAAGAAAATATATTTCAACAGAAATACATATATATAAAATATATATAAATATATATATATATATATATATATATATATATATATATATATAAATATCTATATAAATATATAAAATAATTATAATCCGGTTACTCGAAAAATAAATAATTTTTCCTGATAAGACAAATATATTACTATAAACTTGACTATCCTACATATAAAAGACTTTTGTATAAAGAACTTCATAAATCTTATAAAATAGTCCCTCCTAAGACTTTAGATTCCATTAATTCTGAAGCTAAACATTTACTGCCTTCTATGAATATTCATAACTTCACTGAAATAATTTCTCCGGGTACAACTAGATTCACCCTCAAGGATCATAGACCTAATTTCTATGTCAACCCCTCCATCAGATTTATTTGCCCATCTAACTCTGACTTAGGTGCTGTAAGCACAAATATCTTAGATAAAATCAGCGCTTCTATTAAAGAAAAAGTAAGTTTCCATCTTTGGCTAAATTCAGATTTCGTAATTAATTGGTTTGTCTCCCTTGAAAATAAACACCTCTTTAACTTCATAACCTTTGATATCCAAAATTATTATCAATCAATTTCTCTGATCCTTTTAAATAAGGCTCTAATCTTTGCTAAAAGAAATTCTGAATTAACTAATTTAGAAATTAAATTAATTCTCCTAGCGAGAAAGTCCCTTATACAATTTAACAATAAGTTTCGGACTAAAAAGGACATCCCTGATAAATTTGACACATTGATATGTGCTTCTGACTCTGCAGAAGTTACCAATTTAGTGGGACTCTTCTTACTGAAAGAACTTAAATACCACTTTAAACATGTCCAAGGGGGCTTTTCTAGAGATGATGTCCTTTTTACTACAACAGCCAGACCAATAGAATACAACAAAGCAATCAAAAAATTACATAACTGCTTTAATAACTTTGGCCTTTCTATAATTATCGAACCTAACAAAAAAACTTCAAATTTTCTAGATGTTACACTTAATCTTAACACCGAAACTCATAGCACCTATAATAAACCCAACCTTACGCTTTTTACCTCCATAAATCTTCTAACCACCTCATCTCAATTATAAAATCTATAGTACCATCCGTCTCTAGAAGAATTTCTGCTCTTTCTGCTGATAAAAAACTTTTAATCAAAATGCTACTTTCTTCAATAATGCCATAAGAAACCCAGGACACAAGGAAAAGATTAAATACAACCATTATGCTCCTCCTGCTGGCTGCATTAAATCTGTAATCACACACAATATGACTCGCAAGAAACTAGTTCAAATAACAAGATCTGCCGCTATCAATAACAATGAACCAGTCTACATATATAATCCAAACCAAAATACTAATCGTAATAGCTCTAACCCACCCACCCGCATCAGGAGAAAGAAAAATATTTGGTTTAATCCTCCATTTAGCATAAATGTCAAAACTGATATGATATACACAAGGAATGCTTCAACATTGTACAAAACTCTTTCAAATACCCACGCAGATATAGTTCTATTTTCAATAAAAACTCAATCAGGATTTCTTATTCAACAATGTCTAATTTAGCACAATGACTCTTAACATCTGATAACAAAAAAATTAAATCAGCCCAAAAAATCCCTTTCCCAATAAAAAACAAAACAAAACTAACTGTAATTGTAATAACAAAGATCTTTGCCCATTCAATAATGATTGCATCCATAAAGATGCTATATATTCATGCACAATTACTGAGCTCCGACGCAATCCTCCCATAACAGGCACTAATATTTCATCTTCAAGTTATCCTTCTTACCATCCTCCATCTGATATAGTTACTAATCCAATATACCACTCGAGCAGTCCCTCCATCTACAATCATACAACTAGCAATAATAATAATAATAATAATAATAATAATAATAATAATAATAATAATAATAATAATAATTTTTCTTAATTACACTTTGTCTTGGCAGTCGTGTTAAACGGATATCTTATTTTTCTTTTATTAATATTATTGGAATTTTTTCCCCTTTTCCTTGTACATATTCGTGAATTATTCCACGGATTTCGGCCTTTTGGATTATTTTGGACCATCTTCCAATAACGAGATCTTCTTGGATTTTACTTGTGCGAATAGAAATTTAATTTACTTTCTTGGATTTAAATTTTTGGATTTTACCGTCATTGAATACTTTACCTTTCACCAGACTATCCATTCACGTGTAATCACCCTTTTCTTCACCATATTCCCTCTGCTTTACTTTTTGTTATCAAGTAAGATCTTTGACTTACTTGCAGTTTCATCAAATACTTTTGTATGCAAAATCCGATCCCGCATTTTGCTAATTCCTATGATTCTGATGATAAGGAAAGTATTACGTTGAAACTCCGCGGATTAAGGACTATGCACTTATTAAATGTTTCCTTTTCAGATTAAATATGTTTTTAACTCTTTTTCAAAGTGTTTTTTAACATGTGTTATTTAACTATTTCCTCTTATGTATATATATATATATATATATATATATATATATATATATATGTGTGTGTGTGTGTGTGTGTGTGTGTGTGTGTGTGTGTGTAGGCATCCACACATAAAAATTTGCATCTCTGCTAACCGCCACAAAGAACACTTACAAATATTTGAAATATTCTCAAATTCCCATGTAAATCGCTAAATATGTAGTTTTTAATATCCACTGCAGAAACGTAAGCTCACACTATAAGCTTTTCGCCCATAATAATGCACCCTGGATAAAGAACACCAACATCACTGATAAAAAATATATCTTACATTGTTCCTCCCATTAATCTCATATCTACTTTCTTTAAAGAAAAAAAAATCAAATCTGACATAAAAATAGTAACTTCAACTTTCAATACAGTTCAGGATTTACGAAACACGAAAGCCCATCTCCATCTACCACCTAAGGACACCTCTTCCTTAACTGACATTTACAAAATAAAATATGTCCCATGCCCGGTGTTTTATATGTGTGAAAAAGATAAAAATATAAACCCCCGCATTCACGAACATAAAGCAGACTTCAAATACAATAATCCCTCAAATGCATTAGCCATACACAGAACCCCACTATATTGGCCTCATAGACTGCATCTCCCTTAAAACTGAATTATCTCCCCTACGTTGCATGTAGACCGGAAGTGCTGTGATGTATCCTTCATCATCATCTAGAAGGAACCTTTGTCTCACAATGTATTTTTAGCAAACATATAGAAAAACGTGCTCTCAACCAATGTACTATATCTCGCAACTGCATAGGTAAAACTCATATTCTAATTAAGGTACTAATCATTTTAATGCATTTCATCTATATTCTATTTTATTTTTTTGCATTTTCTTTATCCTTTCCCATTCTCACATCTTTATCGGTCATTATGGATTTCATTTATTCATTCATTTCAAAAATTTGTTAACTTTGTTATGAAAACTGCAAAATATGAAGAAAGGAATTTTACTCAAAATCGAATAATTATTTATAATTTATTAGTTACAAAAACATTCTATTTTGTATGAAAATAAACGTCTATTTTGTGTTATAATTGTCTTAAAATTACTTGAATGCAGTAAATGTTTCAGGAAAATTTTCTAAATAACAACAAAACTAAACCATGGACACGTATGTGAAAATTTGTAAAGAAATTTTTATCAGAGAAATAAACCTGTATTTTGTGCTGTCATACTGTCTTGTGTAAGAAAGCTTTACCAGAAAAATTAAAAGGAACAAAAACGTATGCATTTTGGAAAAATTTGCAATTCTTTATTGTTATTAATATTTGTATATCTATACGATACATGAATATATATATATATATATATATATATATATATATATATATGTGTGTGTGTGTGTGTGTGTGTGTGTGTGTGTGTGTGTGTTTTCGTAAATGTAACGTAAAGTCTGAAAAAAAACGCACGCATTCGAAAAGTTAGAATTTTTGGTTTCGTGCAGTGCACAAATTATGCTGAAAGAATAACATTATTATTTAGAAAGCCATTCTTAACATGAAGAGGGAGGCTTTTTAACTGTTCCGCACTTGCACCTAAAAATTAAAAAAAAAGAAAGATACCATATGAATTTAATTTAACTTTATAATCCTATCTGAAATGTAACACGGTGAAAAAACATCGAATATTTATTTGAAACTAGACTACCCGTGACCCGTTGGGTCAGTATTTCTGTTAGCTATGGAATTAATCTATGATTGTGACACTTGTGACGTAAAGAAAATAGGTTTTTGTGACATAACATAAATCTTTCTATGAAAGTATATTAAAATGAAAAAAGAAAAGAATTTAGACAGATTTCTATGAATCGTTATGTTTATAATTCTTTATATTTGAAAAGAAAAACTTACAGCCATTGAATTATAAGTGGTTTGCCATACTTATAGGTAAATGTGCACTGAACAGATACCATAATACTTAAAGTTAAATTCAAATTTTGATATATCTTTAAATTTAAACGCGATAAAAAACAAAAACAATTGGGATGCTGAAAACGTATACAGTAAAATAATACGTTTTATTGTCGCATTGATTATTTATTTGTAACGCAATTTAAAAAAATCATATTTTCAGGGTTAGTTATTTTTGTTGGTAGTGTAGAAGAAAATGTATGAATGTTTTTAAGAAAGGTGTATTAAAAATGGCGAATAAATTAAAAAAAATGAAGGCAGTGGGTAAATCGCCGTTGTAAAATGCTCTTATGATTGTCAACGGGTTAAAGTAGATTTATTTCTAAGAAAAGTGCGTTAAAATAGCGTAAACGTAATACGGAAATGAACGATGTCAAAAAAATGCAGAAAGTATTAACAATTGTTTATTTGGATAAGTTAAATTCAAATTTTGATATATCTTTTAATTTAAACGCGAAAAAAAAAACACTTGCGACGCTGAAAATGTACACAGTAAAACAGTACGTTTTATTGTCGCGTTGATTATTTGTTTATGTACGCATGCGCAACCGGAAGTCGTAAACCGGATGTTGGGTTACAACACCTGTTACAAGGTCATTTGTGTTTTATTATTATATAAATTAATAAATGTTAATCTAATCGGCCAAAGAATAACAATAAAAAAGATATATAGGTATGTCTTCGTATTAAAATATACGAATTATACGAATACGAATTAATGTCTGGAATGCTTATTTTTATAAAAATAAAGAAAATCGCACACATTCGGCAGCGTTAGATTTTTTAAATATCTGCTCGTCTAATCGATAAATGAATAATAAAAAAGGTGTATAGGTTTATCTTTGTATTTATAAATTCAAGACCGCGAGTAAAATTTATGTATTATTTCAATTTTATTTATTAATACGAAGACATGAAAGAAGACATGAAAGAAGACATGGTGTCATCAGTCAGAAATGAAATAAAAAAAAATCTAGCGTTCCAGCCTGATGTTGTTTTATAAACAACTTGAAGGAATAAAGCGAATATGCGCATGCGCATAAAAAAAATGTTCGCTAACGGGAATGGACATTTTGTATGAAAATTTGCCGGTGCCTGTACGCGATATACTAGGTACGGGCAAAATGAATGCCGATTCTCAAAATCTATAAACATTTTGACCCCTCCTTTACTTAAAGATTCACCAAAAATCAGGAAATTAACCAATTTTTATGAAATTTTCAGTATTTATCAAATAATGATCGCCAAGTATAATGAACTAATTATTTTTATTTAAATCTTAGTGCAAATGTATTATATTGTTTAAACAAAAAATACCTTTACTAAAGTTATGGTTTTCAGTAGTAAATAAAAAACGCAAGAATGTATTTTTATTTTTTTTATATATAAATAAAGCATCGTAATTTGTAACAATAAAAAATAAATTTTACAGGAACATTACGAAAAAAGCCCCTGAAGTCCGTATAAATGAATTCGATGTAACTCGAAGAAAAATGAATTTCTCGAACTACCGATATTACCATTGAATTAAGCACTGTTTATTTATTATTTGCACACAAAAAAATTATAGTAGCAAAAATATTTCTACTTTTTTTTAAATTACAGATTTCGCAGAATTTTTATATGCAAGATTTTAATAATTTCCTTGCTCGCAAGAATGTGAAACTTTCGGCGTAACATTTTTTATATAATCATGAACAATAATTAACAAAAATTAATTTAAAAACAGGAACATAAAAAATAATTAAAATCAAGAATGAGAAAAATTGATACAAACGTTCAGAATAGGAATGTATGGATGCACATCTAGAAAAAAAAAGAAGAAATCTGACACCCCTACGTTCTTTTTACTATCATGACTTCATTTTCAAACAGGGTTTCAATTGGCTGAAATTTTGGGCCTCCTTATAATCGTGTTTACAAAATTTTAGTTTTTTGCGTTTTTGGCGAACGGTAAATTACTTGCTTTTTTAGGGCTAATTAAGTTATTTTTGCACAAATAAGGTGTTTTTTTTTTATTTAATTCAATATCTTAGGACTTAACTTTACTAATTATCTTTGAAATAGATTCAGAAAACTAATAGTATATTTTAAAGGATTTTTACAATAAATTTATTTAACTTCAAAATTTAGCTGAATTGGTTAGCGCGCCGTGAAAAGATTTTTTTTTTCACGTGTACAAATATTTTTTTTCCTTCAGGAAATTAACTTTATTCTTTAATCTTTCAAATACAATCAAAAAGTAGTCAGAAACCTACAAAAAAATTTATGATAAATCGGCTTTCAAAACTAGGTCCCCCTATCTTTATCCGCCCATTTTTGCCCGTACTTACGATATACTTGTATGTAAACAAAGATATTACTCGCTATAAACAATCCTTTGTGCATGAATATTATTTCATAAGAGTTTCAGTGTTATGTGACCAGTAGTTTAAGAGTTTACCTGTTAGATATTTACACACACACATACACGCACACACACACATGTACTGTTTTATTTATATAGAGATTTCTACAGAAAAGGCTTGTGTAGCTGATATTTGGTTCGTCTTAAAGTTAACTAACAATAGTTTTGCATTAAGCTATTCATTGGTTTCTAGCAGCTAGTGATTTTGTAGATTTTTATCACTTAAAAATTTTTCTTATAAATATTTTATGAACATGCACTTACAAACTTTAATAGAATTTTCTCTGATTCCAAATTTGAATTTCTCTGATTCTAAATTTGAAATTGTATTTCAAAGGTTAGAAAGACATCAGACTATATTATTCTTAAGGGGATTTTTCTGTCTTTTTATTGTTTTTAGCTTTGTTCAAATAAATTCAAGATGGCTTTGTAAAACTTTTCTTTCATTGGCTATAATATATATATATATATATATATATATATATATATATATATATATATATATATATATATCACTTGAGTTCCATCAGCAATAATCTAAACCGGAACCAGAACTTATGAAGAATTCTTGATAAAAGTATTTATAAAGAATGTAGATTACTGGAGTGCCATCAGTTATAATCGAAACAGAAACCAAAACTTATGAAGCATTCTTGATAAAATTATTTATAAAAAAAAATAGATGACTTTAGTCCCATTATCTACAATCGAAACCGAAACCAAAACTAAAATATATGATAAATTCTTGTTAAAATTATTTATTACAAGAAATGGAAGTCCATGACAATTAAACAACTCGGATGTCATCGTGACACAGGAAATAAATAAATAACACACACGTTCTCGTATTAATATACAGATAAGATTATTTATAAAAATAGATTATTAGAGTGCCATCATCTATAATCAAAACCGAAACCAAAACTGATGAAGAATTCTTGCTAAAATTATTTATTACAAGAAATGGAAGTCCATAACAATCAAACAACTCGGATGTAAGCGTGGTGTAAGCGTGAGACAGCAAATAAATAAATAACACACACACACACACACACACGCACCCCCACCCACACACACACACGTTATTGTATTAATATATAGACAATAGCAGACCATCTATATCTCTACGATAAAGTCTTCATTAACTGTGAAATTATGAACCATTACATACGCACACAATTAAATAAATTACAATATTTATTGATCTATCAATTCAAACTCGTTATTGTAATCGTGAACAATTTTTAACCCATATATATTAACAATATATTCTTCTGCCATTTTGGTGTACACTTTTTAGCACATGGATAAAACAGACAAACAAAAAACAATGAAGCACACGAAGAAATTATGAAAACAGTTTGTCTCTACGATATTTCATGAATATGATATATCGAGTATTTTATCATCACATCGATTATATATATATATATATATATATATATATATATATATATATATATATATATATATATATATATATATATATATTGTATATGGTAGGTTAAAGGTTAGAAATACATCAATCATATTTTAGTCTGAGGGTGATGCTTTTTTGTGTTTTTCTTTTTTTAATTATTTTAAAATTCTTTGATATTGCAATGACTTGTCGATTCATTAACCTTTCCTATTTAATGCCAATTACAACAACTTCAAATTGCCAGTTATCAGTTTCGTCATTATAAAATGCAGGAAACATGCGAAGTCTTGTTATTTAATTGGAACTCATTATTGAGATGAGTATTACTTATTAATTTTATTTATTACGGACTATTATCCTCATCTTTTCTTAGTTGTTTCATGACGTTTCGGCCAACTATTCCTCTGGCCTTCGTCAGGTGGTAACCACGACGGGATAGGAACTCTGCATCTCTGACTGCATCCACTGAAATTACTGCCTTCCGTAGTTGTTGTCGTCTCACCACGTTTTGGCCAAGTAAGCCTTTGGCCGGCTTTAGGTAGGATTGAAACCGCTATCTTCAGACAATTCTCACCTGGAACCGTAGAGATTCAACGTCTCTCTCAATTGCACCACGGGTGTCTATCAACTGCGCCTTCTTGATCTCTGATCTGTGACTTATCTCATATATAGGAGTTCATGTACATATATATATATATATATATAGGAGTTCATGTACACACACACACACACACACACACACACACATATATATATATATACTAGCATGGGTGCCCGGCGTTGCCCGGGTATTTGGAGGTGTATATTGAGCAAAAAAAAAAGTGGTCAATTTTTTTAACTTTGGCCCCTATTATGACCCCTTACATTTATTGTTTTGGGCTCAAATCAAGTTATTAAGTTAGATCCATGTCCAATGAACCTATATCTAAAATTTCAAGTGTATAGACCGAAAATTGTCGGAGGAGTTTTGTAGAGTTCTCAAAGGTGAAATCGTTGAACTTTGACCCTTTACTCGCCAAATTACTGGCCGAAAACCAATCACATCGATTTTCCCAAATCTCAGTACACTGTATATCAAATTTCGAGTCTGTAGACTAAAAATTGACAGAGTTATTACGTAGGGAAATGTACACACACAGACACACAGATACACCCACAGACACTTTCACTTTTATATATATATATATATATATATATATATATATATATATATATATATATATATATATATATATATATACATATATATATATACGCACACATATGCAGAGTATCCCAAAAGAAGCTGATGGTTAAAAAAAAATTCATAACTATCTTAATTTTTTATATTTTTCTTGTATTTTTTCAGATCATCTACAGTAACCCTTCCAAAATAAGATGGAGTCGTTACACTACCGAAGAGCGGATAATTATCGTAGAGTCGTATTTCGATGGAATGAGTCAATATCAGAAACTCAAAGAAAATTTCGATGAAACTTCAACACAAAAAACTCCCCTACTCCCAATGCAATAAAAGCTATGGTGGCTCAATTTCATGAGCAGGGGTCTGTATGTGACCTCCCTAAATCTGGTAGACCCCGTACGGCAAGAAGTGATGGGAATCTTTAGAGATTAGCAGGCAGTGTGGCCGAGGATCCACCCACATAAGTAAGAAGGAGATCAAGTCAAATTGGGGTCTCTCGATCATCTCTTCACAGAATGGTTCATGAAGAGGGCGAATTTCCATATAAAATTCGATTGGTGCAAGAGCTTCAGCCAAACGATCCGGAAAAAAAGCTGTGCAATTCCAAGATTTGGCTAATGGGGATCAAAACTTTCTCAAAAACTCAATATGTCAAATGAGGCCAATTTTCATCTGAATGGGTTCATAAATATGCAAAATTGCAGGATTTGGGGATCAGAAAATCCCCAAACCCTGCAACAGCACAACGGCAATTACAACCTCAAAAATGTACAGTATGATGTGGAGTAATGGCGGATGAAGTAATCGGAATTGGTGGACATTTGAGTAACATTATTTTTCATAACTAAAATTAGATCTTGTGAAAAACATACCCTAGATTAAGTTGTGATAATAAAATTAGAATAAGTAGACTGTGATATCTTATTATATGTCAAAAGATCACGATGCTCATCTACCTACATATGAAAATATACATGGTAAATATATATATATATATATATATATATATATATATATATATATATATATATATATATATATACATGGTAAACTACAAATATACAAAGAGTTATGAAGCGTTCACGACTTCCACTCGTTTCGATACTTTAAACTGTTTAGTATCTGCGCCCGAATTTGGCATTTATAAATTGTTACTGCCCTTTATTCTCATGGCAAATGTTCAGTGACCCGGAGGCAAAAGCTGAGCAAATAGAGTGGTCTACTGTCTGGGTTCGAATCTTCTGTCCAGAAGGAATTGTCATCTTCTAAACTGATGATTGCGAAAGTATGAAACACTAGTGTCTGTAGATAAGAAACACTAGTGTCTGTAGGTATAAATAATATATATATATATATATATATATATATATATATATATATATATATATATATAAACTTCAAATAAAACTAGCATATATATATATGCTAGTTTTATTTGAAGCATGAATTATCAAGTTGGTAAATTCAGTAGGAATATAGATTATGAAAAAATTACTATGTATATTGATCGTAAATAAATGTTTTTCTACACACACTTGCATATATATATATATGTGTGTGTGTGTGTGTGTGTGTGTGTGTGTGTGTATGCACACATATTACCTAAATGGAACATATATCATAAATAGGTATATGCGTACACATCTAAGTCTAAATATCATGTTTCTTAAATTCATCCTGCATACCTATTAGTGCACTCGATAGATTTACATATATAATTACTGTATGCAAAACCAGCTTTTTGTTTTCGCTTTAATCTTTACACGATTTGTCTTCAGACCTGGCTTCAAATTTGCATCTCGAAGACATATGCATTCATGCTGCTGCTGCTGATGATGATGATGAGTAAAGCAAGAAAAATCGAAAAATGCAATAACAAAGTCATATCTATTGTTTCTTTCAAAACGGATATTTGATTGCAACTTCAAAGACACAACCAAAACCATTCTTTAATTCCAGCCTACAAGAATCATAATTCAGTTTTGACTTATGCAGAAAGTGTAAATTACACTTTTTATTTTACATTAAAGGCATCTCGATTTTCAGCGTAGAATTTTAGCGGAAAATACAAAATAAAAAATAAAGCAAAAGAAACTTGATACGTTCACATATTTGCCATTATTCATAATTTGCCGTATGTATATATCGGCTTCTTGTATAAGTGTATTATTGTCTTTTCTGTTTTGTGATTCTGCAACATTGTCGATATCAATTTTATATCGTTTTCTGATCATTTTCTGTTTGTTTAAATCTGTGCAATTATACGCATTTGCTTCTTTTTAATGTACCTCCCCCTTATCGAAGTTCGGAATTGAAACGGAATTTTTGAAGAAATCTGGGGGAAATAAGTTATTTGGTCAAAACTAATTTTAGAGAGATCGCAATGCAAGAATGTTTAACTTATGGTGACACAAAAGTATACTCTTAGAATATAAAGATTAAAAAGTATCCCAACAAAATATCAGTAACCATATATATATATATATATATATATATATATATATATATATATATATATATATATATATATACATATATAATGGTTGTATAGATTGGTTTCCCAGATGTAAATCCAATGAAACCCGCATGAGTATTAAAGAGTGCTCAATAGAGGACGGAGCTGGTATGTAGTCCGTTTCTTATACAAACATTATTGGTTACATATGATCTTACATGTTTCAGTGAACTCCCAATTCAAAGAGACCACTTCACTAGATAAAAAAGGAGAGTAAAAATTACACTCGTAGTTTATAAGATATTCCGGTGTGGTTTACGTTCTGGAAGAAAGTGATGTGTATACTTTGTGAATGTGAGCAGTATGGGTTTTAGAGTGAGGTCAAACTGTAGTAGCGGCGAGGTATTAGTGTTATTTCTACTTGGCGGTTGTTTATTGGCCTAAGTTTTCGCTTTGATCTGAAGTGATAGTATACCTTTATCGCAGTTACTTTCCTATCTTAGGTTTTTAAGGTTCTATTTTCTTTCCTTGTGGCGACTTCATTATCCATCTATTTTATAGATAAGCTCTGTTTATTTATTTATTTATTTTATTCCTCGCTTTTTTATCCGTTTATTTGTTTCTCGTTCTCAAATTATTTATTTATTTATTTTTATATAAGATATATGTCTATATAGTAAAATCAACAGCCAGTGAACAGATATACAAGCTTATTTATATGATTTAAATAAATGTGGTATACTGGGAGTTATATTTCCTACCGTACCACGGTGTATAAAGTAATTACAAATGCAAAGGTTTTCATACCTAGAGATAAACTTAATTTCGATGATTGTCATTCTTTTTTTTTGTTGTTTATATTTTCCTCAATACTAAAGTATAAATATATTTAATAGGTTTATATGCTTCGTTATAGCGATAAGTTCCAGACCATATGCATAGAAACAGGTACATAATAGCATATATTTGTCTACATTCGTGGAGTATTCCGTTTCCACAGCCCTCTAGTTAGAGTATTTAGTAATTATTTGGGATCAATTATGTGGTTAGTTTCCTTATGTAACGCTGATTTGCGATAAGGCTTCTTGTAGGTATATATCAACATTCCAATTACAGGTGTGCTAAACCCATAGATTATTTTATTTAATTGTTTGTGGTGTTTAATTATTAAGTATGCAAAGTGCGCTCATCATTATCCAGTTGGTTAATACTAAACTAAACAAAAGAAACACAATATACCACATGAAGGTTGCCAACATCTCCAAATGAAAGTAATTCTGTCGAACGAACTGGACTCGAACTTGACACATCTAGGTTGTTAGACCGTGTTAATAATCACCGAGCCACCATCACTATCCCAATGAAAGTGATATGGTGTAATGGTTGTAGACAGAGGTTGTGGGTTTGTGCTTGATGGAACAGGAGCATTTATGCCTATCGACTATGTGTGGCCAGGTGCTTTTTCGTCTATAAAAGATGAGCCCAATAGATATCTTTAGTCACATTTTAGCACTCAGTTCTCTAAGATCATTGAAAACGGTGTTATCAAAGAAAAGTGTATAAGGTAAAGAAGTTCCAGTGGCAAGAATGTTTTTTCGTCTATAGACCACCATTTCTATTTTTTTTCATTTTTATAATCATCCAGTTGCTCAATTCCTTACTTGGTCTGTCACGTTTCCCTTTAGTTTGTCACGCTTTTCCACAATCAATGGACGTATCGTAAGCATATTTCTTTAGTTTGACTTTCAATACTAAAAGAGAAGGTTTTTTTTTATGAATTGATGCCAATATATATTATTTATTTCTTGGCCAATGTCCCATACTTTCAGAAGAAAATGCCATTGAAATTCTTTAAGAGGTTTTCGCAGACATTGCCTGGACAAACATCCAAACATGGTTGAACGCATAACCTTCGTGTATAATTGTTGGCAGAGAAGGTAAATAGAATTATTTGTTTGTCATGTGATGTATCTCATTACAAAAAGTGTTAGTCTTATAAAAGACATCTTCTTTGTTTCCTTCTCCGAGTTTATCTTGCATTTCTACATGACTAAACTCTGCAAAATGATCTCTGACATTTTCATGCCAAAGATATTAAAAGTCGATATCCCATTGACTATCTTTGCTGGGGCCTGGCATAGCTTCCAGTGTAAAATAAATTAAAACTAAAATTATTCAGCCATTCTTATATTTAATGTTACTAGTCCCTAATAAATTTAAACTCGCTTTGATTGGTAACTGTTGTGGGGTACAAATCACCCCTATTTGAGAACTAAGTGGAATCAACCACTCCTATGAATACCACTGGTTTCATAAACTAAATACCATGTTTAACCGCATGCTACGAACACGTTCCTCTCATACAACTTTAGTGGCTCCTGTATTCTTTATGATAAATACATATTATATTTTATGCACTTTACACTACTTGTGGTTTCTTTCATTTGTAACCCCTAGCACGGGTCTACAGCAGTAACCCATCTCGGTAGTGATGGGTTTACTATAAAACTAATAAAGAATTATCTTAAAGCTATGTGATCAGAGAAAGACCGTTAATCCAAGAGAAACTGCTCATGACCACCCTAAAACAAATTTCTTATAATTTGATGAGAATTTTTTTTTATCAAAATCTTTTAAAAACGTGTTTATTAAAACATGACTATTT
Organism: Euprymna scolopes; assembly: GCF_053919585.1. NCBI lineage: Eukaryota > Metazoa > Mollusca > Cephalopoda > Sepiida > Sepiolidae > Euprymna > Euprymna scolopes. The sequence continues at coordinate 75,971,748 of NC_136497.1, forward strand.
TAGTGTAATTTCCCTTTCTTTTCGTGAGGTTAGGTACAAAGTCAGCTCAGGTACTGAAAACCTTGCACACTTGTAGAAGTTCAGTCTGGCTAACAAAACATGCATATTCCTCGGCACGGGTACCTCATATGATTAGCAAGAAACCAACCCCTTCTCAAGGATAAAAGGTGAAGCCTGGATGGATGGACCTTCCAAGACTAAACAGAACCATACTTCAGGCCACTGTCGGACTGATTGTCGAGAACGTATCTTCAAACAAATTTCTTGAAGATGTTTATTATAACCTCATGCGGCGATTTGTAGCACTAAATATAGTCTTATTCCCTCCTAGGCCACATGACCAATCTAAAGAACTATTTCAGCTGAGATTCACACTTACCTTTTAAATATTCAAGCATTAAAAACGACCTTTCAATATTGTTTTCGATTTCTCAGATATAATTTCACAGAATAATTGAGTTTTATCTCAACATTGCTTAAAATACTATTCTTTCTTTATATATTCACACAATAACATACCTATTTTTTTAAATCGAAACTTAACAAGGCCAATATCATTACCTCCTTTTAAGAACTCTCCTTCTTGTTTAGCCAAAACGCAAAACACTAATGTGTATATATATATATATATATATATATACATGTTAAACTACAAATATACAACGAGTTATGAAGCGTTCACGACTTCCGCTCGTTTCGATACTTTAAACTGTTTAGTATCTGCGCCCAAATTTGGCATTTATAAATTGTTACTTCCCTTTATTCTCATGGCAAATGTTCAGTGGCCCGGAGGCAAAAGCTTAGCAAATAGAGTGGTTTACTGTCTGGGTTCGAATCTAATAGAATAATTTTGGTAGCTGGTGAAATGAGATTTAGTCTATTTTACAACAAATCGCTCTTTTGTAGGGAACTGATCCTTAAAATGCGCTAGTATGGAGTCACTGCCATGCTGTTGTACTTGCTTTTACCAAGGAAGGGTCTCCAAAGAAAAAGGTATTCACCCTGTTGCAGATGTCCAACGAATATTCCACAGAATGAAGAATATCTGACTAAGTAGAGAAATGTCGCTACGGATGATTAGGAATTAATAAATTACATGTTTTGTATGAAGTTATGTTTAAGTTTTTTATATTGCTGTCAAATGGAAATTTTACTTCGTTTTAGTTTGATGATGGCTATGTTTTGGATTTATAATAAATATAGAATTAGGATTTCTTTTTTCACTTGAGAGTCACCACATATCAAGGCCCGAGGGTCACTCAAGGATAAGAGTTAATGAATGTAAGGTGATATTATAGTAATCATTAATGATGCAAATTGGGTAGAGTTTGATTATTTATGGGGACGGCTCAACAAGGACTTGTTTACATTGGATTTGAAGGCTACTCTGTTGTATTCAACCGGAAAGCAGGCCAGCAGAACAGTGTTCCACAGGCGTACAGTTCTGGGAAAGAAGCTTTCTTCATGGAATCTGCGTTTAGATTCAGGCACAGATGGACAGTGGGGGAAATCGTATATAGTGGTTGTAGCTAGTCGAGTGTTAAAGAAAGATCAAATAAAAGAAAATAATATCTTTAATGTTTTGTATCATGTTAAATTTACTGTTTTTATATATTGTCAGCTGTAAGTATATGTGTTGATTATATTTGGATTTAGTTTCATCAGTTGTTCATTTGATGACAACCATGAGAGTTTCGAGATAAAACAATCAATTATCACAACACTCAAAGAGCGTTTCTACACAATTTGCACGTCGTTCATCAGTGAAATCCAAGATTGCAAACAAATGAGCAAAAGAGTAAATGTGAGAGAAAGCAAAAAGTCACAAAAAGAAAATAAATAAGAAGAGAAAAGAATGGTAAGTTTTGCCGAGAAGAAAAAGTCAGCAAGTAATTTTTTTTTTTTCAACTTTCTTCTTGTCCTCTTTTTTTTTTTTTTTTAAATTTATTTTTAATTATTCTCATCTTTCTTAGTTGTTGTTTCACGACGTTTCGGCCAACTATTCCTTTGGCCTTCGTCAGATGCTAAAAAAGATGAGAATAATAGTCTGCATTAAATATTAAATTAATAAATAATACTCATCGCAATAATGAATTCCAGTTAAATTATATATATAATGTTTTTGTTGATATTAGTAACATTTTTAGACCTAGTATTTTTTCTAATTCATTTTTAATGCTGTACATCTACGTTTGAGATGTATATTTAGTAACACTCTGTGGAATAAAATAATCTTTTAATCTTACATATCTCATATATTTGGGGGTTATTTATAGGCGAGCCATAATTCTATTTAGAAATGATTCACTGTATACGATTAATAGATTATTTGTTGTTTCACCAATAACTTTTTTTTTACTTAAAAGTCGGCGCTTATCAAGACCAAGACGCCATTTTAAGATAAGGTCCAATGGGTGTCGGATACACGCTGAGACAACACAGTGAAGATCAGAAATGGTTGAACTTTGGTAAGGTTTAGTTATATAAAAAGACGACTCAACAAAAACTTTTTTACAGTAGACTTGAAAACAACTATAGTAGTAAACTGGGACGTAGCCCTATGGTATTGTGTTCCACAAACACAATTCTAAAAAAAAACTCGCTTATAGAATTATTGTTTAGTTTTAGGCACAGATAGAGAGTGAGGGAAATTGTTTATAGTGGTTGTAGCTAGACGAGTAATTGCTGCGAATCTTGGAGTGCAAGGTTATACGTTTCCTAACATTATTAGAGAATATATAAAGATCACAGACCCAACAGGATTTAAACTCGCTAAAGTTCACAACAGGACCCACTAGAGAAGCACACACCACCGACTTTTATCTTTTGATATATATGCAATATAAAAACATAAGTGAGGTTTGAGAAGTTATTTTTTATAGCGTCATGCCAAAAGCGAATAAAAACTAGTCTAGACATAAGAAAATGAAGTGCCGATATGTACAAAGCGAGGAAAATGTATATAAAGTTATCAAAGCGTTTCCAAGTGTCGGAAACTGAAGTAAGCGTTCTTATTAAGAAGTTCAAAGTAAGACTTATAAATTATGAAGAGAACATCTTTTAAACACTCCAGGGAAGATAACAACAACAACAACAACAACAACAACAAACAAACAAACAGCGAAAATGTAACACAACTCTGTATGGAAACCATTGAATGCTATAGGCAGGTTTGGAATTAAAATCTCAAAACTAAGGGGAAAAAGACATCACCTTGAATACACTTTGAAGTTGTAGCGCCTGTTAACTATTTCCATCAAGAGTTATGCCCCCTTGGAAAAAATTGGTTGATTGTCACCATAGGTGGCAGTGTTACAAATTTTATTATTGAAATGGAGCCACTCACTAATCTGCATAGGAATTGCAGTACTTCATTCTTAACCAATTAGAATCATCCAGTCAGAATAATCCAATCAGAATAATCCAATCAGAATCAACCTGTGATAAAGGCCATAAGTCATATATACATGATTTATATAAGTTACTAGCAGGTCGCCCGGCATTGCTCGGTCGTAAAATATGCTTAAATATGATATTTTGATTGATGCAGATTTCGTATTTATTATTATATTATAGTGGACCCAATATATAGTAATGATTGGAAAAGTATTTTTTAAATGGCTCATGTGCTACCACCGAGAATTGAAACCAAAACGCTTAGCTTACAATTTACTTTTTCCTTTGACGATAATGCCTGAGCTATGAAGACATGTTTGCTGCAAGGCTAAAAAATGAAACATGAACCAATAGCTATCATGTTACACATGCATATTCGTAATGTTGTCGTTCAACCTGCACCTGGCAAATTCCATTTTTTTTAATGTTCACACTTTTAAACTGATTTTCCCCAACTAAAACTCAAATATAAAGTTTTGCATGGTTTTGAATACCCTATATAATAAGTTTCATATCTGTCGACCAAAAACTGACAGAGGAGTTTGGTAGGCAAAATTTCTAAAACAAATATATATACGCATACATAAATATATATAGAAAGAGGTTTGTGTTTACTATAACCTTTTTACACAAATATTACACAAGTATAAATCATGTAGAATATGTGCTTATATTATAATATAATTTCACGTAATAGTTAACTAAATGTGATCATCCCATAAGAAAACTGAAAAAACTAATAGGGATTTAATTAAAATGAATGTTTAAAAGGATATGTGATGAAGGCCACAATGTTTTTTTCATGGCCCATGTTGCAGTGGATGGAGGCATTGAGTCTCTTCGGTCTCCGGTGAGCATTGTCTCAAGATAGCGGTTTCAATCCTAGCGAAACAAGCCAGATGATTAGTTGGCCAAAACGTGGTGGGAAAACGACAACCATGAAAGGCAGTAATTACTGGGGATACAGTTACAAGATTTAGCATTCCTATTCCGTCGCAAGTAATCACCTGGAAATGGCCAGAGGATGAGTTGGACGAAATGTGGTGAGACAACAGCAACTATGAAGATGGTTCACAAACGAATGAATATTGCAAGGAAGTAGTTCCAATGTAATGTGTTTCACAGGCAAAAAGCCCTTCCAAAAAAATCTTGTTCATGGAAATTGTGTTTGGTACTAGGCACATGGAGGGAGAAGGGAAAACGTTCTTTCTATTGTAGAAGAGTGAATGTCTTACAAAGGGGAACCAAAGATTGGATCGCAGTCAAATACATTCTTTTGACATCAGCCGAAATATTGTGAATATAAAAAAAATAGGGTAAGAATGATAGTTTGTAGGGGAAAAAGAAATTTAAGAGAAATTAAATTCCTCTGCCCCAAACAAAATAATAATAAAAAAGAAATAAAACACAATGAAACCTCCTTCTCGGTTAAAATGCGCCGCATTTATTTTTAATCAAAATAACAAGATAAACAAGTAAAGTCCGATCGGTAAGAGTTCTTGTGAAAACATTGAGGTTAGAATATTCAAATTAGGTGAAAATCTTTTGTGGAATTACTTATATTAAAAGGTCATGTTAGATGAAAGTCCTTCGTTAAAATAATAAGATTGGAAGGTGAAAGTCTTTTGTGAAAGATGTCCTTATTTCAAGGTTTTTGTTTTGACTGGAAAAGTTCGCCTTATTTGAAGGTCTCATGAAGAAAGTAGTCCGTTGTTAATAATTCTTATAGAAAATGTACGGAATGGGTGCATGTGCGCACAAGTGTTTTCTTTTTTTTTTTTTTTTTTGGATGCCCGTGTGGCATCCACAAACATCGACAGATTTGAAAACGACGATGAGATGAAAACAAAAGACATGTTCTCGTGCAAGTTGGAGCGAAAAGAGAAAGAGAAAGAATGTTTGTTGCGTTTAAATACTTTTTGAAGCGGATTCCAGCACAAGGTTGCTGCTGTTGATATTTGGTTTGGGAAAGCGTTAAAAACAATCTTCTAAAATTTCTCATTGGTCGATATTGTCACGTGGTATTGTCTTCGCCTACGTCCACCAATAATATGTCCATTTTTGTTTTTGTTTATTTGAAATTATGTCGTTGCTAGAAGAACTTATTTTTGTGCAAATGCGCGGGAAATTAAAATTAATGAACATTTGTTTATTTGGGCATGAGCGTGTGTGTGTGTGCGCGCGCACGCGCGCGTGTGTGTGTGCGTGTGTGCATGTGTGCGCGCGAGTGTATGTGTGTGTATGTGTGCGTGTGTGCGTGTGTGTGTGCGTGTGTGAGTGTGTGTGTGTGAGTGTGTGTGTGCGTGCGTGTGTGTGTGCGTGTGTGCGTGAGTGTGTGTGTGTGTGTGTGTGTGACAGCACAAGTTTGACTCGTTTGACAAATACGTGGGAAGTCATGCTTTGAAATAAGTGTACATGCCAATTTTAAAATGTTGCACTTGTAAAAAAAGCAAACTATTTTTTATTATCCTTAACGTTTATCTTATGAATATCTACTTGTACGATCGTTTCAGGTTAATTTATTTAATCTGCCTTGTTTTTTGCTGTTGTTATTAAAAAATAACAGCCTTCAGGAATGCTAACATTTTGTTTTCGAAGATCATTGAAGGGCAGAGTATATTTTAAATGTGTCTTTTTTCGTTATTACACTGGTCAACAATTTTTACTTTTAAAATGTCGTCTAGGTTTAGGGTATTTTTGTACTGCTGAATGAGGATATGGTATCCGTTTCTCTCCATCAGGTCAGCTTTTTGTGCTAAATTGATTTGAAAAAAAATTGTGTCCAAATCGATTACATTTTTGTGGCATTATTAGTTGATTCTTGTCAACACATGCACGCTGCTTCACCATTACTCGAATTTCAGAGTTTAAACTTCCATTTCTTTGAACTCCTGGAATGCTCAGCAACAGAGAGGTTTCTCTTCAGATTCTAACAGTAGTCAACCATCATGACTGTATTCCGGCGACCCTGATACCTGGTCTGCATCTCTTTCAGGTTTTCATCGAATCTCTCCCCCTGCTCGTCACTCATTGTACCCATGTTCTCATGAAATCGGTCCATCTTGACGCTCATGTCGCAACGCAGGTTTCTGAAAGCCGTTAGCATCTTGTTGACAAGTTCTGTGCAGTTTTTAGCCTTATTGTTGCCAAGAAAGTTGTTCACTATCAGAACAAATGCCCTCCACACTTCCAGTTCTGCTTCATTTATTGAGTTTTCAAACTCTGAATCTCTGATGAGCTACAGAATCTGATGACCATCAAATATCTCAGCTTTCAACTTTTCCATTGTCAATCCCAGAGAAACCTGGCACAAGTAAGAGAAACAGTTACCATCTTTGTCCAAAGCCTTGGTGAACTGCTTAATTAAGTATGATGTGCAGCGGTGGTAAGAGTATTCTGTCCACCAGAGGATCGTTGATAATGTTCCTTTGTTTTGCAAAGCACTAATTCCTCCTGCATAAACCAGTCCTTCTTTATGCATGCTGAGCACCAATTTTTGGAAGATTTTGAGGCTTTATGACTTCAAGTTGATCTCTTTTCGACATAATCACCCAGAACTATTGGATCTGAATACTTCTTGTCATTAAAATAATCATTTTCATTCCAAACAATTATTCGACATGGCATTTTACCTCCACCGATTTCTTCTAAAATGCTCCTTATAACATGCGTACATGTGAAAAAAAAAAAAACGTAAAAAATAACATGTGACCATAGCTCAAAAACTTGACCTGATTGAAATAAAACCAAGGTGATCTTTAAATTCAGTGCATTAGATTCATTCTAAACTGATAAAAAGGCAGACAACGAATTAGTTGTTGATCAGTGTTCTTATTAAAGAACTCACTCGTGCGAGACTCTCAGTTTGGGTCAAATGAGTTCATCAGCTTTTAATTGGCCATTTAACAAGTGAAGACAAAAATAAAACATTGAACTATTCAGATAAGAATAATAAAAATAAAAAACATAGAGAAAAAAATCTCATCAAAGAATTTTGGTTCGAATTAGAAAAAAAAAAAATGGCATATCCCAGACATAATAAATTAAAATTTAAATTCGTAGAGTATAAAGCAGGGATCGGCATCCTTTTAGAGTGTGAGGGCTAAAAAGCTTCACTGATTATAAGAGGATGGCTAAACAGCTTTGGCTACATTGTCATGAACAACAACAATGTTATTAAATACAAAAAATAAATTTCTATGCATTTAAAGAAAACAAATACTGATTATAATATGATTATATTTAAATCAGCGGCTAGGGATTTTAATCCTCGGGGTAGGAGGGGCAAAATAAACAGAGATAGAGCATTCCTGTAATGAACTGGTCCCTGTTGATTGCGGTGTAATGCTAGTTCTGTGCATCTCTAGGAGGTCCATACTCTCAGGTTTCGCCTTCTCTGTTTGAGAAGGAGTTAATTTATTGCTAATCACTTGAGACACCTTTACTGGGGAATGCCGACGAGGATGCCCAGGCACTCTTTGCAGGTCAGAGTGACCCTCTCCGAAAGACACCGAGTTCTCAATCCTACTTTCCGACCCTAAACTAAACAGTATATTTAAATGATATAATTTATTTTACTATAGAAATATAAAAAAAACATAAATAAAAACATATTTTACAAAAAAATGTTTATTTTACTGTAGGAATAAAACAAATTATTATTAAAATAAAAATAATACAGTGGAACAGACTACTGTTCTCATCTTGAGTATTATTTTCATAAAGCCTCTTTTAAACTCAAGGATCTATGGCACAAAGTGCTAAATAAAAATCACAGCCTGTTAAATAATCATTTCTAAGTGACAGGCTTCTGGAGGTTGATGGTCCAATCCTCAGTACAGATGATACTAAGAATACAATCACATATTACTTAAGACTTTTTTCGGTCATGGCTAATGGAACAAGAGCAATACGAAGTCCTGAGCTTGGCATAATTTTCCAAGTTGAAAAGACACACCTAAAGAAGGTTGAAGATTACATCGGGCAAAACGTTGTGAGAATAACAGTCAAGATCAGAACAGTAGTCTGAATAATCCAAAGCTTTCTATACTGCTAATAAATCAGCAGTACAGATAATTTTCAGAAAAATTGTATGCCGGTACCCGCTTGCCCCCACAAAAGCTTTAAAAAACTTCCATTGTATGTATTTGGAGGCATGCTTCCACTTTGGTAGTACACTCTCTCAACAAATAGCAATTGATAACAAAGTTGAACAACACGAACATTCTTCACTGTATATTATGAAATGACCATTTTCAAGACCGTAGCATCGGTATTCTCATCCCTTTCTGAAGCACTGTTTTGACCTTCGACCTCGCTTGATTTAATGCAAAATCTAAGATCTTCCAAACCCTTATACGGGAGCTTCTCTATACCGTATACTTCTTTGCCCACTTTGACAAGGATATACAGATGATAATGAGCCTAATCTATCGAGCATGCACGGTTGTATGAATCACAATCACTCTGGAGAAAATATAGGTAATGCTCAACATGCCAATCTATATAATCTGGTATCTATTGGGATAGACTGAGTGTAGTTGATTCAATTGTCTACATTGAAAGCATTCACCGATACGGATCCCTTGGATTCTGAAATTCTTCTAAGAATCAAAAAAGGCTAACAAAGCTTTTGGTAGAGTTGAAAAGCACAGATTGTCAAACAGACCCATTACCATTATGACAAACTTAGAACGTATGAGTCGTACATCTTGTGTGTGTTCTTGTATTCCTCAGAGATATGGACCAGGTACTGTCGACCTAGGAAGGTTCTAAATGTAAACCGGCAATCATTTACAGAAGACACTATTGTTCTACAGCAAGCGTAGAAGTGCTCACTATACACAATCAAATGCATTAAGCAGAGCACCTGGTTCGGTGGAAAATTGCATGCTCTCTATATATATATACATTGTGCTGAGTGCTGTTGATCGGCCTTAAAAGAAATCGGCCACCCTTCTCAGCCAGAACCCAACAGGAAGAAGTCACAACAAAAACCCAACAAAAGATGCACGTCACTATTTGGTTTTCCAGAACATTACAGACGACAGCTGTAGGAAAAAAAAACAAAACAAGAAACTACTTTCCCATCCTTCTAAGAACTGTTGTTGTGGCTTGAAATGAACAATAACGAAGAGAAGAAACTCAACAGACTGGGATATGTGTTATTGTTTTCTGGAATACCGTTTATTAACACTGGCAGGGCCTAGAGACGTCCACCAGCGGATCAGAAGGGACCTAATTGACGATCAGTTAACTCCCTGCCGGCAAACGTACATTGGTTGCCGTTCCCAGGACGTTTGTGTAACACTTGTGCAGTCACACTAGTGACAGATTCATGGTGTTACATCTACTGTTTCTAATCAAAACACTGGGGACGAATAGATGGTCACCTATGTCAGGCCCTTTTCAGCCTCTGTTTATGCCTGTCTACCCAGAAAATGGTTTCTCGCATTGTGCACCAAATAAGAACGAGGATAGATTTACATCTATCTATCTATCTATCTATCTATCTATATATATATATATATATATATATATATATATATATATATATACAGAGAGAGAGAGAGAGAGAGAGAGAAAGAGAGAGGAGGAGGAGGGGGGAGGAGAAATAAAAAGGGACAAACCGAGTTATGTGTTCATCAACGTTTCGTTTTTATATCGAGACTTCCTCTGGATGACTTTGATTAAGAAAAACAAACTGGGTTTGTTCCTTTTTATTTCTCTATTTTGTCGGAATATTATTTCCATTATTCTCATATTTTATGTGTGTATGTGTGCGTGTATGTATGTGTGCGTGTGTGTATGTGTGAAAATAGATGTAAATAGTATGTGCTCCTTCCTAATTTGAAAATAGACTTAATACTTAAATGATTATTTGTGTGTATTTTTATTTTTTAAATTATGTTTTGTGTACATTTATTTTAATGCGAACATTTAGTATATGAATATATATATGTGTGTGTGTGTGTGTGTGTGTGTGTGTGTGTGTGTGTGTGTGTGTGTGTGTGAAAATGATTTGTCTGTTCTTTTTAATTTGCTTTATTTTTATGGAGAAGCTGCCTGAATATTTAAAGTGAATAAGATATCATTAGAAACGTAATTAAAATGATACAGAGAATGATGTGTTTTATTCGTCCATTATCCTCGTTTGATGTTTTCACCAGTTTTCAAAATGGACATTATTTTGAAAATCTATTCAAAATAATGGAATTCAATAGCTTATTTTAATTATTGTTATTATGCATTGCTAGATAAATAACTAGGTACACAAATAGATTTCTTTTTTTATTAAATCTGGAAGAAAAGTGTAATTAATTATTAAAAGTCATGTGATATTAAATTATTGACAAAAACAAAGTCTAACAGAAATAAAACACACTTTTCAATATTTTATAAGATTTTAAGTTATATATATATATACAAATATATATGTGTGTGTGCGTGTGTTTATCCATCTATTTTCTGTTTAAATATGAATATAAAGTCACAACTTATCAAGGCCAAAAGGTCACTCGATGATAAAGGTATATATACATATATGTGTGTGTGTATAATTTCTTTTCTGTTTAATATACATATATATATATATATATATATATATATATATATATATATATATATATACTCTTTGTGTATACGAATGCTTTCCAAATTAGAACTCTATGTTTGTTAAGATATAACAACAGAGTATATATATATATATATATATATATATATATATATATATATATATATATATATATATATCATATTTCATAATTGAGCATTCATATTTTGTTTTAACAAAAACCATAATGTTTGGATTTGTCCGAATAGTCTTGAAACAATTGTAACTAACGATGAAATACACTATTTGTTGCTAACAAGCCATTCTTTGAAGTCTTGGTTTTTGTTAAAACAATATATATATATATATATATATATATATATATATATATATATATATATATATAATCTGAGGTTATTGTTTTCTAGAGGTTAAGTAACTAATGAAGTTTAACGAGGTTAATAGACGAATGCTCAATACCGAAGTAGAGCAGGATATACTCTTTATTTGTTTTTACATAAGCAGTAATATGTTGCTACACAGTCATGAGCATGTTTCGCTCAGCTAGTTGCCAGTAACTAGAGACCTCTTCAGGCGATGCAGCTTATATGTAGGCAAAGTTTGCAATGAAAATATCAGGTCTTCCTCATCACAATGAGAATATCAGGAGGTTCCATCAAATGTTGTGAAAAATAAGATTTGGTTCTATGTAAATAAGACCCAATGAGGGTGTTGATTTGAAACTGTGTTTAGATATAGGAATAGATGGGAAAGGGTGGGGGTATAATGTCGAGATAAAGTTAATGGAATACTGGAAAGAAAGGTATTAGTATGTGTGTTTGATAGCCGCCCTAACCATACTAGTGTGTATAGGTTCAAACAATAGGGAATGTGGATTTGACCTATCTATGCTAAAAGGAGTTTCAGATTTAATCTGGGTTATTCAGTTATAAAAATGTTTTTAATTTGTCTAGAATTTTTATGTGGTCAGAAAATGTGCGACTTTCGTTGCTCTCTTGTATACTCCGTCCCACCATTATCACCCCTACACACATGAGTGAAGAGGTTAAGAGATAAAGAAGAAAAGGAAAAGACCCTAGGAAGAAAAGGAGAAAACAAAAAAGAAAAAAATAAAGAAAGAAAAGAGGAAGAATGACAAAAGGGAAACCAAAAATTATTTATTGGTGGTGATTCTAAGGCATGTCTTTCTCCTTCCCATCCGTCCTCCACCCTCGTCCACTTCCTCCCCCTTAATCCCATCTCTCATCATATCTTTTTTCTTAACTTACTAAGGGAAGCTTTGAAAGTTGTATGGTAATAATAATAATAATAATAATAATAATAATAATAATAATAATAATAATAATAATAATAATAATAGGGACGTTTAACACGCTCGTGACAGAAAACTTTATTAAAGAAACCAAGGAAATGTGAGTTTATGCCCTTTTTTGTTTAAAAAAAAAAGAAGTTAAATGTTACTTCGAATTTATTTCAGAAAACAGTCCTTGTTTCGATATAAACGCATAATTATGTTTATCAATGCAAATTTAATGGAAATCCTCTAAAAATGAATGCAAAACTACCCAGACGGGCAACTGGCAATATTTATTACTTGAGGAAAAAAAAAGAGGAATTTATTTTTATTCTTTTTTGGCAAAGACGGGCAGAATGTTTTCGTATGTGGGCATGTGTGTACTAGAAAAGACTGTCACCCCCACCCCTCCTTACCCTCACCCTCTACTGACCAACAACCTGGCATTTAACTCAAGACAGGAGCCCAAATGGGGACGCTTAGCACGCTCGTGACAGAAAACTCTATTAAAGAATACTTAGTTGGAAATTAAAAAAATTTTTATTTTAATTTTAATTTTATTTGTTTATTTATTTTTTCTTTTCTTTTTTTGTTCATGTCCCATATGTATGTGTGATAGTGCACGATACCTCTTGTATACATGGGAGCTTTACACTATCCCTGCGTCAGAACCACAGGTAAAATAATTCTGGGCTCGGTGCTGCCACAAACACCAAAATATCAAAAGATGTCAATTACAAATTATCCAAGCCATGGGACACAGAAGAAAGATCTGGGTATCATGATCGGCATGTGCTCCTTCGGTAGCCAGCACGGGGACCCGGTCGTCATCCTGCGAATGTTCGCCAACTTTCTAGTTTCAGAAACTCAAATAACATGGACGCTGAACAGGTAAATATGACCTCTAATTTCAGGGAACAAAATGATACCGAACAAACACAGCATAACCGTGATAACCATCAAAATGAAAAAAAAAACAGAAGAAAAAAATGGACAACAAAAGAGAATAGACTCGTAATGGAATGCTATTATAGATGTCATCCTAAATATAGATATGGAGGTTATCGGAAACGAATGAAAGAACTATGGGACCTATCCAGTGACTGCCATACGACAGAACAAAGAATTGCGGACCAAGCAAGACTGATACTCAAGAAAGGTTGGCTCTCTAAACTAGAACTAACAGAAATTCAGCGAAAAATAAATGATGAAACTGAACAAGAAGCATCCTCCAACGAAACCGCACGTAGAGAAACCCCACAAGTTGAAGCCTCACAAGTAAAAACACAAAAGGCCGATGACCAACAAAGAACGAAGTCTACAAACGTGGAAAGCGAGAACAATGAAACAGAACTTACAGAGAAGGAAGCAAATAAAATAATACAGCTGATGAACGAGGAAAAAACAAAGCTCCTATCGTTAAGGAACCAAGAGCAGAAGAAATTAAAAACAGAAACAGAGAAGGTTAACAGGCTCCTCCCATACATTCCAACAAACACAATCACAGACTTAAACAACCTCATTTACGCAGGCGCCAAAATGGTAAGTATGAATCTCAAATCAGAAAAACAACCGGGGACAAGCAGACCGACAAAACCTGGATGGGAAATAAGACTAGAAACTCAAATACACAAACATAAAAAAGAAACCAAAATGATCACCAGGAAGAAAGCAATGTGGAGAAAACGGAATATTGGAAATGTAACTGGCAGGGAGAGGCTAAACAAGAAACATGAAGAACTGGACCAAAAAATAAAAGCAAAAGAAGCGAGAGTGAGACGATATAGATATAAATCTGAACAATGCAAACAAAACAGAACATTTGAAACTAATGAACGCCAATTCTACCAAAATGTGAACGGAGGGAAAACAAAAACAGAACAACCAAATCCAATAGAAACAAAACTCTACTGGTGTAATATATGGGAAGAGCGACGAGGTCACAATAGAAATGCCGACTGAAACAAATAGAAGAAGGAACAGCGAATGAAATCAGCAAGGAAACCCTAAAGAAAACCATAGGAAAAATAGAAAACTGGAGAGCACCAGGACACGATGGGATACATGCATACCGGTTCCAAACATTCACAACCTTACACGAAAGACTAGCCCAAAACCTGAGAAGATGTATATAGGAAGCAAGCGTACCAGACTGGATGACAAAAGGTAGAACTACACTGCTACAGAAGGACACGGAGAAAGGAACCGTCCCTAGCAACTATTGCCAATCACGTGCCTACCCACCATGTGGAAGATACTGACAGCACAACTGAGGGAACAAATCTACCACTCCCTGAATAACCGTGGACTCATCCCCGAGGAGCAGAAAGGATGCCAAAAAGAAAAAAGAGGAGCACATGACGTGCTCATAGATCAAAAGATCCTAAAGGAGGTAAAAAGAAGGAGAAAGAATTTAGCCATGGCATGGATCGACTACAAAAAAGCGTACGACAGGATCCCCCAAGCATGGATAATAGAATGCCTAAAAATGTTTAAATGCTAAGCGGGATCACCAATGTAATAGAAAATGCAATGAAAACATGGAAACTGGAATTGACAGCTGATTGACAACATATAACAGAAATTAACAAACAAAGAGGCATTTTCCAAGGAGACTCACTATCACCACTATTGTTCATCATAGCCATGATGCCCTTGAGTAGTATTCTGAGAAAGTGCCAAGCCGGATACAAGTTCTCCAATACAGAGGAAAAAATGAACCACCTGATGTACATGGACGATCTGAAACTTTTTGCAATGATCGAAAAGGAGCTAGAGACACTAATTAACACTACCAGGATCTTCAGCCAAGATATTCAAATGGAATTTGGAATGGAAAAGTGCGCACAACTAGTTATAAGAAAGGGAAAACTGGAAACGACAGAAGGCATGGAACTACCCAACCAAACAGAAATGAGGGCACTACGGGAACAAGACGACTATAAATACTTGGGAATTCTGGAAGTGGACACCATCAGAGCAACAGAAATGAAAGAGAAAATTGTAAAGGAATAGCTCAGGAGAACAAGAAAACTCCTGAAAACGAAATTATATAGCAGAAACCTAATAAAGGTATAAGTATATGGGCAGTATCATTAGTAAGATACTCTGGACCGTTTATAGGGTGGACAAAATAAGAACTGAGACAACTCGACCAGAAAACCAGGAAATTCATGGTTATGCATAATGCACTACACCCAAAGGACGATATTGACAGGCTCTATGTGAAAAGGAAAGACAGCGGAAGAGGACTGGTCTGTATAGAGGACTGTGTGAAGGACACGAAAAAAGAACTAGAAAAATACATAATGCAAAACACTGAAAGGATAATTATGGCAGTAAGAGACACTGAAAAAAAGCAACAAAACAGAAAACAGAGAGACAAACGACAAAACGAGAAAAGAGAAATGGGAAGAGAAACAGCTCCACGGAAGATTAATAATAATGACAAAAGATGAGAATAAAGAAAACACCTGGACATGGATGCGAAAAGGACATATAAACCGAGAAACTGAATCTCTAATAACTGCAGCACAAGATAACTCGATAAGAACCAACCATATCAAAGCAAGAATCAATAAAACACAAGGAAACAGAAAATGCAGACTCCGCGGACAAAGAGACGAAACGATAAACCATATAGTAAGTGAATGCAGCAAACTTGCCCAAAAAGAATACAAAAACAAGCATGACCAAGTGGGGAGAGCGGTGCACTGGGAATTGTGTAAACGACTGCATTTTGAGCGTACAGACAAATGGTACAAGCATAGACCCGCAACAGCACTCAAAAGCGAGAACCACAAAATCCTATGGGACATGGACATACAGACGGACAAACCCATCCAAGCAAGAAGACCAGATGTCGTAATAATTAACCAGAAAGAAAAATCCTGTCAAATCGTAGACTTTGCTGCCCCAGCTGACTACAGAAAAGGAGAAATGAAGCAAATACACAGAGCTAGCCAGAGAGTTAAATGTGATTTGGGTGATGAAGAAAATAAAATAGTATTAGTGGGAGCTCTTGGAGCAATTCCAAAAAACTTCGAAAAAGGAATGTCAGAAATTTGAATCAGAGGAATAACTGCAAAAGTACAACGACTAACAATAATGAAAACGACTGAAATATTAAGGAAAATCCTTGAATGCGGAGAATAATAAAAGAAGACAATATAACGAATAAGTGTTACAAGGAAATAAGAACACCGAAGCTGCCTATCTACAAGTTCTACACCCCCCCATCATGCCTCTACCCCATAGTTTCACCGCCACTCCTTCCAATAAAAAAGTGACACCAAAGAGCTGAGAAGGGTCAAGAAGGACTGAAAGACCGTGGAGAGAACGCCAGCCAGACCTCGGTTGGACAAGCGCAAAGAAAACTGGGACTTTGGAGAAGCTTAGTGCCACTCAAATTCCAGTATAAGCCAATGGCCACTGCCGGCGAGAAATCAATGGTAAGAGGCTGTTGCGATGATGCAAATTCATTTGCAAGTGCTATCGAAGGTGGTGGATAGAACTGGACGTCTAGGGAGACTTGTTGTCTCTCAGCTACCAGAGAACACCACAGATTTCCAATCAGATCGTTTGTTGACTTGTGTGAAAGCTCCATGTGAGCCAATAATAATAATAATATCTGAAAATGTATATAATTAATTTATCTCCGTGCTTAGATATCATCCTCTACTCTAATTGTCATAATGATAATTAAAATTAGAAGGTAATGGCGCATAACCAGGTTGCTGACTGTGAGATTTATGATAATTGATAATGGTAATTTTAATAATAATAATATTGAATTAAAATGCTAACAATAATGGGAGAAAAGTGTTTAAAGTAAAATTCAAAAATCAGAATATAATGAAAAATAGATTTTAAAAACTAGAAGATAAGGTGCAAACGGCAAAGAATAAAATAAGCCAAGATATAATATAAGTATAGATCTGAAGGTATCCACGTATACATATATATGTATACGTATACACACATACATGCACACACATTACACACACACACACACACACACACACACATATATATATATATATATATATATATATATATATATATATATATATATATATATATATATATATATATATATGAACACATATGTTTTTTATTCATTTGGAGTAGATTCAAATAAAAATATTCCAGAGTTAGTCTTTAAGTTTGTTATATAACGGTGCATATTCTTATTGGCGGTTGTCAAAAGATTGAAACAAGTCAGAGTTTACAGTTTGCGATTTAAAAGTTATGGTTAAGAGTGCTTTAATATAGTAGAGAAAACTATTAATTTCAATTAGAAGAAGAAGTTAAACTTAAAGTTTAAGGTTAGGCTGATTATTAATTCCGTTCTATTTATTAGGGTTTAGTCGTATTAAAGGTGATATCGTTTTTATAGTGTAAGACTTGAGGCATGGACAACAGCACAACACGCATACAAATAATCTTAATTTTGTCGAATATTTCTATTAAGAATAAACATCATTAAAAAGTTTGAGGAAGACTTGATATGAAATATAACATACATGTATATGCCAAGTGTTAAAAGTTCCGTGGATGAATTCAGGGAAATAGATAAATATTTGGAGTATTGCAGAGAAATTGCATGAAAGTAATGGGCATAGCCATATGGGATGGTTTTCTGGAGTGATGCTGACAAAGATGGTATAGTACTGAAATTAGCCAATATTAAATTTTGTGGAGATTTAATTGAAATGGTGCATTTGTATGAGATCTTAGTATTTGTAGTCTTAGAGACGTTTTTCATAAGGGGAAGAGTATGTAAGTGATTAAGGAACTGTGATTTGTAATGCCTACAATTGGAAGAGTATGTATAGGGGAAGAGTATGTAAGTGATTAAGGAACTGTTATTTGTAATGCCTACAATTGGAAGAGTATGTATAGGGGAAGAGTATGTAAGTGATTAAGGAACTGTGATTTGTAATGCCTACAATTGGAAGAGTATGTATAGGGGAAGAGTATGTAAGTGATTAAGGAACTGTGATTTGTAATGCCTACAATTGGAAGAGTATGTATAGGGGAAGAGTATGTAAGTGATTAAGGAACTGTGATTTGTAATGCCTACAATTGGACGAGTATGTATAGGGGAAGAGTATGTAAGTGATTAAGGAACTGTGATTTGTAATGCCTACAGTTTATTGCTGCTTCTTGTTTCGTTATTTAGGAGTATTTCCTTATTTTTAAAATAATTTGGATGTTCCTGAAGAAAATTTTTATGATTCGAAAATTTTACTTTAATGTTAATAAATAAATAAATATGTCTGTATGTGTGTGTACCACCGTCCATATATAAATAAATGAATATATTTATTATTAAAATAAAATATGCATCAAGTGCAACATGATATTAGAAAAATACGTTGAGATTTGGGTTTCAAGCGCACTTGATACATATTTTATTTTATTCAAATTAAATCAGCGTTTTTATAATGGAACTCACACCCTTGACGTATATTTATTATTAATTTATTTTCTTTCATTCTATCCTATTTTATTTCATTTTCTTTTACTTTAGTTTATTTTATGTTAGTTTAGTTTAGTTCAGTCAATTTTATTTTTGTCCCTCTCCCCATCTTATATGTTTCTATCTCCTTACTTCACCTTTTTACTTGTATATTTTTCACTGGATTCCTTTATTACATTCTTTACTGCATTTTATTCCTCTTCGTCTTACTCTATTCAATTATCTCCTGATCATTTGTCACTTGTTTATAATTCTTGACCACCCTTATTTATCTATTGACTTTGCTCATTGAATATGCCTTCGATCCCTCTTTTTTTTCTTTCCTTCATATTATCTTCATATTCCTCTGTGTTATATTTTCCCCTTATTCCTCATATTCCATATTCTCTATAATTCCAAATTTCTCTCAAGTTCCCAGTATAACTGAAATTCACCTGCTTTGGTTCAACCCCCACATATTCCACATATCCCTTGCCCATTACTCGGCTAGATACCAGATACCTTAATATCCCCTCAATTTTATCCCTAGCTCAATGTTACATTCAACTGTTTGTAATCTAGTCCTCTAGCTCCTTATCTGATGAGAAGCGTTAGGCTTTGAAATATCGATGTATAAAGAGCACATAACACCTCTCCTGGTTGATATCTTTTTATTATTACACCGATAAATGAATACATATGTATATATGTATATATATATTTATATATATATACCAATACATGGCTTTGTCCTGTCTAAAATCTTATTATTATATTTATTAATATGTGTGTGTGTGCGTGTGTGTGCGTGTGTGTGTGTGTGTGTCTGTGTGTGTGTGTGTGTCTGTGTCTGTGATCCACTATTCATTAGTGAATGTAGAGCTATGGAACTAACAGGATATGGGCTTCTTGTTATATGTTGTGGCCCTACGCTGGGAGGTAGAAATTTGTTTAGCTAGTTTAAATTTCTAGAGCGTGTCATTTAAGCGCATTTTCGCCGACGAGCAAAATATTCGCAGGCATCTGAAAGCACAGAAAGTAAGAGTCAAAGGTTAACTTTCTAGACAAAACAGGCTAGACGCAGGTGTTTGATGACGTAAGAAGTTGGATCACGTGTTCAACCGATTCGAGTTTGAAACAGCGTTTTCTGGGAGAGGTAGGCAGAACAGACGTATGCCAACGATATAGAAATCTGGGCGAACCCACCCTTCGACAAACTCTCAGTTAGATAAGGAATAATTAATTGTACTTACAAGTTGAGAAATAATATTAGACCATTTTTCTTGTAAGGAATAATCTTTCAGTCTCTCCCCGCTTTTGAAAGAACCCCTTTTCTCAAATAAAACATTTAAACTGCCAGCAGCCTCATTGTGTTTTCGTGTATGAATTTTATATGTCCCATCGTCAAAACGTGGCATCTTTGTGCCTGTTTTACAAGCATTTCCAATGGCAAGAGTTGACATCAATGCAAACGTCATGATAATATCGTAAAACTAATAATACAAACGTTAGGTTCCTTATAATTAATTTTGGCAATATGGGCTTTGGTAGGTTGAATAGCCAAGACAGCCGACCGATGTGGAAATTTAAAATTGTGAAATGCGAATAAAGAAACGAAACATTTTTGGCAAAAGAAGAAAAGTAAACCTACTTTTTGCATCTTCTCTTTTTCAGACATTTTTTTCACCGAAAATCTGTTGCATTTAACGAGAATTTAAACAAAACAAATAAATCATAGCAAAAGAAAGGGAAGCTGTTACTACATGTTTTATTAAATGGGTTCATTACGAGATTAGTTCATTTGTATGATTTAAAATTTTGAAGAAATATTATTTTAGTCATTTTTAATTTTTATTTTTTCGAAGATAAAAATTTATTTAAAAAAGTAATTGCAACTTTTTCTTGGACTTCAGAAATAAGATGAGATAAAATGATCTAAAATGAAATAACAGACGAAAGTGTAATTATTTCAAAATAACTTTTTATGTACAAATTTAATTTAAAATATTTCTGAAAAAGTGAAGATGCAAAAAAAAAAAATCGGTTTTCTTTTTTTCTTTTGTGCGTCTAAAAAATATTAAAATGCATTTTGTTCCTATAATTACATTTCGCAATTTTAAGTTTCCACGTGACGTCAGAATCTGGCAGCCATCTTGGCTATTCATTTTCAGAAATCCCATATTTCCGTAATCATTTATTTAAAGAAATACATCATGTTTGTGTGATTGGGACATATTATCAGTGATGATTCTCCAGTTCATTTATGGTTGTGGTCATTCGAAACATCATACTCTTTCTGTGTGTTAACCCAGCCAAGTTTGATCAGGTCCCAGATTGTTTCATAATCTCTCGCTATGAAGTTGTAGAAGTATGGTAATTCCTGTTGGTATAAAAAATAGCGTGATGTAAAAAACATAAAAAAACAAATGATTCTCAAAGTTGTGTGAAAAAGTTTTATCATAGGATTTTGTTTTCAATTACATCCTGGACAGACAGGCAAGGGCATCATAAAGTATGAATATTCTTTTGCTAGTTAGGTTTTTATAAGTTGATTTAAAAAAAAAAATCAGATCT
Source organism: Euprymna scolopes (assembly GCF_053919585.1). Taxonomy (NCBI): domain Eukaryota; kingdom Metazoa; phylum Mollusca; class Cephalopoda; order Sepiida; family Sepiolidae; genus Euprymna; species Euprymna scolopes. The sequence goes on from NC_136497.1 coordinate 75,993,048, forward strand.
TTTGACAAAACCGATTATATTTTTGTGACCTTATCAGATAATTTTTTTGAACACATATATGTTGCTTCACCATCGTTCAATCTTCAGAGCTTGAACTTTCGTTTCTTCAAACTCCTGGAATGCTCAGCGGCAGAGAGGTCTATTCAACCACGGGATTCCCTTTAATATCTAATTTCAGAAAAGTAGTGTGTTTTATTAATAAGTCACCATTTATCAAGTTCTAAACCACTCGAGGATAAGGGTCAATAAGATCCGATGATTCTTTGTTGAATGATGAAAAATACTATGAGAGGATTGAAAACTATCATCATATGGACGTTTCCTGAGAACCTGGGTTCAATGAGTGACGAGCAGAGGGGAAGATTCTATCAGAACCTGAAAGACATCGAAACCAGGTATCAGGGTCGCTGGGACACAGTCATGATGGTTGAATACTCTTGGAATCTGAAGAGAAACCTCTGAAAATTCCAGGAGTATTTTTTTTTTACACAGGAATCACCACTTATCAAGGCCCGAAGGCCACTTGAGGATAAGGGTTAATGGGTATACATTAATCAATGTGATTATGGCGTAGTAAACAATAGTGTGAATTTTGTAAATTGGATTACTTAGGGGGGGCGGTTCATCAAGAACTTGTTTACATTGGACTTGAAGACAATTGTAGTCAGCTGGAAAGCAGGCAATCGGAAGAGAGTTTCACAGGCGTGCAGTTCTAAGAAAGAAGCTTTGTTCATGGAATCTGCATTTAGGTTTAGGCACGGATAAAGAATGTGGGAAATTATCGATAGTGTTTGAAGAAACGGAAGTTCAAGCCCTGAAGATTGAACAATATTAAAGCAGCATACATGTGTTGACAAAATCAGTTGATAATGCCACAAAAATATAATCGATTTTGTCACAAGATCTGATTTTTCCCCATTGCACCCGTGTGTTTGTTTTACAAGTACTTTAGTGGAATGTTCTTTGATGAACCTGTAGCAATTGTGCCTCTTCGATGTAAATACTCCTGATAAACCTGATGAGTACCAATATTCTCACCCTTTACCATATAGGTCCTTAGATGCCAGGAAAGCCATCTACTCTAATAGTTTCTTTGCTCGAACTACCAGACTTAGGAACTCCCTATTCCTGTTGCCTGCTTCTTTCAATATGAAGGAATTTAAATGTAATGCGAATAGACACCTCGCTGCTAATCCCCCTGCCTAAAACGCCTGCAGACATTGTCCCAAATAGTAAGTCCAAGTGGCAAAATACTTTTTTTTGAGTGAATGAAGAGTAAATAAAAAATAAAAAAATAAATAATTATGTCTTTGAATATTTGAGATGAGTGTTGACTATTTGTATTTTTCGTATTCCTTGGACAACTATTCTCATCTTGAATGTTATTTACAAAACATTTAAGCATAGTGATGAAATTCACTTGTAAGTTACACGTTTCTGGAGGTTAAAGATTCAATCTTCAGTACGGACAACACTCAAAATTATAAAATTGTGAATTACTTAGGATATCTAACCAGTCACGGTTGACAAATCGAGGGCATGATACCCCCGTGGATTAAATAAAGGGGTTTGTTTAAAATTCCTCGCAGATTACTGTGTTCGACCGTGAGATTTTCGAGTTCGACGAGGTGGTCGGAGGTCATATCGGCCGAAACGTTGTGAAGATAACACTCAAGATGAAAACAGTTGTCTAACGAATGCAAATAATACGAAAACTTGATTACTTATGAGAATGATTTCTGACAAGTATTTGCTGAAGACGATCTTGATATAGGGCTTTCTTTTTAATTGCGTTGCCGGACAAACAGACAAAGAGAGAAATAAAGAAAGAGAAAGAGAGAGAGAGAGAGGGGGGGATCACAAATATAGGATAGATTTGTATCAGAAGAATGTATACGCTTGTTTGTAAAAGAAATGCAAATTTAAAGGCGCCATCTTAGAAATTCCGACAAAGTCGTTATAGGTTTTGATATTAAAAAAATCGGCCATTGTCGTTTTATTCAAGTGTTTAATATCCTCTTTTCTTTTTGTCTGATTCTGATGAACTTTCTCCGGTCTGAATGAAAGGGAAATAAAATAGGTCTTTGATTGTTAAAATTAGAAAAGAAATAAATTATTGAAAAATAATATGTAGCAAAAAGCGAAGCAATAATCGAATAAAGTTGCGGTTCTTTTTTTTTATTATTCTTGATTTACAATGAAAACAAAATTTCATCATTACTTTTAAATGGTGCTTTTCGCTCAAACGATATCTAACAATAATATGATTATCGTGTTTTGATTTGCTTCGTCTTCTGAAAATAAATCAATTAGTGGTAAATGTACTTACGATAAAGACAGAAATATTGTTTTAATAACAGAAGAACAGAAAGGAAAATAATAATTTGAAGAAAGTGGGGATATATGAACTGTTTGTGTAACGGCATATTGGCCCATTTTGAAAAAAATCAATTAGTGAAAAATAAACTTACGGTAAATAAAGATCAATTGTTTTTAACAGAGGAAGAAAACGAAAAAAGAAGAAATATAAATATGGACTGAAATGCTACCAAAGGCAAGATAAGTTACTCTTCTGTGATTAAATGCCTTGAAATTTGGTACAAACCTGTTTTAGTGAACTTGTAGAGTCCTGTGCAGTTAAAAAAAAATGAAGAAAAAATGTCTGTCTTTTCTCTTCATATGCTTGCGATATTGTCACCTAACACAAATAAGATGCTTCCGGTTTGAAATAAAAAAAAAACTGATTTTTCGAAGACTGGGTGGCTTTTGGATTTAGATGTTGGAATAGCAAGTTTTGTCAGCAGCGCGTCGTGGGTTGAAGTTGAGAGTTTTTGACAGCAAATTTTCGAGTTTGGGAATTCAATTTTTAAAAGGAGAGCGTCAAGTTTGGAAATAACGAGTTTTTTGGCAACAGTGTGTCGAATTTTGAGTAGTGAATTCTGATAGCAATGTGTCGAATTTAACCCCGGAAATAGTTAACAATTCATCAGAGCAAGTGTAGAACAGTTAACAGTTGATTGTTTTAACCAAAATAAAGAGAACGAGAAATTGTGAAAAACACAAAAATGAAGAAATGAATTAATAAACAAATTCATGTATTGGACTTCATAACACTTATTTAGTAGTCAGTTCATAACACTATATAACACTTTATAACATATATTAGTCAGTGATAATCCCTTTTGTCTGTTTAAGAACAATAAACATTGGCCAACCGGTAACCCAAACGTTGCCCCATTAGAAGACGCGTGAACCAGCCTATGCAAATTCAAACACACGTTGTTGTATACTCCTTTTTCCAGTTCTCTCACTATGATTTGCGTCAGCTTGATTACATTACAACAGAAGCCCTGGTGAGTAAAAGAATTTGAACATCACCAGCAGAACAATGACGATTTGGACTTCAATCAGCAGCAAGAGAACAATTTGAACATCGAACTGAAGCTCTAACTCGCATCTACGTGTCTATATCAAAGCCCATTTCTTTGTTACTTACACGCTTTATATAAACAATCCAATCTTATTGTTTATTGTAGATTGTAAATATTATTGTTTTATGAAATAAATCCCAAGTCCTTTCTTATCATAAATATTTTAACTGGCTTTAAAATATTTAACCAGGTAAATATTCTATTGCGACTTTAATATCTACTGTTGAAAATATTTTATACTTTTAAAATATTGTAGTATATCGCAATGTTGTCCTATATTATTCATTCTCTCTCTCTCTCTCTCTCTCTCTCTCTCTCTCTCTCTCCATCTCTCTCTCTCCATCTCTCTCTCTCTCTCTCTCTGGAAGTTTGGCGTGGTCTGGAAGTTTTGTTATTTGAATTCTCATTTTTGCTTGTTTCAGCATTGCTCGACATCATTATTCAACATGGCTGACTAACGCCAAAACTGTAACTGTTCTGTAACTAAGTTTCCTCATTTTATTTTGTTACAGAGTGTAGTGCAAACTACAAATACACCAAAATACATCAATTTCGAAGACACTTGCATTTATTCTCAATTTTATTCTTGACATAATGTTAAGATAAAATAGAAACATTTTGAAGATAAAAATGTGGAATAATTAATGAACACCTACTAACCTTTGCAGACTTACAAATGAATGAAGTGTGTCTTTATACGCGTAATTTAATGCACGATGAAATAAACGTGACTGTTAAGCAGAGTATTGTTAAAAGAAACCACATCCATAGACTTCACAAAAACATGTTTAAATATATATATATATATATATATATATATATATATATATATATATATATATATATATATATATATATATATATATATACACACACACACACTTAAATGCCAATTATTTATAAAGAATAGAAACAGACATACACACCACCCAGGAAATAAAAAAGATGCCTTTAGGGTAGTTACCAATTTTCTTACTTTTGGAAACATAGTCTTTAAGTCAAGACTTTCAATTCTTCCTCATTATTCCTGAGGGCCATGGGCATTTTTTCTTACTTAAAATGATTTAACATGATTTAAGAAAACCTGAAGGTTCAACCATAACGCAGCACTTTTGACCAAATACATCCTTCCTCCTACCTACCATTGCTTGCTTTAAGCAAGTAGAACACTTATATTATAATTATGACTGTGAGATATTCGAATTAGGTGGGGAGTGGATGTAGGTTACCCGAGGATAAAGTAAATTAGTTTAACTTTACGTTTTGCATGCGAGGGAGACAAAATGAAAAAAAAAATGTGAGAAAGGCTGCAAGAGATGGAAGTAAAATAAAATTGTATGTCTCTTATGCTCAAACTCTGCCTTAAAGAAATAGGAAAAAGAAAATAGGGGAAATTTTGTTGTAAATCCTTAATTGAAAGGAATGAGAACTTATTACTAGGTTAGATGCGTGTTTCTGTCAATTCACATTTTTGCAGTCAAAAAGAGACGGGCAAGAGACAGATAGAGAGAAAGAGAAAGGGAAAGTGATAAATGCTTCGAAAATAGATAGATAGAGAAAGAGAAAGGGATATATAGGGAAGTTAAAAAATAGTGAGAGAAAGAGAGAAAGAGAGAGAAGCAGATCATGAGAAGTAGCAGGAAGAGTGCAAGAGAGAGTAACAAAAAGTGAGAAGTATCAGTAAGAGATAGATAGATAGATAGATAGATAGATAGATAGATAGATAGATAGATAGAGGGGAGCCAAAGAAGCGGCAGAAGATATTAGAGGAAGAGAACTATATTAGAAGATGCTAGAAAGACTACACAATCGTGAAGGGAAGAGAGAGAGAGAAAGACAGATACAGAGAGAGAGAGAGAGAGAGAGAGAGAGAGAGAGAGAGAGAGAGAGAGAGAGAGAATGAGACGAACTGAATTAGTGACAGAGTATCAGAGAGTGGATAATGGACAGAAAGATAGATATATAAAGAGGAAGTTAGACAGAGAAACGAGGTGTGAGAAAAATAATTGAAAGACGGCATAAAAATGAAAAGAGATAAGAGAGAAAGAATCCATGCTCAGTTAGACAAAATTTTTTTAAAAGATTAAAAAAAAAACGAATTTTAAATTAAAAGAAAAAAATGACAGATAACAGATAAATAGAAAGCAAGAGTTGAGAGAAAAGAGGTGTGTGTGTGTGTGTGTGTGTGTGTGTGTGTGTGTGTGTGTGCGTGCGTGCGTTTATGGAAAAATATGCTTTTTCAATTGTATTTTCCCCCATATTTATACTAATCCTTTTATTATGAAGCTCGATGCGCGTTAAATTTAACTACTGAGCATGTACAAGTACATGACAAAGCAGCACTATTCCAAATTCCAAGATGTTATTCATCTTACCATTTATTTCTTTTAACATTTCGAAACATCCACTCTTGATAGTATCTGTTTCGTTGCGCAGAAACAATCTTTATAATTATCGTTATGTTTCTTTTGAATATAGAGTACGGGAAATGTTCAAAATTAACATATTAATTTATTTGTCATCTCTCTCTCTCTCTCTCTCTCTCTCTCTCTCTCTTTATATATATATATATATATATATATATATATATATATATATATATATAGTATGTGTGCTAGACATTGTGATAGAGTATAAATGATACGTGGGAAGAGAGAAACGACAATAGAAGGAAGAAACGTTAAAGGAATAGGGAAAAAGAAACAAATTCGGATTATTTGGATTTTTCAGATTACTGCTTCATCTTGAGTGTTATTTTCACAACGTTTCGGCCGATGTAACATTCGACCCTTTTCAAGTATATCTTGTTGCACTAGAGAATGTTTCTGTCGAACCCGGGAATCTGGACGGAATTTCGAACGGAAAACCTTTATTTACTTAACAAGGGTAGCATACTCTCGTTCCATCGATCATGACTGGAAAGAGATCCGAAGTTATTTGCAATTCTAATTTCGGTCGCCCACACTGAGGATTGAAGCTTTAACTTTCAGGAGAATATCACTTACTTTACAGGCTATATCTCCAGATGACTATATATATGAAGAAATGATTTGCTGAGATTTTATTTTCTACATTGGCAGGTGTAACATAAAATAGTCCCCCGCAAAAAAATTTCTGTTTTATCTATAAGAGAGAAAAGACTATTTTTAAGATCGGATTTTTTTCGATTTTCGATACTTAGCGGATGAAGTTATGTACAAAACATATCTCAGAACACTGCCAGGTATATAAATTACCTTTGTGTGAAATTTGCAAAAGATAGGCTCAGCCATTTCGGAACCTATGAGGAAGGAAGTCACACGCACACACAAACTGACTTTTTATATAAGATTAGATACAGTCATTTTGCATTCTACACATAAAAATCATATTAAATCAGTCAGAGACCCATGAACCTTTTTAAAAATGTTGAAATGTAAAGCAGTAATAAAATTCTGTTATCTTTTCTTATGTGTTTTTGTACTTGTGTGTGCTTCTCGCATTTGCGTTACTTATATATTATTATTTTTTTTATTTATAATTAATCAATTATTAACGGAAATAAAAATTAAAAAAAAAATCAAATGTCATCAATTTTATACAATTTTCTTTAAAAACTAATTGAAGGACAAAATCACGTCGACCAGACTGCATTTCGGTTTCTTTTTAAATAAATCAGACCTTTAAATATTTTGTTAATACCTGAAAAAAAAAATGAAAGAAATTTGAAAAGAATATAGAAGCGTTCAAACTGTCGAATAAAAAGGCATTTCTGGTTTTCAAATCGTCATATATTTATAGATTGAAAATTCTTGGAAGCTATTTACTAGAGCTAAAAATTTTACAAATAAAAATTAAAATAGTATTACTGTAACGATATTCTCATTTCATAACAAGTTAATTTGATTGATAATAGTAGCAAAAAATATACGACCTGATATCATATATTTTTTTTATTATTATATCGCTAACTTTCCCCACTTAACTTGTGGGACCGGTCTACCTCTTCTATCATCAAATTTGGATTTTTGCATTGGTCTTGGCAGGAATCAGACTTGAGGATAAGATAAGTCTTTGATGACATGGCAAAAAAAAAAAAAAAAGAAATCAAACAAAACTTCAAGATTTTAGCATAAGTTTCACTTTAATTACATTTGAAGTTAAAAAGATTACCTTAAATAGCAATAGAAAAAATATTAAACAAAGAAATTACGTATGAATTTGGTATTTTTCCTATGAATAAGGTTGAAGAGCTATGAGGACGGAAATGGTACCATTAAAACATTTACTCTAGAATTTATTTTACCACATAGTCACCACCATTCTCAATGTATTTTGCCAGGAATTCAATGATATATCTGCTTCTGACGCACACCAATGACAGGAGTTGCATTCTTTGAGTCCCGCACCGTCAATATCTGCAACAGAAAAATGAAACTTTCAGGCCATTAATGCATAAGTTCAGTAATCATAACAATGCAATTTGCAATCTCCTCTGATTCCGTTGGAGGGAATAAAAAATAGGAGGCATTACTTTTGGAACGCCCCTCGTATTAATAAATGTATTGCATTTTTTACATAAAACAATATCTAACTATTCAAAGAGTTTTGAGTGAAGAGTTGCCTAGTGTATTTAAACGAGTCAGAATTCACTGAAGTTCAACTCTTCCTCACTGTCGTAAGGGCGTCGGCAACATGGTAGTGTCAGAATTATGCAATCTGGAACTGCGGTTCTTGGAAGGGCTAACCAAAGAAGTATGTTTGGAACTAAAGCCTCTGGTGAAAACCCAAGAAGAATCAGTTGCTTTCTGGTCATCTCTGTCTCTGCAAAGCAAAGACGTGCCAGGTGTAGAACTGCAAACCAATGGCGTAACAGTTGTAAAATTGCTTCTATACCATTCTTTTGTGTGTTCTGTGTCAAACCTTACCCAACTTTGCATGAAACTGCTGATCCATTCTGCTCCTGATGACAAGGTAAAAACCTGCAATCTTGCAGGTTTAACGAATAGATGTATCGACCAGGATGACTTTCTGCAGACCAGACAATCTTGAGGTATGATATTCGTGTTAAGATCTGTTGTTAGACCAAAACTTACCCGCATCATGGACTCTTCCAGTACTATATTACGATGTGAGATAACACTCTCAAGGAGCAGTATCGTAATAGTAGTGGGTGACGCGTACAACTATCCATAATGAACACCATCGGATAATAAGATCTGCGTATTCTTAATCCTAGGCTTATAACCTTTTCGGTTAATATATCTTTCTTACACCTAATCTGTGTTCTGTGTTTCCCTTCCGTGGCCTCAACCTTGGTCCACATTATAAACAAAAGAGGGTAATCCGTGAGAGGATAGTATCATGACCTTAAAACATATACTACACTGCTCTTTCTCCAATAAAAAGGAGGCTATGCCTGAAAGAATGGTTACATGACAACAGAACAGATACTATACTATCGCCTCACCCCAAAAGGATGAAAAAATGCCTGGCAGATTGATATCATGAAAAATTAATAGATACTACCCTACCACTACCTCCAAATTCGGCATTGTAAGATAGTGCATTAGAATGAAAAACTATATTAAACTGAATTGCACGTTAAAAGAAACTACAAGAGTGCAATTAATAGAAGTAATAATATAGTTTCAGCTTGAGAAAGATATCAAACATCTACTACTAATAGATAATGATCAATCGACAATTCAACTTTTAATATCCTACAAGAAAAAAAAAAATTGGTAGAATCAAACGACATAGTTGTAACAGAGCGTGCATGCATGTATGCAAATGCCTAGCTGTATGCAAAGTGACGTCACGGCATGGAAAAAGAAAAAGAATATAAAAAGAATCTGTGCTCAGGCAGGAGGACGTTCGAGAGAACAAAGGTCAGAGAGAAAGAGTACAATCAAGTTAGAGACGTGGGTAAGGTCGCAGCTGCTACGAGAAGTCACGTATGGCGAAAGAATGAGAGATATTAGTCTTTTCATAAAGCCTGAAGCAGGGGTTGAGGTTATTTTCTCTTACCTATTCTTAATAACAGTTTAGTTTAATAATTAATAGTAGCAAAACATATGCGACCTAAGATAACATATTATTATTAAAATATCACTAACTTTCCCTGCCTTGCGGCTGAGTCTACAGCGTGTTTGTCGCGGGTGTCTACATGTTAACGCATGTGTAAGCATGTGTAAACGTGTGTAGAGATTTAAATGCTGCCCACCATACCATTATGTGACACAAGGTCAGGAAAGTGGGGTGTCAAGAAAGCTCCCCTAAAAGAGTGACACTCTTGCCTAGCAAAATTTGCCTGAGCATTCCCATCGACATTCCCAGTCGGAGTGCCTCAGGTAATAAGCAATAAACTTACCCCACCCAAAAGCCAGGTGGCAAGGTTTGGGAGGTTAGACCTCGTGGGTGAAAACGAGGCGGCGTACCTCAGTCCGACAGATACTGGGCCAGTTCCCAGTCTCCAAGCAACTGAAGCAGCAAGGAGGCTCACCTTACAATAGTCAGTTTTAAAAAAAGATAAAATAATGACAAAAAACTATTCCCTGACAACGTCTGTTAGGAACAGCTCGCTGAAACGCTTTAGTTTTCATTGATTGGCAAGATTCTTTTGATTAAGAGATAAGTATATAAATTGAATTAGCAAATCTAACAAAGTTTATGACACACTTGCAAAATAAGTTTGTATGGGGCAATTTATGTTTACAAAGTTATTTTTGGAAGAATATTAAAAATCACAATTTTTTTTTTCATCAATCTTTTGTTTGTTTGTATTTATATTTTGGTGAATGGGATGTACCATGTAGACAATGTTTTGTGACTGCCTAATTTGATTATTTTTCGCTGTAATTTAGTACTTATTTTATTTCCTGTTTTTTTTTGTTTTGTTTTTTTTTGTTGTTGCTTGAATTCTCTTTTTTTTTATTTGAAGTCTATTTTATTAGCATTTATTGCACATGTTCTATTTTATCTATTTATTTTTTTTAATTTTCAGTATTAAAAATATCTGTTAGTCATTTTTATTACGTTTTTTTCTTTCTTTTTAAATTTATATCTTTTTATTCCTCTTTTTTTATTTCTCTGAGTTTATTACATTTTATCGTTGCAAACGATATTATATATTTGTTTCTCTATATGCTTCATTATCTTTTTCCAATATCCTGGCTGTCATTCTCATTTTAGATCATTTTTTTTTGTCTAGACTTTAATTTGTTTACCCAGCTCTCCCTTTTCCTCTCATTTTTATATTCCATCGTCTCCAATATCCATCCATTTTTTTTAAAAAACATTTTCTTTGAAACGATGGTTTCTGATCCGTAAAGAGTGTAGACAAAAGAGTTCACCCTAAATCTAGTTTCTACAATAATTTAGTGTACGGGAACCACAGATAAGAATTAAATTACCACAATCATCATCACAATTAGTTATTTATTATATATGCGTTGTACTGCTCTCTCAATAATGACAATATTTCTCCGAGTCTCAGGGTGGTACAAATGTTTTTTGCCGGTTTGTAAAAAAAAAAAACAGTTTAAACTATTGTAATTTATTTTATGCATATCGTTATTAGTTAAACATGATTAATTGATGACTTATTCTTTCAGATAACTAAAGCATCATTCATATTTTTCTGCAATATTTTCACCGATTTAGTCAATAGAAAGGAAGCCATCTTCCATCGTGATAATGCTCGTCATCACACAGAACTAGTGACCAAAGGTCTCTTTAAAGAATTTTGTTGGGAAATCTTACCCCATCCTGCATATTTTCCAGACCTAGCTCGCTCGGGTTATTACTTAATCAATGATTACAAATCCATTTAGACTGCCTTAGGTTTGCAATCACGCAAAGAAATTGAACATAAGTTAGATTCAAATTTCACATCAAATGTAGATAAATGATTATCCCCGACAACACTTGTGGTCAACCGTGTAATGTTATATCGTGAATTAATTTTTGTTTTAAAAATTTACAAATTATTCGAAAATTGTTTTATTTTGGAATAATTTATTTTTATTTTGCATTTATAGAATAAACACATTTACTATAGACGTCAATATTACAAGGTTTAAAACTTGTTCGTGGTATTAAAAGAGCTCTGGTTTTAGGTGAAAAATATACATGTGTATTTTCATATACATGTGTATTTTCAATTAACATCTCTTTTACAATGTTGAGAAAGGAAACATCAGTCAACCGGAAATAGTAAATTATTTCTTTTTTTTTCGCTTTTTTATGAAAGACAATCCATGAAGTAATTTGATGAGCTAAAAATAAGATATAATTGGCGTAAGAAAAACAACATATTATTTTATTAAATTTAGGTCAAACAGAAGTACCATTTATTGAGCACTGTCAACAACCTGGTTAAATTCAGTGGTTTTTACTTTTGTATATTTTAATCCGGAATATATATATATATATATATATATATATATATATATATATATATATATATATATATATATATATACCGTGTATCAAAAAAGTGACTACACCCCTCATATTTCCTCAAATATTTAAGTATATCTATTCATGGGACAACACTTAAAAAATGATTTTTTGACACAATGAAAAGTAGTCTGTCTGCAGCATATACGAGGGGCGTGTAATAAGTAATGCCCCTGACCCACTTCCAGTTGTCTGATCTAGCTGAAATTTTGTCTGTGCAATGATTTATATCTCTACGCGTTATGTGGCAAATTACAGCTCTGAACTCATTGTGGTTTCTGTTTTACAGGTGTTTGAACTGAGTCAGATGTGAAATGGAGCCTGTTGAATGTCGAGCAGTGATCCGGTTTTTGTATTTGAAAGGACGCACACCACAGGAGACTTTTGATGAAATGAAGGAAACTTATGGTGATAATGCCCCATCATATGCCCTTGTAAAACGCTGGCATCGTGAGTCCAAACATGGCCGGAAGTCTGTGGAAACAGCTCCCAGACCTGGTCGCCCCCCTTCTGCCGTTGATGAGGCATCTGTCCGTCAAATTGAGGCTGCCATTTTAGAAGATCGGCGCATTACTATTCGCCAAATAGTTCAAGATGTCAAGATTAGTACAGGGTCTGTGAAAACTCATTCATTACCATTTGCATATGCATAAGGTGTCTGCCAGATGGATTCCCAGGTTTCTCACACCATTCCAGAAGCGAGAACGCATTGAGTGCTTGAGGATGAATTTGGAGATGTGCCAAGAAGATGAGTCAAAGTTTTTCAAAAGACTGATTGCACAAGATGAAACTTGCGTCCATCACTATGATCCAGAGACCAAAGCCCAGTCAATGTAGTGGAAGCAAAGTAGGGGTGCAGCCCTCCGCTCGCAAGGTCATGCTCACAGACTTCTGGGACCTGGACGGAGTAGTGATGACAGATTTCCTGGCAAAGGGTACCACAATTACAGGAGCCTATCATGCTTCACTTTTGAGGAAATTAAGGGAAGCTATCAAAATCAAGAGGCGGAGTAAGATCAGCAAAGGTACCCTCCTCCTGCAGGACAATGCTCCAGTCCACAACTCGCATGTCGCCAGATCAGAAGCACAGTCGTGTGGTTATGAATTCCTCACCAATCCTCCCTACTCTCTTGACCTTGCGCCCTCTGACTTTCACCTCTTCCCAGCCATGAAGTTGTTTTTGAAAGGAAAGCATTTCCCAGATGATGCAGCCTTGATTTCTGAAGTCACGTTGTGGTTGGAGGACCAACCTGGGGTGTTCTACAAAAATAGTCTCCAGAGCTGCATCAAACGATGGGAGAAATGCATAACTTTGGTTGGTTCCTATGTAGAGAAAAACTAATAACTGTGCCAAGTTCCGTTGTTCTACTGCTATGGGGCCAGGGGCATTACTTATTGTACGCCTCTCCTATAACAGAGTTCATTTATTTTCCCCTCAAAATAACTCAAAATATAGCAATTAAAAGCTAAATCCCTGGCAACAAAAGTGAGTACACACCTTACAATATTTTGTGTGGCCACCATCATTATCCAAAACTGCCTTTACTATCCTGGGCATGGAGTTTACCAGAGCTTCACATTTAGCCACTTGAATGCTTCAAACTCTTCAATTACGACGTCGCGAAGCTGGCAGATATTTGACTTTGCGCACTCCCACTTCTGCTTAAGGATGTCCCAAAGATGTTCTGTTGGGTTCAAGTCTGGAGACATGCTTGGCCAGTCCATCACCTTTACCCTCAGCCTCTTCAGTAAAGCAGTGGTTGTCTTGGATGTGTGTTTTGGGTCTTTGTCATGCTGGAACACTGCTCTGCAACCCAGTTTCTAGAGGGAGGGGATCATGCTCTGCTGCAGTATTTGATAGTACATGTTGGAGCTCATGTTTTCCTCAATGAAATTTAACTCTCCAATACCTGCAGCACTCATGCAGTCCCAGGCCATTATATTCCCACCACCATGCTTGACTGTATGCATAGCACACTTATCTTTGTATTCCTCACCTGGTCGCCACCACACATGCTAAAAACCATCAGAACTAAACAAATTAAATTTCATCTCATCAGACCATAGGACATGGTTCCAGGAATCTATGGGCTTTGTTGACATGTCCTCAGCAAACTGTTTGCGGGCTTTCTTGTGTAAAGCCTTCAGAAGAGGCTTCCTCCCGGGGTGACATCCATGCATACCAATTTGAAGAGTACAAAGATAAGTGTGTCATGCCTTTAGTCAAGCATGGTGGTGGGAATGTTACGGTTTTGGGCTGCATAACTACTGCTGGTATTGGAGAGTTACATATCTTTTATTTGTGTACTATGCAACTTGATTTTATTGAATGTATATTGATTATTATTGAATACATATGTTTATTGATGTTCTTGTTAAGTGTGTGTTTTTTTCATATAAGTACAAATCACACCCACACATGCATTGATATATTATGCATACATGAGTAGACAATTTGATATACATGCATGCATACATACATACATACATTTAAACAGACAGGGGAGATTTATATTATAGATGAGTAGACAATTTCATATGCAAAATGACACCACTAACTTGGATTACATCCATGATAACACACTTATTGATGGCTATATAACATGCTGTTGCCGCACGGATAGTAAGTATACTTTTAAAGACACACAGTGGGGTCTATATACACTACTATGATGACCCACAGTGCATATAATATACATACAAAAGTATGATGGTATATACGTTGGTATGTGACAGGAATGCATATCTGACGATATTAGTGAACCGCATTTGTTCAAACCGAAACATACTTATCTAAGTAGTCTGGTTAATTTTCGGTTTAAAATATATATGGGTATGGGATGAGATGAGTTGGTTGGTTGGTTGTTTTTGTTTTACGGCATATCAACCCTTTTCAGGTTATTTAATGCCGAATCCGGTGATTTTGAAGAAAATTTTTTGGTCAGAGTGGACCTGGGAGCAATGGCAGTTAAAGGGTGGCTCCACACTTCCCAGAGCCCGCAAGCTGAGACCTCACCATCGGATATAGTTTAAGGTCATATCCAGGACCGGATGAGATGAGATTAGTAGGTCTATCTCCATAACCCTTGTAGAATTTGTAACATATTTCTATTTACTGGACATCCGGTGTAAATGCAGGCAATGCTATTGTACCATTTTTAGATGGAACTCATGCTAAAATTTGATCCTAACTCGAAATCACGTAAAGTGTAGTTTTAGTTCATGTTTTTCATTCGACACAACAGCGACATCAAATGAAATTATGTTTTATAAAATAAAATAAGGTACGTACGTGCCATTGCATATTATTATAAATACATGCTTGTGTTTTGTAAATGTTAAAACATTATGATTTATTCAACATAACTTCTAGGTGTAAGGGTGGGTAATGCAGGATATATTTAACTTTATTTGGTTTCCTTTAAAAATGGCAAATGGTGATTAGACACCCTTCATAAAAATTCAGATACCTTCGATTTTGATGAAATATTTATTAATAAATATTTGTATTTAGGTTGATCGACTATGTTCCCCTTCAAACAAAAGGTTTGATATTGTTTGACTGTTTTCATGGTTCCAGTGATCCCGATTATGCGGATTGTCTGTCTCTGTTTGTTATTGTTTATAGTCTTGTTTTATAGTTCTTTTTATGTCTTCATTGAGTGTCCTACTTTATTTTTGTTATCGAGTCTTATGTTTCTGCAAGTGATATAACCCCTTCTTTAAGCATTCCTGAGCCAATGAAGACAGTTTGCTCTTATTAGGACATACAGTTTTGGCATAGTCAATTTCTCAAGTAGAGTGTCTGAATCAATGTTCTGGATCTGCTCTAGCTTTATGGTGAATATCCACCTAATCATTGCATGTTTTGCTTAGTAATTTAAAGAGTTGTTAAAACACAACCTATTATTTGAAAATTGCAAAAACTGAAAATGCGCGAGTTGTATGAAATTTGATCTGTTGTCATTAGGTACCAACAAAATAAGATTCTCATTTTCGTTTCAAGCTTAAACACCAAATTTTAGACATTTTTCTACAATCAAAAATCACTTAATGAATTTTCATAAAAATTAGAATAAGGATTCTAGGCATGAAGTTTAGTAGATTAAATATCTTGATTCAAATCGACCGTTGTTAGGGAACATAAAAACTGTCAGGTTTTGGGAATTACTTGTCTTTTAAGATAGCAATTGAAATGGATGGCTCTCGTCACGAGGAAACACTCTGTTTTGATAAGTTTATGGAACCGACCTTTGCTTTTGACCGGAAATGGAAAACTTACATAAAACCTGTTGTCGAATCGTTAGAAAAATTGGTGGGATCATTCTACCGTTCCAAAAAGTATCTCACTCCTGACGCAATGCTTTACTGGTATAAGAGTCAAAAAAAGTCCAACAATGGAGTATTGTAGCCACATCTCGAGAGTAGCTCGTCAGAGTACACTTTTTGTGCATATATAGGGTTCAAAACCGACTTCGAAACTTAGTAGATGATGTCCTCTTCTCCTTCTTGCGATGTCTTTCTCACGGAATAGACATCGTGAGTCTATCTCTATTCTAGCGTTTTCATGGCAAGTGCTCGACTGAGCTTCAATCTATCTCCTTCCCTGCAAAACATTCACAACAAACACTTGTCTAGCTAAAATCACTCACAACCACTCCCACTCTCTATATGTACCTAAATCTAAATGCAAATTCCATAAACAAAGTTTCTTTCCTAAAACTGTCCTCGGGTCTACTTTCCAGCTGACTACAACATGGATGTTTTCAAGTCAATTGTGAACAAGTTCTTGTCGTGCCATCCTCTTAATTAAATTCTACTGAATTTCCACCACTACTGATCACTATGCTGTTGTCTCACTGACTACCTCATTAACTCTTATCCTCGAGTGGTGTTGGGGCCTTGATAAGTGGTGACTTCTTGTAAAAATTGCAGAACACCCATCTTATCACGGGTATTTTACTAGTTTAATATGAAACTAGATAGAAAACAAAGATATGCTTATCAGTTATGGATTTCCATTTGTTTTTCACGTGTGAAATTGGGAATGGATTCGCACGAAGGTGATAGGCAAAGAATATCTGACTTGTTTCATGCAATACTTGACCCAAGGAAAAATCGCCATTAAAGTTAGTGTCTCCTTATGGAGTGTTTATAATGTCAATAAGGCATTCGAAAGAAGCAAGAGAATTTGAAGCGAATTCAGTAACGATGCAGAAAAGGGTAAATCTGACATCACGAAATCTGTCAGCGTCAGCAATGGAGGAAAAAAAAATGGATCTACAATGCATGATACCGCTTCAGATTGATTTTGCATCCCAAATATGAAATATTAACAAAATGTACTATCTGTTCTAATAGTATACTTAATCTTTTCTGTCCTCGATCAGTGCAGGAGAAATCCTTCTAGACTGAGGCAACCTTTATTATTATCCCAATTTAGAGTATATACGGTATAATCACGTTGACACACCGGTTCCCATCAAACTGTAATTTTATACATCTATTAATAGATACATTTCTATTGACCTTGTTTAATATCACTTAATAACAATAACAATATCACTTAATAACAATAATAATATCACTTAATAACAATAATAATAATAATGGTCTTTCTCTCTCATCAACTCTTTCTTGTATTGCATACATTAGAGTCATTGATCTGTTTACTTCTCATAAAATCGGTCCTCTCTATCGGGTTCCAAACACTTTCTGACAGCTTAGGCTTTTCGCTATCTCTACAAATCTATATATCTATAAAAGTGAAATTGTCTGTGTGTCTACATTTTCCTACCAAACTACTCTGTCAATTTTCAGTCTACAGACTCGAGACTTGACATAAGGCGTATTGAGATTTGGGAAAATCTTTTTAAATCTGTCTACGGCCAGAAGTCAAAGTTCAACGATTTGACCTTTGAAAACTCTACCAAACTCCTCCGCCAATTTTAGATTTAAACACTTGAAATTTTAGATGTAGGTTACATGGACATAGATCAAACTTTTTTATTTGATATGAGCCCAAAACAATAAATCTTAAGAGGTCAAAATTGGGGTCGAAGTTATAAAAAAGTTGACCTCTACGGTCTCTACCAGATTACTCATTAAAGTTTTGGTCTAAACATTTGAAATGTTACATAAAGTGTATTCAGACAAAGGTTAAGCTTTTTAATCGGATTTTGGTCGAAAATTGGGCTGAAAAGGGTCAAAGTTCAAAAGATGTGATCTTTGCGATCTCTAGCAAACTATTCAGCCAATTTTGAGTCTAAACATTTGAAATTTTACATAAAGTGTATTCAGACATGCAGCAAGCTTTTTAATCAGTTTTTTTGGCAGAAATTTGTCTGACAAGAGGTCAAAGTTGAAAGAGTTGATCTTTGCAGAATCTACCAAACTCCTTCGCCAATTTTGGGTCCAATCACTTGAAATTTTAGATGTAGGTTACGTGGACATGAGTGAAACTTTTTAATATACATATATACATATGCAAATAAAGTTATAAACAGTACATAGGGTCCGAGCAAAGCATGACTGAACTACGTCTACAATAAGACCATGGATGGAGGATTGTTGTCATATTTGGGCTGGTTAATCTCTGGCCCATTTGAGAATTGTTGATAAATTTCAAAAGCATCTATGTAATTGAGTTACCACCACACTTTCTTCTTCTCTACTTCTCCTTCTCTCTCTCTCTCTCTCTCTCTCTCTCTCTCTCTCTCTCTCTCTCTCATAAACGTGATGTTGCTAATCAAGGTTTTTTCTATAAATACTATTATGGCATGTATACTTCAAAATTGTCTGATCTGTTCCTGTTTCCTTTATTCCAATTAATTTGATTCATTTATCTAGTGATCTCCATTAATTCAATGTTTTCATATCTCGTCATAATGTTATAATATAGTCGTCTATATAATGCTAACTACAACTAAAATTAACCATTGAAAATTTATGGCTGAATCCACGCAAAGTGAGGTAAGCCTGTTTTCACTTCACCAAAACATGTAAGGCAGTAAGGGAGGTAACTAAATAGACTTAACAAAACTCGCAAATTATTTTTTAAACTAAATCATGGAGTTGATTGTTCTTGTATATTAATCATGCCTTCCTGTAGCACGTGTCTTAGGAGCAAAGATAATGCGCCCCTCTTGGTTAAACAGTCGGTCAATTGTGTTTTATCCTTACATCATCGAAATTCTTTTATGTGTCCAACATTTATCAGTTCGTTGATTCCACTAATATAAGTTCTAAGTCGTTTCTCTTTAAATGATTTGGACGATTTTATAGCCTTGAAGAGAGATTTGCAGTCTGTGACACGTATTATAGGTGGTTCGTGTGGGCTGGGCTTACCTGTGGTGAGTTTAGTAAATAGTGTGGAAGTGTCTTTGTTTCAGACATTGAGATAGTTTCAGCTATGGTGCTATGCACAATGCGCCGAATCTTCTTTGAACTCCACCAAATCGGAGAGAATTCACCAAATTCACCCACCAGTAGGATTATATAACCACGCTGACTACCACTTGATTACCCATAGCAGCATCAGTAAATACCATCACGTGTAGTTCCTCATCTCTTCCAAGGGGTTGGAATTTTTGTGATAGTGTAGATGATTTAACTCTGGCAATGACTTCGTTTACTTGTACTAGATCATGTACAGTGACTTTTTTTAATGCTTGTCACTAATATACAGATATCGAACTGCAAGTCCAGCCGAGTCTGGTGTCCCACCTTTGATCACAAAGATTTCCTTTCATTTTCTGTGAGTTGCGACTCTTTACGGATAGTTCTTAGAGAATCCATAAACACTGGTGAGATTTCTTTAGAGTAATTTTTTTGGTTCAAATGCATTGTATTATTAATACATCTGAGATGAACTCCACAATACTTGAAAGACTCAATGGCTTCTTTTTCTACGTTGAAGCTCTTCCGTAATTTATCCATGATGACATTAAATTGTTGATCACCTGACCAAATGAAATCATCCACATGGCAAGCCAATGTGCCCGTCAGGTAACCAGCTTTAGTGACCCAATAGAAAAGTGTGACGTCCAATGGTGACATAACCCCATCATTCTCAATCATGACATTTTCACTTCACTCTGTCATTCATGTTCTCATTTATCATTAATACGTTTGAGATACACGTGTCAGTGATATGAAAGCAGTAGATGTAAATTGTAATTCCACCGGTTTTACAAGCATCACAGCTTTGTTAAAATTCAGATCCAGAATAGTTCATGCTTTTTTTTTTTTTTTTTTACTGAAGTGGGGTGTCTACATCAACAACTTTTACTTCTATTTTGCATCTTGTATCACCCATTTTGACAGGTCAAATAACTTTCTGAAAAGAATTTATAATTTTTCCGTCATTAAAACGAAAAGGCTTGTGACTCGCTGTAGACCTAACATTACACTTTATCCTATCTCTATAATATTTCAGCCATTTCTTATCGCAGACCATCCTGGTACATGCTGTATCTGTAGCTGCAGAATTTAAAAAATTCCATGACAAAAATTTCATTTTCGGAAGCGTTGTTCGGCATAAAAAGCATGATGTTGCATTCATATATTGCTGAGTCATTTTTGTCTGAATTAAAATTTTCTGTAAATTTTACAGACTCATTTCTACGTGGATATTCTTTCCACCTATGAAGCACGCTTTCAGAAATCTACTCGTTTTCTTGTACCTGTTAGGAGGATTTATTCCTTCAACTCTGTCATTTGAGTTTGAAAAAGGACCACGTGGCTTACGCCTCTTATTTTGGTCACTGAATAATGCTGTCTCTTGCTCAGTTATCACAATGTTAGCATTTTGATTTTCCAATTCTCTTTATGGCGGACCTCATTCTGTCATAGCATAATTCATCCGACGCACATGGTATCAGAATTAATTGTCTTTGCTAGTTGAGTAAAATTGCATTACCCAAAAGCTTACCTGTTAGTACAGTGTCCAGCAGACACATCTTATATTTTGTGCTTCTTTGGTATCGTTGGTCAAATTCTGTAATGTAGTCGCTATATTTAGCTTTATACAGGATACAAAGTGAGGGTTGAGCCCTTCAGGAAAATTCAGATATTTTGAATTTTGTGAAATTCTTACAAGAGCTAGTAAACATCAATTAATGAATATTCTCTAAATTTCAGTTTCTTTTTCTTAGTATTTTCAAGAGTTTTATCAGCAAAACCTTCATCTTGAACATTCAGCTATTTCAGATTTACATGGAATATGATCTATATTCATTTGATACCAATTTCTTTTTAAGACGACTTAAGCTTAAGCCGTGCATCAAAATCGGGCAACGGATTGTGATCCAAATTGGAATAAGGATTTTAGATATAAGATTTAGTAGCATTAAGTTCAATTTTAATCTTCATAAGGGACATAAAAGCTGTGCAAACCTGTATTTTGGAGGCAATTAATTGTACCCATCCTGGGATGAGTATTCTTCTAGTATTTATACATGCGTATTTAGTACATATTTATTTTTTATGTTTTATTTCGTGTTTTTGGGAACTCAAACATCCTCTGCCAATGATTCGCCTTTTACTAATCTGCCACCACCCTCCTCTGACAATACTTTCGTTGCCTGCTTGGAACTTTCTCCAGAGATATCTGACATTAAGCAGGTTCTTTGCAATTTGAAGAGATGCCAAATGAAATATTATTAATGAAGAAAAAAAAAATAGGTTTATTGTTTTTGTTTGCATCTTTTTTTTTTTAATTTCTCTTTGGTGTCTGTGCGTGCGTGTGGGTCACTAGGGGGGAGAGAAACTGCCAAAATGAATTTAATATAATTTGTTTTATTTTTTTGTTGTTTTTAAACTTTCAGAATATGGTTTTATTTTTGCTATAAACAAACACGTTTCATATATCTATCTACAGGATATCCCGCAACGAACACACACAAGAAAAGGTTTTAATAGTGGACTTCTATTATACAGGGTATTCCAGAAGTTAGAGACGCCTTTCAGGTCATCTACTAGACTATGGAGGTTTTTCATATTTCTTCAAATCTAGCAATGAAGTTCATTCAACTAGAATAATTGTTTTGCGTCCTTGAATTTGCAAAAATTAAATCACGGATAATTATTTAACGTGTATTTTAGTATAAAATTCTAAAAAGTAATGAAGTCCATGTTAAGATAACATAGTAAATTTATTACGAATGGCTGTGTGTGCCCAGTTAAGATGATACAGTTAAGTGATTTCGATCTTGCTTCGAGTGGAGCCACTACAAGTTGTTCAGAAAAGCTTTTTTTTAACTAGCAGTTCAGCAAGATTTTGCTCGGGCTTTATGTACTGTTCATAACTTTATGTGCATATGTATATATATATATTTGACCCCCAATTTTGACCCCTTAATATTTATTGTTTTAGGCTCAAATCAAATTAAAACGTTTGATCCATGTTCAAGGAACCTACAGCTAAAATTTCAAGTGTTTAGACCCAGATTTGGCGGAGGCGTTTGGTAGAGTTTCCCAAGGTGAAATCGTTGAACTTTGATATCTTGACAGCCAAATTTCTGGCCGAAAACCGATTAAAACGACTTTCCCAAATGCCAACACCGCTTATGTCAAATGTCGAGTCTGTAGACTGAAAATTAACAGAGTAGTTTGGTAGGGAAATGTATACACACAGACACACGCACACACAGACAGAGAATTTCATTTGTGTAGATATATAGGTAGATTTATTTCGTTTTACTGTTATTTCACCCCAAACAAGCAAATTTGCTGCGTGTCGGGTTAGTAGGGTTAGTCAGGTGTATTTATGTTGAGGGGGTATTTATGTTGAGGGGGTATTTATGTTGAGGGGGTATTTATGTTGAGATGGGTGTCTTAAAAAGAAAAGATACCTTACAAGTAACACTCATCACAAGCGTTACATGAAACTGATAATATTATGAAAATAAACAAATATTTTACTTGTTTGAAATTTATAACATAAATATATTTCGGAGTTACACTCCATTTTCAAGATGTTGTTTTCTTCGTTTTTTTCTTTTCTTCTTTCTTGCCATGTTGTAAAGTTGGAGGAAGAAAGTAAAATATTTGTTTATTTTCCTAATATTACGTTGTGATTTGGCTTTCAAGCGCACTTAATGCACATTTTATTTTATTCAAATTAAATCAACCTTTCTATATGGAACTCACACCCTTGGCGTTATTCTCGCGTTGCCTACGCACTGTTTCAACAATTTAAAATACAACCGCTGAGATACAACGCGCGGCTCTTTACAAACAGACTTTTCTTTCTCCATTTTTACAACATGGCAAGAAAGAAGAAAAGAAAGAAAACAACATACTGAAGATGAAGTGTAGCTCCGAAATATATTTATGTTATAAATTTCAAACAAGTAAAATATTTATTTATTTTTGTAATATTACGTTGTGATTGGGCTTTCAAACGCACTTGAGGCGTATTTTATTCTATTCATTTTACAATTGTATTTTTAGAATTGCCCACACTGCAAATTATTTAAGACTTCTACTTGGTCATGGCTGAAGGAATGAGAGCATTCTACTCCCATGGATTAAATAAAGGTTTCCGTTTGTAATTCAGTGCAGATTCTCGAGTTTGACAGCAGGATTCTTCATTTCTAGAAGATAACGTGATGAAGTTACATTGGTCGAAACATTGGGAGAAGAATACTCAAGATAAGAACAGTAGTCTTAATAATACAAAAAATCCAATTTATCAATCCTCATCTCAAATATTCAGAAACGAAAAGTACTATGTTCACAGTAAAAAAAGATTTGACATCTTCCATGGATAAGATTTGAATGAAAAATATATATGCATATCAACTCTCTTTTTCACTAACAAATTAAAAAAAAAAACCCTCTGAAATGTAATTAAATAGAGTTTGATTATATTTCAGTAGCTAAATACAGAAACAGAAAGTGTCAACCACTGAAGACCGGTGTCTGTTTTATATTCCCTTAATAATCCAGTATTTCGACTGAACCAACTGCAACAATCTGCCCTAATTGCGAAAGGATAACCAAAATTAGTATGGGGCTCCTAACCAACTCTTGCACCCACAGAGATATAAACAAGGAGCAAAACGATAAGGGGTAACCATGATGATGTTTTTTTTTTAATTTTTGAGATAATTAATAATTTCCATTATTTGAATTATTTGAGCTACTGTTTTATATTGGATATTATGCAAGGACACATGGCACAACAGATAAAGGTGCTAAGTAATAATCCATTCTAAGTGCCACTCTTCTGGACAGTGGAGGTTTAATGCTAGTATGAGTGATACTAAAATACAATTATGATTGATTAAAAATTCTTCCTGATCATAGCTGATGGAACGAGAGTAAGCTACACCTTTTATGACTTAAGTAAAGGGTTCCTTTTTAAATTAAGTACAGATTCCTGAATTCAACAAGATGTACTTGAAAGATGGTGGAAATATTGTGAGAATTAAATCTAAAATGAGAGAAGTCGTTCGAATAATCCAAATAATACAAGCCATGATGAGAATTTTCTGGAGGTCTGTTGTGATATTATCGATGCCCCTCCCCATTGTTAGGAAGGAGGAGAGAAAATAAAAATGAAATATAACAAAAGAAAGGGAAGTAGATACATCGAGTGAGAAAAGAAATAAGAAAATAGGGTTTATCAGTAGACAATGGATCAGAATTAGTCACTGGGGTAGACAAAAGAATATTGACTTGGGATTGTTGATCAGAGTGTAGAAATGACGGTAACAAAAGGATGGAACAATGGATGCAGATATATTTAGATTTGGTTTGCTGGCACGTTGAAGAGTGACTATGGGTTTATGACAATGAATGAGATATTATGAGGGTATACAGCATAATCACGTTGACACACTGGTTCTCATCAGATCACTCAAGTTAAGCAACGTTGAACTTGGCTAGTACCAACTGGGTGACCATTTGGGAATTCTAGGCGCTTTATATGCTCTCCACTTATCTTGGTATTGTTTCTGGTTGTCTTGAACCTCCACTTGTGACTGCTGTTTAACAACACTGATTCAGGAGAGGTGTGGCTGGAGATTGCGTAACTATTGCCACAAAAATTCCACGTGCAGGTACCCTCACAGTGGGTATCCATAGTCTGTCAAGAGGGAAAGAAGCTACCATGAGGGTGGGATGCGGTTTGCAGACAACGCAGTTGACAACAGTTAGAGTTGAGAGTCCAGTGGGACACTTGACGACAGTTGCACCTTTGATACAAAAGAAAGCAGATCATGTCTTCGGCTAGATTAGGATAGCTTTGGGAGATTTAAATGAACTGATAGCAACAGAAAACCCAGCCTCGACGGTATTTAAAGGATTGTTTTCCAGATAGTGTCACACACACACACACACACACACACACACACACACACACACACACACACACACACACACACACACACACACACACACCCCCACTTACACACAGTCCGACGCACATATATATGTGAAGTGTCAAAGTTTATATTTTATTTTGTTTTCCAATGCTATTTTAATTTTACATTTGTGAACCTGTACATACATTCTTGGCAACCGCCATTGCTTATGAGACGACCACACTGCCAGAACCAGAACGAGAGAAGATGATTGTAAACAAAACCATAGCACACAACACTGGGGTGGCAAGTTGTTGAGTGGGGGAATATGTGGTTTCACATTGCATTTCGACCACTAACTGTCCCAATTAGTGAATTACACCAAAACCACATCTTTTAACAAACAGTTTCCATGTCATCTTGCTACCCTGTTTTAATACTTACCAAAAGTTGAGCAAATATATGTAATATCCTTTATTCAGTAAAATGTTATATTTGCCCCTGCAAGCACAAAAAATAAAAATTAAATGCTAATTTTCCTGTGGTTAAAATTCAAACTCCAAAAATCCTGAGAGAGTTGAAAAATATATATATATATATATCATTTTTTTTTTTTTAGAATTTAGATGTAAATTTAACATAAAATGATAACCCATTTTTTTTTTACGGATCTAGGACAGAATAAGTAAGGATTTTGTAATTCTAAGAAAGTGTCCATTTTGGAAATACAAAAAAAATGAAATCCTTACTAGTTTTCTCATTTTCTGTGTGGTTAAACCTGTGTGCTAAATAATACTTTCTGAGTTATGATTTTACATAATATCTATATAATATGGCTTTCTTTATAATATGGCTTTCTTTATAATATGGCTATATAATATCTATATAATATGGCTTTCTTTTATTATATTTATTTTATTATATTATATTATTATATATTTTATTATATTTATTTATTATATTATATTACATTTATTTTATTATATTATATATTATATTATTCTTTTATTATATTTATTATAATATGGCTTTATTTTACATAATATCTTTATAATATGGCTTTACATAATATCTATATAATATGGCTTTCTTTATAATATGGCTTTCTTTATAATATGGCTTTCTTTATAATATGGCTATATAATATCTATATAATATGGCTTTCTGGGTTATGATTTTACATAATATCTATATAATAAAGCAAACCATAATGCTAATGTTTTTGTGTCATGTATTTACAGTGTGTTTAGATATAAGCATGTGAAAAAAATAGAATATCATTTTTATTTTATTGTTAACAACCTGAGTGCTAAGAGTAATATTTACCTTTAAAATTTTAACTAAACCGACAAAATGCTATTGAAAACACGTTTAAGATGCAAATATCTTATTAAAATCATTAGATTTAAAAACAAATTCTTATTAATTTCGAATAGTAAAATACCCATCCTCAAAGAAAGTGTTTTTCATTTTTTCCATAATTAGAAATGTCCTTGACCCGTGTGGTTTACAACATGGACTTACAACATGGGTGTTTCAAGTTCGGATCCAGTTTGAGCCACAAAAATCACTTTCACTTAGGTTGTTGGCAACCTTAACGTGGTCTCTCCCATAAATACCCAATGTCTTTCTATTAAGAATTCTGACGAGAAAAATATCGGGGAAACCAATGCCGACAATCTTGCCAACAATCAACAATGCCAACATCTTTGGATTCATACGATATGATGATGACTAGATTTGGCAAAAGCTCGTAGAAGCATCTTTAAGAAATTAGAAATTTTGAGCAAACAGACAAGATTT
>NC_136497.1:76027533-76047533 GCF_053919585.1 Euprymna scolopes
TTTTATGTTGGACTTGAAGACGTCCAAGTTGTAGTCAGGTGGGAAACAGGCAAGCGGCAGAGAATTCCACTGGCGTGCAGTTCTAAGAAAGAAGCTTTGCTCATGGAATCTACGTTTGGATATAGGCACAGATAAAGAGTGGGGAAAATTATTGACAGTAGTTTCAGCCAGGTGTTTCTCGTGAAAGATTGGGAGGGGGGACGATGGATTGGAGCTCAGACGAGCACCTGCCATGGAAATAACGATAAAACAAAGACAGGCTGGCAACGTCTCTTCTGTGGGAGAGAGATTGCAGGGAAGAGAAAAAAGCATCCCCCACTAAACCACAAAGTCTATTTTGTACTCTGTCAAGGCAAGATAGGCTGTTTTTAGCAGCTCCTGCCCAGATGTGGCAGCAGTACTCCATCCTTGAACTTACTTGGCTTTTATACAGATAGAGAATTGCATTAGTAGTGAGATATCTTCTGGAGCAGTAGAAGGATCCCACCATTTTCCCAGCATCCCTGGCAACAGATTTGATGTACGTGTTCCATTTCAGATCAGGAGTAAAGGTCAAACCCAGAAGCTTGTCAAAACATGGAGCCTCCCCAAGACGGGAGCCATCTATTTCAATTGATGCCAGATGGGGATCAGAGCGTTGATGGTGTAAAGATAGAAGCTTGGTTTTGGATGCATTAAAAGTGACCAGCCACCTCTTCCCCCATTGTACCACGCGCTCAAGATCAGAGGAGAGAGAATTAGAGAGAACTTTGTCATTTACGGCCTTTGATGTGTTGCCATAGATGGTCGTGCCATCAGCGTATATATCAACGAATGATTTAAGTATGTGTTTTGGGAGATCATTGATGTAGATCAGGAAGAGAGTTGGTCCCAGTGACTCCAGCATTAATACTGTGGGCCTTTGATTTCTGCCCATCAACCACTATTCTTATGAACCTATTAGAGAGAAATGATTTAATGATTGAGAAAACATTTCTAGTAATACCGTAGCTGGAAATCTTGTGATATGCCATACCTTATCGAAGGCTTTCGATATGTCAAGAGCAATTGCCCTGGAAAGGAAACCTTTGTCAAGAGATTCACTGATCCCATGTGATATAACCGTTAGCACATCTGCTGTAGATCTTGCACAGCGGAAACCATATTGTGTGTCACTAAGAAGGTTGTTTCTGTTGAGGTGGTTGACTACTTCTTTATTTAATATGGATTCCAACAACTTACTCATGACACAGGAGTTACTTTCATAGATTCACACACCGTCTATATGTGCAACAGAGAGATGGAATTTTAAGGTCATGAATGCATAAGTTTAGTCATTTCAATTCAATTTGGAATCTTCTCTGATCCATTCGGACGGAATAATAAAATAGGAGCCATTACTTTTTGAACGTATCTCATGATAGCTTTAAAATCTGAAGTTTCTGTTACTACTAGATCAGGCGTTCCAAAGATATCGGCTTCCTGGCTAAAATACATCAAATATTGATGCTATTGTTTTTATATATATATATACAGTGTGTCAGAAAAGTGAGTACATCCCTTACATTTCTGCAGATATTTAAGTATATCTCTTCATGGGACAACACTGACAAAATAATATGTTGACACAATGAAAAGTACTCTGTGTGCATCTTATATAACAGAGTTAATTTATTTTCCCCTCAAAATAACTCAAAATATAGCCATAAAAAGCTAAACAAATGCCAACAAAAGTGAGTACACACCTAAGAACCTTCACCCCTAAATGGCCAAACTGAGTATTGCTTGTCATTTTCCCTCCCAAATGTCATGTGACTCATTAGCGTTATATGAGCTGCATACAGACTGCTTTTCATTGTGTCAACGTGTCATTTTGCCAGTGTTGCCCCATGAAGGGATATACGTAAATATCTGCAAAAATGTGAGGGGTGTACTCACTTTTGTAATACACTGTAGACAGACAGCAAAGCTGAGAGAGAGAGAGAGGTGAGAGAGAAAAGGGAGGGGGAGGATGATAGTGATGTATAATATATAAAATAAGTGGAGATTAAAAAATTCTACAGTGAAAGCGGATGAGAGTCACATTTGAAAACAACTGTAACTAATGATGTTGAATTTCAAGAGAAATCACATCTGAAACATACATGCGCATATGCAGCTAATAATATTTCTATAAAGAAAATTTGTGCAATAATATATATATATATATATATATATAATTATTTTTTTTACTATAATAATTAAATATCTACAGACGCTAGTGTTTCATCCTTTCAGGAATCTTCAGTGCAGGGTGTCACGATTAATACCAGTCGAACGATTCGAACCCCGCATCACGAGACGTCTCTGGCTCGGTTAGCGAAAACCTAATCCATTCGGCTACCATTAACCGCGTGAAATCACATCGAATTTAAACATTTTAATTTTAAATGTTCATTTACGTCAGTCAGACAGTGATCTAATCGTTATACGATGATCTATGCATATATATATATATATATATATATATATATATATAATATATAGTGATCTAATCGTTATACGATGATTTATGCATATATATATAAAACTATGCGCTATAATTTCAAATGATCTGAAATAACAGCAAGGGGAGACTTTATTCCAAATATGTCTAATATGTTATCTCTTCCCTCTTTTGGAAATAGCGTACGATTATGAATATCTCCAGTATCAAGTAATCTTTACACACTGTGAAATTTACTTTATGTATGAACCAAAGATATAATGTATGTGAAAAAATAGGCTCTGTATGATGGGTGATCCATTTAATGTGCGACCGTAAGGGAAAATGTCACATAGTCCAGTAAGCAATTATGGTCATTACCTTTCCAACGAGCCTTCATTTGTTAAATTCTGATCAATAGTCGCTGAGATTTGGAACTTATAAAATTGCCAAAAAAAGTGGTACATCTATTCATATATATGGATATATCTATACTGGTAGCCAAGTTGAATATTGAAATGCTGATATCTGATGCTGATGCTGATATATATATATATATATATATATATATATATATATATATATATTATTTTTAAAATGCAATTATCCACTGACACGTGTTTCGTCGTCTACGACTCATCAGAGTAGCTGTATCTAGCGAGATTCGAAATCGGGTCCCAACGGTAATGAGCCTAAACCGTTACCCCTGGACCATCTCGCCAACTGTCTGGATATATCGCGATTTACTTAGATGTTGTTTTGTTTTGGTTTCAGCGATATGTTTGGAATGAATTCAATTATTTACGAAAGTGCATTTTTACCTAAATGCGAGTTGGGAATAATTTTCCCTTTTAACCAATTTGGTACCCCTACATGGGGCTCGCTAGATACAGCCACTCTGATGAGTGTGTGTTATTTGTTTTTTGGTTTTGCGATATGTTTGGAATGAATTCAATTATTTACGAAAGTACATTTTTACCTAAATGCGAGTTGGGAATAATTTTCCCTTTTAACCAATTTGGTACCCCCACATGGGGAGCTGTATATATATTATTTTTAAAATTTATATATATATATATATATATGGATATATCTATACTGGAAGCCAAGTTGAATATTGAAATGCTGATATCTTTGGTTCTATGATACGAAACTGCATGAGAATTTGCAGGCATTTTGAAGATTATAATATTATCTATGGTTAAAATTTTATGACAATTGGTAAAAAAAAAGAACCTATATTTTCAAACCAATAAAATATGCCTAAATTTTCCTACATTAGTATATATAGTGCCCTGGCAGGTCAGGTTCAGTTTTGCTGCTTTGGGATGAATTTTGCTTAGGGCTTGATTGTCTCCTCTGTGGCCTTGCTATGCCACACACACACACACACACACACACACACACACACACACACACACACACACACACACACACACACATATATATAATCCACATACTCTTCCAGTGTATCATACCATATCCGATTGGCGAGATAAGCTAATGCTTTAAGCTTTGTTTTACCAGCCGTCAAAATATGACCCACTACGTCATCTGCACCATCTAGCCATTAATGTGTTTTTTGTTTTTTTGTTTTTTTGGGTTTTTTTGCATGGAGTCACCACTTATCAAAGACCGGAGGCCACTTTAGGATAAGGATTAATGAGTGTACAGTAGTCAATGACAATATCATAGCCATCGTTAGTAATGTAAATTTGGTAAATTGGATTACTTAAGAAGACGTCTCATCAAGAATTTTTTACGTTGAACTTGAAGACGACCAAATTGTAGTTAGCTGGAAAGCAGGAAAACAGAAGAGTGTTCCACAGGTGTGCAATTCTAATAAAGAAGCTTTTTTTTCATGGAATCTACGTTTAGGTGTAGACACAAGTGAGGGAAATTATTGATTGTGGTTTCAGCAAGACAAATGTTTTTCATGAAGGTTTGGCAAGGGGGAACCATAGATTGAGGCTTCGACAAGCACTTGCCATGAAAATAAAGATAAAGCAGAGACAGGTTCACAATGTTTCTTCTGTGGGAATGACGTTGCAGGGAAGAGAAAGGGGACTCCTCCCACTAAACTACGAAGTCTATTTTGAAATCTGTCAAGGCAGGATAAGATGTTTCTAGCAGTTCCAGCCCAGATGTGGCAACAGCACTCCATTCTTGGATGACCCTGTATGTATGGATGTAATACATAATAAATTTCTTATTTCTGGCATATTGGAATTCCCCGTAGTGCTCTTTAATTTCGCCAGTAATATTTTTTCTGTAAGCTATCGATTTCTCCTGACGAGATGATAGCTGAAAGAGCTCACGAGAAATTCTCGTACATTTTATTCAAATCACTATATAAATTTTGTACCTCTAAACACACACACACACACACACATATATATATTTAGTAATGTGATTGATAATTTAAAATTCAAATTAGAATTACAAATTTATGGTATATTTTACATATAAAAAAACCCACCCAATACCTTTTCTGATGAAAAGATTTTGTTTTAAAAAAAACTATATGTCAAAATTATTTTCCGTAGCTTATCACAATAAAAACATCGTTTCCGAAACGATCGTACAAATTATTGACTTTGTTGTTGTTCCTTCTTATGAAACATATTTTTAATTTTTAATTCTAATTTGAATTTTTAATTATCAATCACATTACTAAATATTAAAGTAGTTCTAGGATATTTGCCTATCAAGCTTATTATATATCTGAATTACAACGAGCACTGTTCTTATCTTGTATTTTAATTAAATTAGTAATTTTACTATCACATTAAAATACACTCTGCTCTTTAGACTACTGTTCTAATCCCCTTTAAATTATATATATGTGTGGTGTGTGTGTGTGTGTGTGTGTGTGTGTGTGTGTGTGTGTGTGTGTGTGTGTGTGTGCACGCGCGTATGGACGTGGTTCGGAGGCTAAGGAATAAGGACAAAGGGTTGTATGTTTATCTTTCGATTCTAACTGATGGTACGTAAATCGTATATATTTTTTTAGTTTTGATTTCACTATTATACATTAGGTTCAGTATAATAATCGATAGAGAATTATCTATAAATATAAATATGTAACCTGCATGAATTAAAATATCATATTTAAGCGTATCTTCCGCCCGGGCAAATCCGGCGGCCTACTAGTGTATATATATATATATATATATATATATATATATATATATATAATCTTTTCGTGAAAATCAAGACAAAATATAAAATTCAAACATCATATTGTGTGTATATATATATATATATATATATATATATATATATATATATATATATATATATATATATATAAATGATAAAAAGTCTATATGCCAAATTCCAAGACAAGATGTTGTCCATCTTACCGTTTATTTCTTTCAACATGTTAAAATATTCAATTCAACATCTTGAATTTGGAATAGAGACTTTTTGTCGTTTATTTGTATATGCTCTATAGTTACATCGAACTTCATGAATTTAAGTATTGGTATAAATAAAGAGTGAAATATAATTGAATAAACATTTTTCCCATATATATATATATATATATATATATATATATATATATATATATATATATATATATATATATATATATATATAAACACAACAGTTTATATATAGACATAATAATAAAAGTCCAACTCAGAAATTCATATAAAAATCTTGAGAACATCTTGTAAATACTGAATCATTGAGAAGATTTTTTTTTATCTTAAACCGCGAATTAAGGAGTTAAGTGATTGTTTCTGATGAGATATTTATTTATTCATTTTTTTTTTTTTTTTGTAGTTGGTTTTTCAAAGATTATATTTTATGCTTCGGTTAAAGAACCGAGGAACTATCTCTCAACCAATTAATCCTGATTAACACGGCTTCATAGCACTTGCTCTCACAAGCACTTGCCTTTTGATATCCAATCCGTGGATTTAGATTCAGCAGGGTCAATGGAGGATGTGTGAAACTAAAGGAAAGAAAATTAAAATAAAAAAGAGAAAGTAACGAAAGAAAAAAAGAAAGATAGAGAAAAGTGAACCAATAAAAAAAGCATAAAAGTACAAATCTTTGAAGAAATAAAACCACATAAATACATTAGCAATCAAAAAGAGATTAATTAATATATTTCGTTACGCAGTCATTTGTAGGTATAGTGTTGGGGTTATGAGCGATAGAACAGTTAACATCATGTGCTGTATCATTAGAAGTGTGTTTAGTGTCACAAAGGTGCAGGTTAGTCGTTCAAATGATAGTTATCATGATTAAGTGCCTTGGTCAGGGAAGTATGATGTTAAGATCTTAAATGTTTTTACAAAGTTTTTTGTTTGTTTGTTTGTTTGGAAATTCAGAAATGATCGCTACATACATTAAAGATTATGAAAACAAAAGTTCAAAATCGATTTCATTATTTAGATCACTTCTGTCACAGAATTGTTGCTAGTGTCTCTCCTCCTTCTCTCTCACACATACACTCTCTTACTCGTTCTCTCTCTTTTCGATCGTTTTTTTTTTCCATGGAAGATGCTCGGCTGAACTCCAACTTCTGATTCCTTTTTATAAAACATTAATAAAAAAAATCGTTTTATTACAATGACGAAATAGTCTTTTCTTTCCTCCTCCATATCCATAAATGCTACGATCTTGCAGTGGATTCTCTTTCCGACTCGGCTCTTACTTTCGCTGATGACACTGATCTGCTCTAGAATGTGAACGAGACAAATGATCTTCGACTTCTGATCGACTCGTTCTTCAAGCCATCTAAATATTGCAGTTAGGTTGATAACAAAGCAAGGAATATTTTATTTCTCATAGGGAGTTTTTTTTAATGAAATATTTATCCCTCTTTAAGTCTCTAACGACAGACTATCTGTAGTGTACGGTATCCAGGCTTCTTCTCCATATCTAATAAGGAATAACCAGCATCTGCAGAGAGTTCAACGACTGGCTACTCTAATGGTACTGGGTCTATCAGATCTGCCAAAAAGCTTAACCTTTCCTCCGTTGAGTGCTGACGATTATGCGGTGATCTGATTTTGGCCTACAATTTCATCAATGGTCATTATGATATATCTCGGGACCTATTATTCACTCCTGTATCAGAAAGAGGTCTGCGGTCACTACAAGAAACTACTTCACCGCTGATTTCGATTGAACAGAATGAGCCTTACTTTCTCAATCAGAATCGCTGGACCTTGGAATAAACGTGCAAGTAGCGTAATAAATGAATAAACAACGGAAAAGTTTAAGGTACATTTGGACAGGTGCTGGACTACTGGGTCCTCTTCTCTGTAAAAGGTCTACCAACCTTTCCTTAAATGGCGTTGAGGCACGATTGTTTTATTTATTTATATGTTTTGCCAAATAAATTCAATTAAATTGAATGAAATGTGCCTAGTATTATGTGGAGCTCCCAAATTCGTATCTTCTTTACAAGAATTTATCCGCTTTCGAAACACATTGCCAGAAGAGTGCTTCCCTGCTGATTACGACATCGGTGTCTTCAAATTCAATATGAATATATTCCTTTCATAAAACGTCCTCATAAGTTTCCCAATCCTCTCATAAGTTTCTCGATCTGTAAACTGACAATCATTCCATCTCATTAAAGCGAAGAAGCATCTCTCTTGGCCAATTAATCCTCATTAACGCGGCTTTACTGCACTTGCTCTCAGAAGCAAGCACTTGCCTTTTGATATCCAATCTGCGGATTTAGATGCAGTACGGTCAAACCAAAGGAAAGAAAATTTAAAAAAGAAAAGAAAACAACGAAAAAAAAGACGAAAGATAGAGAAAGACGAACCAATATAAAAAATAAACCATAAAAATTATAAATCTGTAAAGAAACAAAACCGCATAAAATACATTAGCAACCAGAAAAGAAATTAATCAACATACTTCGTTACACATTAATTTGTAGGTATGGTGTTGGGAGGGGGACGATTAAACAGTTACCAGCATGTATTATGGCATAGGCATCTAGGTGACATAATTTAATTTATTATTAATATGGAGGTGTCATCTCAAAAATTAATTCTGACTATATGGATGTATATTTTTTTTAATTATTTTTAAATTGGTTCGTTCTAGTTTCCACACAATTTATTTGTACTCGGGTCAAGTAGGTGTAATAGTTTTTGTTGTTTTTCTAACTCAGGAGATGGAGGCATTTCGTGAGATTAGGGGGGTTTGGTAGATGGAGGTGGGTAAGCTTGAAAGGTGATGCTTGTTTTCCTTCTAATTCAACCAAGTTTATATATATATATATATATATATATATATATATATAAGTTTATATATATATATACACACACATATACATATATATATATATATATATATATATATATATATATATATATATATATATATATAGGT
This sequence comes from Euprymna scolopes, assembly GCF_053919585.1. Classification (NCBI taxonomy): domain Eukaryota; kingdom Metazoa; phylum Mollusca; class Cephalopoda; order Sepiida; family Sepiolidae; genus Euprymna; species Euprymna scolopes. Next base: position 76,036,349 of record NC_136497.1, read on the forward strand.
TAAATGAATTATTTTTTTTAATGTAATAGTGATCTAAATTAAGTATAATGCTAAACAATTTTCGATTAGTTGTCAGAATTTATTGTGGTCTGCAAATCATTTTGGAGATTGGCCTGGGATATGAAACTGAATCGTCAGTCTTTTGCCTTAATTTTTACAACCAATTTTTATTTCCTCAACAATTGAAAATGATCATTCTAATTCGACTGAGCTTCGATCTGTGATTATTTTCTATAAGACATTCACAGCAAGAACTCATCTTTCCGACATAAAAGAAAACAATTTTTCTTTTCTTCCTCCATATGCCTAGCGTCAGGCGGAATTTCTACAGACAGTGCTTTTTCTTTTGCAAGGACTTCACTGTTGTGGAACACATAACCACGGGACTGCTTCCTTGCTGACTACAGCATAGTCTTCTTCAATTCCAATGTCAACAGATTTCTTTTATGAACCGTCCTCTCTAGTAATTCAAACTTCGTCCATCTTTTCAAATTTGCACGACAGGAACTTGTATTTCTAACACATCTCTTTTCCTACTCTATAGCGTTAATTAGAACTTCCACAAACAGAGCTTCTTTGCAAAGAGCTTCCCGTTCGTGGAATACATAAAAATGATTGTATCATTCCAATCTAGATGACTGAAAACTGAGTCATCATTGTTTCCAGTATCCATTAAACGGTAGGCGTAAGGCATTCGTTCTTTCTTGCGGATTGTTATCCTCATCTTCATAGTTGTTGTTGTTTCACCACATTTCGGCCAACTTATCCTCTGGCCTTCTTCAGGTGATTAACCCGTAACGGGATAGGAATGCTGAGTCTTGTAAGTTATCCCCAGCAATCACTGCCTTCCATAGTTGTTGTCTCACCAAGTTTTGGCCAACTGATTTTCTGGCCTGCTTTGGGTAGGATTGAAACCGCTATCTTCAGACAATGTTCACTTTGAACTGTACATATTCAACGCCTACATCCACAATTAGCAAAATTTAGAATTAGATTTATATTCCTCAACTTATTGTTTTTCTTATTAGACATTTGGATTAGCCTGATGTGGCACATGACCTTTTATGGTAAAACTCAATAAAGAACTATGAAGATGTATGTTTTAAGATTGTTGTTCCAACTTTCTACACGAATTCTACATCCAGTATAGCATTTAAACAAGCTTATATGTGTAAATTATCATCTTTCTGCAATCTATATCAGCTGTTTTTCCTATTAATGCTTATTTTATTGAAGAACATTTATAAATTAATACCTGATTCAAAAAGTAAACAAAAACCATCTTATGAATCAATTTTTATTTATTTCGTTTATTTTCTTGGGGGGGTTCATCCTTCTTCCTCCACATTTTTCCGTCTTTGACGTCGGCATCATCGTAACTTTTGTTGTTCTGCACAGTTATTCAGTAGGTGGCCTTTTGTGGCTAAAGGCAATGAAGACGAAATCCGAGAGTCGCAGAGTACAAACCATCTTGGCATCAGGAATTAAAACAAGACTGGTTTTCAATTATTTCTTTTATTATCGCTTCTTTCTAGGAGCACCAAGAAGAAGAAGGCAGACGTTGCAAAGAACATCTTATTAGAAAGCAAAACCGTTGGTATTTTTTGTCTGATAAAAAAGACGTTAGATGTTGCAAAAATGATTAAAAAAAAACATCTTATTGAAAAGCAAAACAGTTGATTTTTTTTTCTAAATTTTAGGATCATTATGAAAAACAAGAACAGACATTTTCAGGACGTGTTCATTCAGTTTACCCATTTTACAATGAAAATGTTATTTCAAACGTGAGTTTGAATCTTACGACCTCATCTGCAGTTTGACTATGCAGAATTGGAAACGTCGTTGGTATGGTCACGTTGATAGAAGAGATGAGGGTTTTAGCATTAGTTGATGCATAAGAGTTGAAGTAGAAAATCCTGTTCAAAGAGGAAGACCAAGAAAAACATGAAGGCGGTAAGGATGAGCTTAAAGGAAAGTGTAATAAAATTAAGATCTGACCAGAAATCGGTTAGTTTGAAGTCAATTTGTAAAAGCCATCCAACGCATGCCAACATGCCAGCATGTAAAATGGACATTAAACCGAAGCCGGTGTTTGTAGTGTGTACAGTCATATATATGTTAATCAGATGGTGATGTTAAAAAGAGAGTGTCACTCTTTCTCTAAATGCTGACAAGGACATTAACAAATATTAGGTAGTGGTTGAATAGAGTGAGAAGAAACGAAAGAAATACATAGATAGCTCAGTAATAGATCGGTGACTTGTCCAGTTAATTACAGTTAATTACAGCTAATTAGAACAATTCAAACATAACTCAATACTAGAATTAAGGAATATTTTAGTATGTATTTTGTCTGATTAAAACATAAAGGAAAATTTCTTGTCATACAAGAATGGAGACCATATAAATACTATGCTTCTTTTTTGTTTTTTCTTCCTGTACTAGATTATTGTTTCTGTCTCTCTGGTCCAGATTTTTGATTGATTGTCTCTGGAGCCTACTTTTTTTTCTTGTTTTGATCGTGTTTTTTTGTTATAATAAATTACTACATTGTAACCGTTGTAAATAAGTTATAACGTTTTTATTTTTATTTTATATGCAGATATGTATTCATAGAAATGGAAAAGAAAGAGAGAGAGAGAGGGTGGAGAGAGAGAGAGAGAGAGAGAGAGAGAGAGAGTCTTATTCGCTACATGTACGATCCTTAACAGAAAAGAGTTATATTTTATAATAAAAAGTTTTAAAATAAGTAAAATGATGAAAGAAACGGAAATATTAGATTTGAAACCGGCGGTACCAATGTTTTTCTGATCTTCTGTAAAATTTTATAAATAAATATCTTGATCTTATATTGAAAATGTTTTCTTTATAGTCGAGTACTTTGCTGGGGTATTTATCACAATTATATATATATATATATATATATATATATATATATATATATATATATATATATATATATATATAGAGAGAGAGAGAGAGAGAGAGAGAGAGAGAGAGAGAGAGAGAGAGAGAGAGGGAGAGAGAGAATAAATGACAAAAAACTATATTTCAAAATTCATGATATTGACCATCTTATAAGTCATTACTTTAATTCGAAATTTTATACAAAAAAACTAATCTATCCTATTGGACAAATTTATTAAATTTAAAATCAAAATTTAATTAAATTTAATATTAACTCTAAATTTAAAATTTTAAAATTAAAATTGAATACCAATTAAAAATAAATCAATTCCAATCTCAAATTTAAATTTCATATTTAAAATTATATTTAAACATTTAAATTTAGTCTTTGTCTTTTGGGAAAACTTATCTAGCCTGAAAAAAATGATACACTATACTAAAACCTTATAATTATATTCCTCCATTTTCTTTCTATTTAAGATAATAATTTAAAAATAAAAAACATATGTATAATATAAAAAATAAAATTAAATAATAAAAAGACTGATAATCTATTGCTATCCATAAGGAATGTAAAAACAGAATTATAGAAGGTCATGGTAGATCAAAGCTTATAGAAAAAAAAGACATCAGATCACGGAAGAAGTAAAATTCAAGTTTATAAAAAACGTTTTTTTTTAAATAACTGATGAGGCAAATGGAAGTGTTGAAATGAAGATTTAAGAGATAGCAGTAACAGATTGAAATTGAAATTGAGAAAAGGGGTAAAAAAAGAGAAGAAAAATGAAAAACAAAGAGAAAAATAGAAAAGAGGAAAAAAGAATAGTAAGAAGCCGAAAAAAGAAGGGAGAACGAAGGATAGGCATAAAACCATGTGTACTGCTTTATTGCAGGTCAATATTTTATTTTTAATTTTGAAATTGCTATGAAACACAGAGAAGTGAAATTTGGTACACAGAAAGAACATAACAAGGTGCCTCATTTTCCCTGATTTCTGTGGAATTTGAACAAATATTTTGAAAATTATGCTTATTTTTCTATTTACCGGTAATTTTAAGTATGTATCACCTTATTGCAGGTCTCCCAAAATGCATAGAAGGCGTCGATTGACAGCTAGTGAAACGTGTTTTTGAAGGCTTTGCAGAAGGTTTATCTCTCATAGATCTAGCCAAGGAGATTGGAAGAGATCGGAGAACATTGTCTCTATTCGTTGAAAATCCAAACATCAAACCAAAGAAGGACAAAAACACAAGAAACTCAGTTTCTGCTTGTGATGTTAGAAAAATTCACCGTCAACTTATCAAGCAGCTGGGCAACAACAGTGCTGCTATATTTGACATGGTTGGAATACCTTCCTTTTCCAGAAAGATACGCTGCAATGCCTTAAACGAAATCGAAAGAAGCATTAAGTCCATAGACAGACCTGTTTTAAACCAAACTCATAAGGAAAAACGTTTGGCTTGGGGTCAGAAATACGTGAAAACCAGTTTTGAAAATGTTCTTTTCACCAATGAATCGAGGGCAACCCTTGATGGGTGGGCCAAAGTTTGGAATCCTTTTGGATTCCTTACCCTTCATCGATACTGTCGTTTACAGGGAGATAGAGGTTTCATGTTTTGGGCTGGTATAATCTGCAATGAACTTGCAGTTTCATACCGTCGAAAAAGTTCCAGCAAAAACCTAACAGCCAGCCGTGGTTCACTCCAGAAAGTGCTGCTGCCATTGCACACAGAAATCACTTTTTCCATTCTTCCAACGAAATAGATGTACTTAGACTAAAGCCGCCTTCATGTCCACTAGCAATCTCTGTAAAAAAGTAATAAAGAATGCGAGAGAGTTGTATGCTCAGTCTGTCAAGTCCAAAGTAGCTGAGCAGCGGCTTGGTTCCCATCAGTTTTGGCAAATAGCAAACAGAATCCTAAACAGAAATATGTGCTCTATCCCAACTATCATCAATGGACCTGAGGTAATCTCATCAGCATCAGACAAAGCCAAACTCTTTGCCAAGATCTTTGCAGATAATTCTAACCTTTATGACCAAGGACACCAACCCCCCAGTATTTCCTTGTGTATCTGAAAACATGCTATGCGACATACAAATATCTGTATGTGATGTTGCCAAGTTAATCAAAAACCTTGATTCCAGTAAAGCAACTGGTCCTGACGCCATTCTAATTATAGTGCTCAAAAAGCTTCAACCAGAACATAACAAAGTTATTTAAGCGTTGTCTTATGGAGAAATATTTCCCAATACCTTGGAAAATCTCATCAGTGTGCCCTGTATTTAAGAATTCAGGCGATCGCTCATCTCCCTCTCAGTGTAGGCCAATAGGTCACCTGTGCATCATGAGTAAGCTGCTGCAATCTGTGTTAAATAGAGAAGTTATCAACCATCTCAGCAAAAACAACTTTCTTACTGACGTGCAATATTGTTTCCGTTCTGCTAGATCTACAGCAGATGTGCTTACAGTTATATCTCATAGGATTACAAATCTCTCGGCGATATATAAGTCATGCACAGACATTTTCAGCTTTGTTTTTGTGTATGTGTGAGAAAAAAATTGGGAATTCTTCAAAATATTATTTGCATACATATGTGTATCAACATTCCATTAAAAATCAATTAAAATAAAAATTAAAGAAACATTACATCTGGAATTAAGTTACTATTAGCATTAAAATTCGTTGAATAACGTTTTAAAGTTTAATCCGAGCTTAAGAAGAGCATACATATGTTTTGATTTTGACTCTCACCTTTCCCAAACTAATATATAGATGAAAAAGAAGAAAAGAAGAAGAAGAAGAAAAAGAAAAAGAAGAAGGATAGGAAGAGAAGGAAAAGAAGAGAGAAATAAGAAGTGGTTTTGTGTATGTGTGTATAAAATGCGCACGTGTGGTTTTTCATATAGTTTCGTAAAGGATTATCTTATTAGAATTAAAATAATTCGAAACCTAATATATATATATATATATATATATATATATATATATATATATATATATATATATATATATATCGCTCTCAGCTTTTCAAACTTCCACACATTCCTTTACCAGCAATGCTTCAACTACCATTTGCTTATATATATATATATATATATATATGTGTGTGTGTGTGTGTGTGTGTGTGTGTGTGTGTGTGTGTGTGTGTGTGTGTAAAGTCATCTTCACCTTCGCTGTATTCCTAGGTTTCAGTGGCTAGAAAAGCAATTGCCTCAAACTGGGATCGAGACTCGGCTGTTATACTGACAATCGGTGCTTCTACCCCTTACACTTTCATCCGACAGCTGCTGAATGTAAACCAAATTTCAATATAAACATTGTCAAATGCCCAAGAGCCTGAATTGCTTACGCACACGCACGCACACACATACACACATATATATTATTAATTATTATTATTAATAATAATAAAGAATCACGTACTATCAAGCCAAAAGTCACTCAAGGATAAGGGTTAATGAAATGGAAGGATTGTCAATTGAATGATGAACAATATTTTGATGATATTGAAACTGATGTGAATGAAATATATAAATAAGATTTGATTTTAACGATCTATGACAAGCATTTTTTGCAATTGGATTTGAAGATGCCCGGATTGTAGTTTACGGGGAAGAAGTCCGATGGTAATGTATTCTACAGATGAGAACTCCTTAGAAAGAAACTTTGTTTCTAGAAATACCATTTGGTGTAAAGCAGATGAAAGGACAGTTTTTTGTTGTGGTAGATAAACGAGTTCCTGCTACAAGGCTTCAGAGGTTGGAGCTCAGTTGAGCATTTTTCATGGGAATAATGGTAAAGCAGAGAAATACTAGTATCATCTCTTCTACGTTTGGATTTTTTTACGGCATATCAACCCATTATAGATCGTTTAAAGTCGAAACATTAGTTGTAGGATGATGAATAAAAGTTAAATGTTACTAATGCTTCGGAGAAATCCTTTTTGGCTATATTTTGTTATATAGTTTCGTTGCTCTCAGAAATTAAAAACAATAATTTGGGTCAACCATCTTGAAGAGATCTTTTAGCTTAAGTTCTTGGTAGTATCTTAGTGGGATATGTTCAAAGACTATACAGATTTTCAGTCTATAATGATTTGTGTAGGGTTCTTGGCGTGGTATGCAGATTGGTACGTCTTCCCGTTTCACTAAATACAAATGGATAGCAAAGGTGTGTCCTATACAAAGTCTAATCATTGACATGAGAAAAAGACTGTTTAAAAACAACAGAAGAAATCATTCCTCACTAGATCTCACTAGTCGATTTTGAATCCTACCAAGGCAAACAAAAAAAAAATTGCTCTTTGACAACCACTTAGGCCAATTCCTTATTTGTGTTTTTGGAAAAAAAGGCATTCGTTTCATTTATTTTTTTTACATTTTTTTCCTTACACCTACATTTTTTCCCCCCTAACACCATGCAGAAAGTTGAATCTATTTTCCCTATCATGCACAGATCTACAGGGTAGAACGATAAATTTGTCGTCCTAAAGAAAACAACTCTATTTTAAGAATTTTATGGAAAAAATCAATTTGGGTAACTTGATTATGTAGTAGAGCTGATCTCTATTCAATGTAGCTGCCTTCGGCCTCAATCACCACATTGATATAGATACGGAATTGGGAGCATGTCATTTTCATAAACGCTGGTGGAAGCTCGGCAAATACTTAGCCGATGGTGACGATCAGGCTGGTTTTGGTGTTGTGGTAGGTCATGTTGGTCATGTTCTTAACGTATGACCAAATAATGCATCCAGCAGGTTCAGGTTGAGGGAGGAGGAGTATTAGTGAGAGAAGGATACAAAGTCAGAGCACACCTTCCGAAGCTAAGCCCAGGTCTCTTTAGACATGGGCCGGCGCAGAATCCTGCTGTCAAACCTAGGGTCTGCTAGCCACCACCTCGTCGCACCAGGGAATCACCACACTCTTCAGCACATCCAAGTACACTTTGGTGTTGCCTTTCAAGTTGACTTTGGAGATGTACCATAGCATGATGTGGCTCTCACTTGAAATCACACCAAAAACCATAATCGTGGCCTGAAACTTTGTTGAGCTGTGCCCTCAAGTGTTGATGTGCATTTTGATGGTGCTGACAATGGTCCTGTTGTCATAACTTGGATCGGTAGAAAGCATAACAGGTACAGTGGCGTATCTCTGATCTCGTTCGTTGAACATTGTATCACGGTCACTCTTGCAATTTGTAAACAACTGGCCGACTAGTAGATGGTCTGCAGCAAAAAAAGAAAACCGGTTTTCATCAAACGGAAATGGAATCATGTCGCCTTTTGTAGGCGACAATTTTATCGTTCCACCTTGTACAACCATATGCTTACACCGATCTTTCGTTGAAATAGTTTAATTAAGGTAAACTATTCAGATAATAATATATTAAACACGCTTTTTTAATGCTTAAATACGGGGAGATTGAGTAATTTGATGTAAATCGACCTTTGGGGCCATTTTCCTGATTTAGTAAAATAATTTTAAAATATGTCAGTGAAAAAGTAAGGGTGAAACATGACCCTGCTTCTGCATTCATCTCTCACACAAAACATGATAATAAGAAAAGGGTGAGGTGTTTATGTAAAGTAATCTTAGTATCTGCACTTTATTCTATAATAAAGATAATGTGTATATCATTCACATACTACCGTGTTTGAGACCATAATAATACATGTTAAGGGGTCAAAATATGAGTTAAATGTAAAATAAATTGACTTCTGCAGTCTCGACAAAATTACTCAGACAAATTTTGGTCTAAACATTTGAAATCTTACATAAAGTGTATTCACACGTAGGGCAAGTTAGGAACAGTACATGTATTATTATGGTCTCAAATCATAACACAAAGTTTTACGCATATCCAAGTTACCTACATTTTAAATTTTAAGTCTTTAGATCCAAAATTGGCAGAGGCATTTGGTAGAATCTGCAAAGGTCTACTCCTTCAACTTTGACTTTTGACAGCAAAATTTGTGCCCCAAAACTGATTAAAATGCTTGCCAAATGTCTGAATACTTGTTATGAATAAATTTCAAATGTTTAGACCCAAATTGGCTGAGTAGTTTGCTAGACACCACAAAGGTCAAATCTCTTGAACTTTGACCCCTTGGCAGCTCAAATTTTTTACCCAAACCGATTAAAAGCTTGCCCTATCTCTGAATACCCTTTATGTAAAATTTCAAATGTTTAGACCAGAAATTTGCTGAGTAATTTGGTAGAGACCGCAGAGATCAATTTTTTTTAAAACTTTGACCCCAATTTTGACCCCTGAACATTTATTTTTGGGGGCTCTAATCAAATTAAAATTTTGATCCATGTCAAAATAACCTACATTTAAAATTTCAATTGTTTATACCCAAAATTGGCGGAGTTGGTAGAGTTCTCTGAAGAAATTAATGTTTTTAGCTAATTTTTCGGTATTTGTCCTCTGAAGGGTCGAGCTTCAAAACGATACTGATCTTGTGAAAATTCGTTCCTCTGTCGAAAGTTTTAGGCAAACATGCAAACATACAAATATACATTTATATATTGGTAGCTCAAATTTTCGACCCAAACCGATTAAAAAGCTTGCTCTATATCTGAATACCTTTTATGTAAAATTTCAAATGTTTAGATCAGAAATTGTCTGAGTAATTTGGTAGAGACCGCAAAGGTCAATTTTTTTTTTACTTTGACCTCTATTATGACCCTTTAACATTTATTGTTTGGGGCTCAAATTAAGTTATTAAGTTAGATCCATGTCCAAGAAACCTATATCTAAAATTTTAATTGCTTATACACAAAATTGGCGGAGGAGTTTGGTAGAGTTCTCAAAAGTCAAATCGTTGAACTTTGACCCTTAAACAGCCAAATTTCTGTCCGAAAACCGATTATAAAGATTGTGCCAAATCTCAGTACCGTGTATATCAAATTCCAAGTCTGTAAACAGAAAATTGACAGAGTTATTGTGTAGGGAAATGTACACAAACAGACACAGACAGACACTTTCACTTTTATAGATATACTAGCATGGGTTCCCGGCGTTGCCCAGGTGTTTGGAAGTATGTGTTGAGCAAAGAAATAAATAAATTGTAGTAGGAATGCAGGCTCGAACCCGTACCACGAAGGAGGAAAAGAACGGGAAAAATCCTGACGTCTTTGCTGTTATGACCACCAGCAAAACGGAAGTGACGTAGGTTTAAATTAAGTCTAGACAATCGAAATGAGGGATGACTTTCGAAAATATCGGCGAAAAAAGCGACCCCTTCCTATTGAAAAGTGCCCAGTTGAGGGTGAAGAAATTAATGCTTTTAGCCAATTTTTCGGTATTTGTCGTCTGAAGGGTCGAGCTTCAAAATGATACTGATCTTGTGGAAATCCATCGCCTCTGTCGAAAGTTTTAGTCAGACATGAAAACGTACATTCATACATTTATTTATTAGTAGCTCAAATTTTCGACCTAAACCGATGAAAAAGCTTGCCCTATCTGTAAATACCCTTTATGTAAAATTTCTAATGTTTAGACCAGAAATTGTCTGAGTAATTTGGTCGAGACAGCAGAGGTCAATTTTTTAAAACTTTGACCCCTATTATGACCCCTTAACATTTATTGTTTTAGGCTCTAATCAAGTTATTATGTTAGATCCATGTCCAAGAGACCTATATCTAAAATTTCAAGTGTTTATTCATAAAAATTTGGCGGAGGAGTTTGGTAGAGTTGTTAAAGGTCAAATCGTTGAACTTTGACCCCTAAACAGCCAAATTTCTGCCCGAAAACCGATTACTAATATTTACCCAAATCTCAGTACCGTGTATATCAAATTTCAAGTCTAAAGACTGAAAATTGACAGAGTTATTGCGTAGGGAAATGTACACAAACAGACAGACAGACAGACAGACACTTTCACTTTTATAGATATATAGATATATCTATAAAAGTGAAAGTGTCTGTCTGTCTGTCTGTCTGTCTGTGTCTATGTCTGTTTGTGTACCAAATTACGCAGTCAATTTTTGGTCTGAAACATTTAAAATTTTAAAGTGTATTCAGACATAGCATAAGCTTTTTAATCATTTAATCATAATCAGGGGTTAGTATTCAAAAGATTTTACTTTTGCGGTATCTAGTAAACTATTAAGCCAATTTTGGGTTTAAACATTTGAAATTTTACATAAATGTATTCAGACATGCAGCAAGCATTTTAATTAGTTTGGGGGTGAAAAATTGGTCGGCCAAGAGGTCAAAGTTGAAAGAGTTGACCTTTGCGGACTCTATCAAACTCCTCCGCCAATTTTGG
>NC_136497.1:76052533-76072533 GCF_053919585.1 Euprymna scolopes
GCCATCTTTGTTCAACACAAATGTCTCAGAACTTAACAACTTTATTCCTTGAATCCATTCAACTGGGGATCAACCTATCTTTGGACTACCGCACTATCCGAAAAAACAATTTCTATAATTTCAGCTGCTTTGAAAATTTCCAACCGGACTAATTATATTCAAATAGATTTAAATTTGGATTTGATTCTTTCTAAAGAATTATTTTCGCCTTTCGGATTATCTTTGAAAGAATCTTCATGCAAGTTGAAATGTTATGCCTGTTTTTTTATTATTTTTAACATTTCCTATATTTTTTCACTCGTTGTTTTTAAAGGACATATACATCTTCGCAATTTATGACTATAATAAATTTCGGTTTCATTTAATGCCATAATCAGCATTGCTACAAATATAATTTGCTGATTTCTTTCTGTCCTCTGGTGTGAAGAGGATTTTATAAATTGTTTTTTGGAGTATTCAGTCGAACAATAAATTTGATTGTAAATTTCAACTTTCAGTTTTAATTTTCTTTCTCTTATAATAAGCTCTACTCTTTACTGTCTATTGAGCTTTTTTATTTGGTTGGGATTAAAATATCTATATATAAATACTTGTATTTATATTAGATTTAATTTTACCATTGCGTATATCAGGTAAACACTGCATCTTTCAAAACATCATTAATTCATTACCCACACAGCAGCAGCCGTATAGCGCAATGATGAAACGTCTTGACTGTCATTTGAGCAGTTGGGTTTCGATCCTGGCTTGAGGCAGTTGTCTGTCTAGCCGCACTGATGAGCTGTGATACAGATGTATGCGGATGACTACATATATATATATATATATATATATATATATATATATATATATAAAGGCATACGTATACATATATATATATATATGTAATTAATTCTTATATTAACAATAATGTGTAAACATTTACATTTTGCTCTGTACATGGGCATTCTTATTCCCCTCCATAAAAAAAAACTTGCGTCTATTCAAAGATCTAATCACACAAAATTGGACATTTTCTTTCTCCTGTCAATGCATTGTTCTATCTTATTAAAGATGTCTTGACTCTGATCACTTCAGTGGCCAAATCCCAAAACAAAATCCTCTGGAATAAGAAGAAAAGCAAAACAAAAAATATATATAAAAAAAAAGAAAAAGAAACATCTATATGCGCATATAACGTAATGGTGAACATTCATCTTTGTCCAAACCAAAAAAAAAAAAAAAAATATACGTAAGGAATTTCAATCCTCAGAGATTCTTAACATGTCGTGTAATTCTTCACTTGAGGGTGTTCCATTAATATTTAATGGGATTTTGGATTGGTTATGTTTGCTGTCCGTGCCGTGCTTGGGTGCACTCCCCGTTTCGTGGGTGCTGTCGCACTCACTCAACTCTTTTGGCGCTAGGCAAGTCATTGGGCAAGGTATGTCTTTTATTTGGTCTTTCTTTATTCTATTTCTTAATTCATTTATTTTTGTTATTTTTTTTTTTTGCAGGAAATTAGAGCCAATGGTGTTCTTCCTTCAAAATAATAGCAAAAATGGAAATGAAAGTAAATAATAATAATAATAATAATAATAATAATAATAATAATAATAATAATAATAATAATAATAACAACAACAATGAAGCAAAAAGTTGCAAGGAAAGATAAATTTAAGCACGTTATTCTACAAATAGCCTAGAGAATCCCTACATGTGCCTCTTTGGACAAATAGTCAGAATCTATCTTTAATATCCAAGAATGAACAAAATGATGATGAAGCTTGAAAGGAAACGGTCCGTGTGGGGCAGGGAGGCAAGCAAAAGTATGTTTTGCCCAAGATGATAATAACGATGATGTTGTATAATTGTAATTAAGATGTTGTTGTTAAAATTGATGACAAAAAAGAACATACAATTGAAAAAAAAACAAAACAAAAACAAACAAAGAACAAACAACCTTGAAAAAAACTATAATACAGCCTAAGCAGAAGAACATGAGGAAGTATCAAATAATCTGACATAACTATTATACCAAGAGTAAACAACAACAACAACAACAAAAAAAAATGAATTAGAAAACAAAACAAAAAGAAACAGAGGAATGCTATGAAGCGAAATCATTTTATTCGTAAGGTATTTTCCATAGCATACAAAGCCATTAAAAGAAAATTCTCAGACAATCTAAACGTATAGGACTAGAAAGCAAAAGCAGCACTAAATTGAATTCCAAATTATTCAGCTATTGAATAAAAAATTATATTACGAAATATCTGAATTTTAATTCGCTGGAATTTAATAGCAGGTGAGACTGTCTAATAGAAGTAACTGATATTAATATACCTTATATATATATATATATATATATATATATATATATATATATATATATATATATATATATGCGTGTGTGTACATATTTACACACACACACATACACACACATGGATAGATAGATAGATAGATAGATATTTAAAATTTAATTAAAAAAATTTTTTAAATATATACCCGGGAGTATTACATTTGGTGAGGAAAAATTATTCCAGATTAGCATTTAGGTAAAAATGCACTTTTGTATAAACGACACACACAAACATACATACACACATACATACACACACATGCACACACGAACGCACACACACACACACATATATATATATGTGTGTGTATGTGTGTGTGTGCGTGCGTGCGTGCGTGTGTGTGTGTGTGTGAAACTAAATGACCTGCTGTATACTAACCCTGGCGTTATATCTGCGTATATGTATATCTGTTTTAACTCCTTTCCAAATTTAAAATAAATTACTCAATTATGTTCCCGTCTGGATCAAATTATCTGTTCTAAAAATAGATTAAGAAAGATGATTCTCTATCTGTCATCTTTCCCCCTTTCTTACTCTCCTCAACTATGTCTATGTCGCCTTCTTTCTTTTTTCGACTTCTTAATATTCTTTCTTCCTCTTCTCTGTCTTATCTCTCTTTTTCTTACCACCCCGTTTTCAATTTCAATTTGAATCTCCACTTTAACACTTCCATTTACCTTATCCATTACTTTTTGAAGAAACGTTTAATATTAAAAAAAAAATGGACTTCACTTCTCCATGATCTGATGTTTTTTTCTGGAAGCTGTAATTTACACTGGACAATTATAATTATATTTTTTTTATAGATTGCAATAGATTTCGGATTTACACTATTCTGGATTTTTACCATATACTTTTTCTCCGTTTTTCCCGTTTCTGGCTTTCTTAATCTCTTTGAATCCCTATAAACTATCACTAACTGCTAAATAACTTTTTGATGCAAGTATGATTAATTTCATATTGTCAGTTTCCTTTAATGCATTAACCTGTAAAATTTATTGCATATTTTGCAAACCTTTCTCCTCTGATGAATTCCAAATTTTTCTTGCTTATGTGTACTCCTTATTGGATAATTAAAATTTTGTATACCTTCCTTATAGGTTTAGTAGTTATTTTCGGGAAATTTGGATAAATTTTCAATAACAAGATTTTTATTTAATATATACATATATATATATATACTAGTGGTGAGGTAAGGCAACAGGCTTGAAAACCAATAAAAAAAAACTTAAGCAAAATTGATCCCAAAGCAGCAAAACTGAAGCTGGCCTACCAAAACACTATATACACAAATGTAGGCAAATTATTTATTGGTTTGAAAATATAAGTTCTTTCTTACATTTTATTGTTTATATATATATATATATATATATATACTTATGTCAGGTCATGTCATATGCTACTGGTACCATCTAACCCAGTACTACCTGTCTCATGGTCGGGTCACCGGCGACTAAACTGGTTCCCCCACCAGACTTGTTTGGTGAGGAGGGCCGCTAGTCTCCCTGAAGGATTAAAAACAAGACCTTCCAAAGGGCGAATGAACTCTTTTCTGAGTCAACGGCCAACTAGCACCGTGTATATTTGTGTGTGTGTATATGTGTATTGGGGTGGAGAGGGCTCCCGTAAGCCGTGGTGAAGGAAACCTTTCTAGGAGAAGCAAATCTCTGATTTAAAAAACCATAAATCAGAAGACCAGTACCCGCATTAAGCTGGTCTGCAGTTTAATTTGTTGCTGGCTATCTTGCTCTTGCTTGTTGCTGGATCTCAACATTTTGAACCGAGAGAGATACTTAGCTGTCGTACAAAGCTAAGACTCTGTAACATCATATTTGTATAGATACTCCCTCAGGAATTTGGGCTCATGGATTTTAAATGTTTGAGGAAGTGGCACTCGTCTGACAAGACGTTGCAATCATCATCATATATATGTATGTATGTATTTAATAATTATTATAGTAAATAATTATATATATATATATATATATATATATATATATACATATATGTGTGTGTATGTTTGTGTGTGTATGTGTGTGTCTGTTTGTGTGTGTGAATAAAACAGAGATACAGTCAGTACAAGCTGGGTTCCTTCATGGACAGGGTCAATTGATAAGGTCCTTGAAATTAGTGATACGGCGCCCTAATATAGACTCTGTTTCGTTTATATTTTATTCTATTTTGTTAGTCGCCGCTTCTGCCCCGAGTCCATGCATGATCGTGCATGCTTCGAAAACTGTTTATCTCTAAAGGAGAGAGCATATGTATGGAAGAGTAAAACGGATATAATTAACTTAACATTGAAATTACGGATAGTCTAACTGATTGAGCTGATATCCGCACAATCCCTTGACAGACATGAAATAAAATGCAGCCAATAGCGTGACTCTAATAAAGACAAATATAAAATTACTTTTGTGTAAACATTGATGCTTTTTTCAAATTCACGTATAATCCATGTGTTAAATATATATGATAATATCTATTGGACGTGCTTATATTCTGCAATACTAATCCTAGCACTTACTGGTTGGCCTTATTCGTAGTTCCATTTGAAGCATGGGGAGGGGGCTATGGGAGCGACGTTTCCTTTATTGCTTCTGGTTCTATCATAGATGACCTCTGTACTTTTACATTTACCACTAGAGAAAATACATCAGTTCTGGTACAATCAACCCTAACTTTTAATTGATGCAGGGGACGTGCAGAAGAGGGGAGGGTGTTAGAGGTGCCCAATCACGTATCCCTTTTACTCCTGTTTTAAAAGTGCCCTTTTAAGAGGAATGTATTATAGGCCTCTGCCCCACTGAAACACCATTTTTTTTCCACTTGTGCACCTACCCTGAAAAAGTTTTCTGTATGTCTCTGTTCCAATGGAGACTATTCTGTACAAGTCCTGGAGATGAAGAGTTTTTGGTGAGTAGCTCTTGAGTATAAGTCTCTGACTTTAAAATTTTACAGGCAAAGAGCAAAAGATCTTTTTCGTGTGGACATGAAAAAACTATGTGCAGGAATGCTAAAAGATTCAATATTTTTTATGGAGCAATTCTAATTTCTGATTGGTTGATAGCAAAACGTGGCGCCATTTGATTGGTCAGTTCCTAATACAAGTGTTTATAACTAGAACCTTAGAATTTTTTTTAAATCATACTTTTAATTACGGTATAGTATGGCATAATCTCGTTAACACATCGGTTCTTGTTAAATCACTAAAATTAAGCACCGGTGAGACTGGTTAGTACCAGATGTGTGACCAATTTTGAAATACCAGGCGCTGTATGTAGAAGGGCATTAACATCTCCCTTCAAGAGTTGCAAAAACCTAACGTTGTCATCTCCCTTAATGGGGATATACATGAGACTAGAGATCGCTGGTGAATTTCATAGTCCCATGGAACTTTATCCTTTGGAGGAAGCCGGTTAAACCTGCATAGGGTAAATGCCGTTCCCGTTTTTTCCATACTCTTATTTATATAAAAAATATTGTAATACTAACCCTGCTTAAGAATCAGATATATCCTAAGATGGAGTACAGCTGCCACATCTGAAGAAGCACCACTCAAAGCATGCAGTACAAAATGTGGGAGACATCTTCTTTTCTCTACAGTCACTTTTTTACATAATAGGCATTGCTGGTGTATCTTTATTTTATCATTATTTTCATGGTAGGTGCTTGACTGAACTGTCTATGTGAAATATTAACAACAAGAACTTTTCTCATTACATTCTTTATAAAGAATAAAACTAATATACCCCGTTTGTGTAAACGTTACCAGAAATAAATTTCCTTTCTACCTCTGTACATCTAAAACCAAATAAATCTCCCATAAACGATGTTGATTTCCTAGAACTTCTCATCTTTGGAACAGAATACTTCAGAGCTGCTTCCTAGCTGACTACAGCATGGTCGTTTCAAGTCCAATGTTGACAAATATTTATTGAGTTGTGCCCTTACATAAATTCTGCCTATTCCACCCATCGTTTCGATCTTCTCACAGTTATTATTGTCAACCCTTATCCTCATTAATCCATATCCTCAACTGGCTTCTGAGCCTTGATAACCAATGGCAAGTAAGTACATAAAAACATTCTGCAATGTTAATGGTCTTTGGAACATCTTTTTTACTAATACTTTCTTTATCTGATGCTCGTTCTTGATGTCCTCCTTGTTCGTTTGTTGATTGTTAAGTTAAATAACATTAGTTTATTTTTCATGTATATATTTCTGCGCTACGGAATTTCATATATATATATATATATATATATAGATAGATAGATAGATAGATAGATATATAGACAAATATATATATAGAGAGAGAGATAAATAGATAAATGATTGTTATTTAACTATATATATATATATGTGTATATATATATATATATATATATATATATATATATATATATATAGCAAAAATGGAAATTAGTAAAAACCTAAAGAAAGTGCTCAATACTATTGCAGAGCAAATATGTTTTATTTTTATATTACTGTTTTATCTGCTTAGTTAAGCAAATACAACGGCAATATATATATATATATATATATATATATATATATATATATATATATATATATATATATATATATATAAGTAGACATCCAATGACAAATATATATTTATGTTTTTTTCTTTCATTATATTTTATTTTGTCTTACACATGTTTCGTTGAATGGCGTACGGGCACCACACAAATACACAGTTCCAGACTTTTTTTTTTCGGATTAAAGATGATAAAAGCTAATGAAAATAAATGTAAATTGTTAGAAGTAAAATGATTAATAAAAACTTACTAATTCAAAATGTTCGTGATTTCATCAGAATCTCCTCTGTACATAGTGTATGGAACAGTCCGTGTAATCACGAATAGGATACATCATCATTACACCATAACACTTGATCATTCATTGGTGAAAATAACTGACGATATTTTCATTTTGAATGAATATAGTTTTATTTTAATTTTATATGCTGATATGGTTTTCATGACGAGAAATAGAAAGTGACTCCTTTACTTACGGTGTCACTTTTGTCTAGAACACGGATCATCCATTTCAGACTGAGGAGTTGTATTCAATTCTTTTTAAAGAATGCTCTTGTAATGCAATCCATCAGTGTTCCATACTTATATCCAGTGAGTGTAAACTTATTGAAAAGAGAACATACCTGTCATCTATCAATTCTGTTATACCACTACTTTTATTACCTTCTAACACTCCAGAAAAAGAAACTTGAACGATCATATACCAAAATACTATGCATTGTCTACAACAAGTTGTGGAAAGACCATGTACTAAAAAGTGTTTTAGGGTAATCTTACCCGCATGTCTAAAGTGGCTTAATGACAACTTTTGGTGCTGGCTGGACGTGTATTTTGCTGCAACAACCTGCTGGAAAAGTGCTCCTATGGCGTTCACAGGTCAAACAATTGGTTAGAACACGTCATATTACAATCTAGACACTTAAAAAGAAACATCACAATTATCGATTCATCAAATTTAAATATATGCGTAAGAAGCATCAAAATCACAAATAATCAAATTTAATACTTTTTAGCATAACAGCATAATCACGTTGATACATTGGTTCACTGAAGTTAAGTGACATTGAACCTGGCCAGTCTCGGATGAGTGACCATTTAGAAATGCTAGGTGATTTTTTTTTACAAAGGCATAACCACTTATCAAGGCTCTGAAACCACTCGAGGATAATGGTTAAGAGTGAGGATAAGGGTTAAGGTGATGTATGCATTCAAGTAAATGGGTATGTATATAAACTTCAGAATGATTAACACTCTTGCTTTGCACAGTTCAAGGTCACACTTGTGCAAGGTGTAGCACCTGTTAGCCACCTTCTGATATTTTAAAGGGTTATCATACAGAGGGTAAATGGTGAAGGCAATACATATAAAAAAGGAGGCTCTGTTTACAAAAACAAAAAAAAAACGGAAAGGGGAACCTGTTGGCCTTGTAGATTAATCTTATTACTATCTTTACAAATAAAACATCAACTTCCAATTTTTCATTTGAAGGAAGTTTCAGAAAACTGCAATGAGAATGTTCACATATGTGTGCAATGGAGATAGCAGACCGTGATCACTGATTATTTATTTTTTTTTGGTACAAAAAGTTTTTTGATATTTATTTTAAAAATAACTTTCAAGCTTAACCTTTCATTATATGTCCAAACAATGCATATGACAATTGAAGCATATAAAAATTGAAAACTTTGATTAGCTTAAATATATTGTAATCGTGGCCATCTTGAATATATAATGAGCTTACCAATCTGCACGTGGAAAATTGTAATTTTCTCATGCACATATTAGTCAATTGCTGAATTTATTGTTTATATTTTTGCTTTTTTGTTTTATGTTGCAAATAAAATCAAGCTTTGGCATGTAGTAGTGTCTGTTATTAGAGGTGATAGACTTGTCACGATTTTGCATCAACCGTGGATAAAAGATAAATACGAGAAATGCACCAGCGTAAACGAAAAAGTAAAAATGATGAAAACGGAAATGTTATAGAGATAGAAATCACACCGTTTATGGAAGAATTAGTTTGAATAAATAAACAATGTAAATAACAGTTACTTCCCTTTAATGTAGACAGCACGAATATTATTTAGTGAAGAAAATGATTGATGGGGAAGAAGGTAAAATAAAAATATTTAACATAAAATGGCTGCGTTTGTTTTATAGCATACTAGCCTGGGTGGCCGGCGTTGCCCGGGTGTTTGGAGGTGTGTGTTAAGCAAAAAAAGAAAAAAAAAGTAGGCAGGCATGCTCAAACCCGTACCACAAAGGAGGAAATGAACGTGGAAAAAATGTGACGTGTTTGCTGTTGCGCCCATCGTCAAACCGGAAGTGACGTAGGTTTAAATTAAGGCTAGACAATCGAAAAGAGGTAAGGACTTTTGAAAATATCGGCGAAAAAAGCGACCTCTCTCTCTGCATAAAAGTGCCCAGTTGAGGGTGAAGGAATTAATGTTTTTCAGCGCTTGTTCGATATTTGTCGCCCAAAGGGTCGAGTTTCAAAATGATACTCATCTCATGAAAATCCGTCGCCTCTGTCGAAAGTTTTAGGCAGACATATACATACATACATACATACATGATGATTGCACCGTCTTGTCAGACGAGTGCCATTCCCTCAGACACATAAAGTCCATGAGCCTTAACATGACTTTTTATTTATTTATTTATTTTTATTTATTTTATTTTTTTTTTTAGTGGTACCGGCGAATTCACACACTCAAGCAGACATGACACTGAAGACGGCCATTGCTATATATACATATATATACGTACACGCATGCACACACATACATACACATATATCCATAAACATACACACATATATACATATATACATACATACACAATACATAATACATATACATACACACATGCATACATACTCAAATACATACGCATATATACACACATATACAAATACAAGCACACATATGCATACATATACACGTACAAATACGTACACATATATGCACATATACATACACATACATTTAAATACATATACATATGCATACATATCTATGCATTTATACACAAACATACACATATGCATAGATACACATACATATACATACATACATACACAAACAAATATATATATATACATATATACATACAAACACATACAAACATATATACATATATACATATACACATAGATATATATACATATACATACACAAGTACATACATAAACATACGTACACATATACGTACATGCACACACGGATACATATAATGATGGCAGATCAATTATTACATGCTTCCAGCATTTCAAGCCTACACGCGTCACAATTTTTCCATTGCTATAAGACTATTTTATAGACAAATGCCTGAGGGAGTATCTATACAGAGATGATGTTACAGAGATTAAGCTTTGCACGACAGCTAAATCTCTCTCTCGGTTCAAAATGTTGAGGTCCAGCAACAAGCAAGAGCAAGATAGACAACAACAAGTTAAACTGCAGACCAGCTTAATGCGGGTACTGGTTTCCCGCTTTATGTTTTTTTTTAATCAGAGATTTGGTTCTCCTAGAGGGGTTGCCTTCACCACGGCTTATGGGAGCCCTCTCCACCCCACATACACATGGAACTAAACACATGCATGCACACATACATGTATACACACAGAATGCGCGTTAACATACGTATGCAAACATACACACATAGAGGCATACATTATAAGCATGTACTTACATATGAATACACACACGTACACATGCACGTACATGTAAAATACATATGAAGGGGCGTTCCAAAAGTCATATATCCTCAATGATCAGGATGAAGGTGATGGGTAAAATTCAATGAGTTTAACAAAAAATTAAAAAAAATCCAAAACAAACAACATTTTGAAGAGAATCAGACGAAAAATCCAAATGAATAGAATAGCGTTTCAAACGACAGGAAGTTTTTTTTTAATGTTTATACACAAAACCTCCCGTCCCGAAGGCAGAAAATGATGACGAACTTCACACATTATTTACAACTAAATATACATATAATCAGACGAAAAATTCAAATGAACAGAACCGCGTTTCAAACGACAGGAAGTTTTTTTTTTAAATAAAATGTTTGTACACAAAAACTAACGCCCCAAAGGCAGACAATGATGACGAACTTCACACATTATTTACAACGAAATATACATAGAATCAGACCAAAAATCCAAATGAACAGAACCGTGTTTCAAACGACTGGAGTTGTTTTTTTTTAATAAAATGTTTATACACAAAAACTCACGTCCCGAAAGCAAACAATGATGACGAACTTCACACATTATTTACAACTAAATATACATCACATACATACATACATACATACATACATTTTAACAGACAGGTGATATTTATATTATAGATTAACCCTTTTGGGATTATTTAATGCCTTCATGCATATCTGCAAGTGTTCAATGCTGACTTTTGGCAGAGCTTGGACAAATATTCCAATATAATAAACTTGCTCTAAATAGTGTACGTGTCATACCCAGAGGTCAAAAAGCCGATTGAAAAGTCTCATATTATAATCAAGACTCTTTAGGACAAGGACACGGGCTTTTGAAGATCAGAACCCTTGGCCACAATTATTGATTAAGCATTATGAAATATGAAAAATGTAAATGCTTCATTATGAATTAAGGAATGACTCAAGATAAATCAAAACTTTAATCCTAACCCTTATAAATTTTCGGTAAATGTTTACTTTAACTGCAACAGAACACCGACCAATAAAATTTGGTTCTTTAAAGGTTTTTCGGGGTCACTGACAACGTATCTGATATTCAAACCCGTCGCAAATTTACCGTTTTGCATGGTATTAACCCCTGAACCCTCGCACTATTTTGTGCCAACTCACCGCCACCGCCATCGTTTATGCTATTCTTGCATGATGCATTCGTGCATGGACGCACGTAGTAAGGTGACTTGTCACATCACGGTAGAATTTTTTAGCAGACATTTGAAATAAGTTTTCAGAAACAAAAAAATGTGGTTCATTTTTCTGTGTTACGTAGTTTTTGATGCTTTTTTAACTGATGTAAAAATATAAGTTTTACGAGCGATTTACAAAAGCATATTAATTTTTCGTTTTTTTTTTTTGAGGGGGGTATTCAATGTACAACATTTAACAGGTGCTTCTGCAGTTTAATTTACCGTTTTCCCGTAAGCAACAGGTCGACATACACCGAGCAAAAGAACTGTTTAATTTTTCACAAAAATTCTATTTACATTGGGGGTAGGGCGGTGAAGGGGTAGGGGCAGGGTGGACGGGTGGTCTCGTGCGCGCGACACCACCCGTCTCCCCTGCTTAAACAGTTCTTCTGCTCGGTGTATGTCGACGCGTTACTTACGGGAAATTGGTGGGAGAGGGCGTTGCTTTCGGAAAAACAGTAAATTAAACTGCAGAAGCACCTGTTATACAAGTTCTATAATTGAATACCCCCCCCCTAAAAAAGACGAAAAATAAAAATGCTTTTGTAAACCGCTCGTGAAAACTTATATTTTTGGATCAATTAAAAAGCATCGAAAACTATGCAACACAAAAAAATGAACCACATTTTATTTGTTTCTGAAAACTTTGTTATTTCAAATGTCTGCTAAAAAATTCTTCCGCGATGTGACAACTCACCTTACTACGCGCGTCCATGCGCGAACGCATCATCTAAGACTAGCATAAATGATGGCGGTGATTTGGCAGAAAATAGTGCGAGGGTTTAGGGGTTAATACCATGCAAACGGTAAATTTGCGACGGGTTTGAATATCAGATTCGTTGTCAGCGACCCCGACCCCCCCCCCCCCCCCAAAAAAAAAGTTATTGGTCGGTGTTCTGTTGTAGTTAAAGTAAACATTTACCAAATTTTCTATCTGATGTAATCAGAAATAATCATTTAGAATTAGTTATTTAGTTCGAAAAGCATTCAATATTCAAACTTATCAAATCTGACACAAAGCATTTAGGAATTTACCAGGATTACTATATATACATATAGACAAACAATCCTGCAGTCTAAAATAAAGAGCAATGTGTGTGTGTATGCAACAGGAAAGTTAGCCAATAAAGCAGCTTTCTATACCGATTTATACGTTTTTTTTTCTGTCGGACGAATTCTTTTCAAATGTTTAGCGAGATATGAAGCCTTGTGTTTCCCTCCTTGACAATCACTGGCCTTAACGTTGTGGGATGTGCTTTTCTTCTGTTCTCATTCTGGCTGTGTCGTTGCCTCTTACATTGGCGATTGTCGAGGATTTGCTTACTAGCTTACAAGTATAAAAATATCATAGAATAAAGCAAACTCACAGGAGACAACACAAACTCTGACTCAATCTGAAGATATCAGTTGGACGCTGTGTATGTGTGTGTGTGTGTGTGTGTGTGTGTGTGTGTGTGATACTACCACAAAAAAACAACCTTTCAAACATTCCATTATTAAACAGTTTTTATTGTCTTTCTTACAGCTTTCTTTACCGACTTATACATTTTTTGTGCAATTTTTGTAACTTTCCCTGTTTAAAATGTTCTCTATTTTATTTTTTTTTTTTTTTGCAGATCAAACCTTTCTCACAAAATCTCTCTCTGTCGACGAGGATTGCATTGGTATTAAGAAAAAAAAAACGATCTTACTTATATACCTCTCACAGGTAAGTATGATAGCATATCAAGGTCCGAAGGCCACTGAAGGATAAGCGTTAATGAGTGTCAGGCAATTGGTAGGACAATACCAAATTTTACCACTACTTTGTAGTGGTAAAATTTGGTAGATATCGATTATTAAAGAGGACGTCTCATCAAGGTCTTGTTTACATTGGACTTGAAAACGACTATGTTGTAGTCAACTGGAAAATAGCATCGTGATATAGAGTTCCATATGCGGGAAGTTCTAGGAAAGAAATTTTGTTCATGAAATTTGCATTTAGAGAGTAAACGAAATTGTTGTAGTGAAATGAGTATTTGTTGTGAATGTTTTGCAGAGCGATCATAGGTTGAAGCACAGTTGAACACGTTATGAAACTAACGATATAGTAGAGATAGACTCGCAGTGCCTCTTTTTGGGGAAAGAGGTTGTTTGTAAGAAGGAGAAAAGACATCGTCTATTAGGTTTAGAAGCTGGTTTTGGATTCTGTGAAAGAAGGAAGAAGTGCTCTGAGCATTGCCTCCTCAGATATGACAACTGAATTCAATCTTAGGACATACTTGGCTTTTATACAGGTAGAGGATTGCGTCAGAAGTAAAATAACTTCGGGGGGGGGGGTAGAATGACCCAACCATTTTTCTAGCGACCTTGGGAACAGGTTTGATGTAAGTTTACCATTTTCAGTCAGTAGTGAAAGCCAGAATTACAGACTATGTGTTTATTTATAAAATACCCACCCCTAAATCAAATTAATCCGCAAATCATTCTTATACAAAATAGAATCCATAAAGTATTCGAAAATAGCAAAAATAATAGAATTCGGCATTAAAGAACGAAAAAAAGTTGATAATCTGCAAAACAAATTAACCAATAACCAAACAAGCAGGTCTTGGATAGGACCTTAAACTATATCCAGTGGTGAGGCCCCAGCTTGCGCGCTTGGGGAGTGTGGAGCCACCCTTTAATTGCCATTGCTCCCAGGTCCACTCTGACCCGGAGTGGTAGTATCTGTTAGGATCCCAACTATGGGTTAAATAGAAACTGACTTGAAAACAACAAATATATTCTATTAAAAAATTTTTCTTCTGAATCATTAGATTCGGCATTAAATAACCTGAAAAGGGTTGATATATCGCAAAACAAAAACAACCAACCATTAACTAAACAAGTATTTAATTTCATTTAAATGTATTTTTTTTTCTGTAAGCCAATCAAATTTATTTTATTGATGTAGACGTCAACAAGATGGAAATATATTACATAAATTGCTTACACTAAATTTTGGAATCGCAGTCAATGTTTATTTGCTTTGTGACCTTTCACGTTTATTTATTAAATCCCCAACCAAAAATAAGAAGAAAAAAAATGAAAAGGTAATAATCACATAACTAAAGAAAGATGAAAGGTCATACGGAATAGGGGGTTATTGGTGGGGTTCAGTCTGTAAACAGGATGTTGCTGGATTAGGCCCTTTACTTAAATTGCATGCCAACATTTAAAGGTTGCAGTTCAATAACCATTTCATGGCGGCACCAACTTTGAATAATTTCACAGACAGAAGATCCAGAAAGATAGCTAAGATATTTTGTAGCTCACTGTCAAGCTTAGCAGGTGAGATTCAACTTGGAAGAAAATCTCGTTTTTATGTTTGTACAAAAATTGTAACTTCCGCAGATGAATGATCCCTGAACGATTTGAATTTAGTTAAGAAGTGTTATAGCGTTTACAGAGGAAGCTTTGAATTACGTTTGCTTTATATATATATATATATATATATATATATATATATATATATATATATATATATATATATATATGTCGTCATCTCATTGTATCACAACTCATCAGTGCGGCTAGACTAGTACCTTTCCCTAACTAAGAATTAAACCTAGAACCATCGCGTTGATAGTCGGTAGTTCTACACATCGACCCAGAGGAGCGGCGCCTACAAATGACCTCAAGAAATGTCTATTTAAAACAAACATTCGTCCACCACTTTTATAGTGCTCAAACCGCTTGTCTTTTTATTTACAGACAAAAAACGAGCCTATATGTGTGTGTGTGTGTGTGTGTGTGTGTGTGTGTGTGTGTGTGTGTGTGTGTGTGTGTGTGTGTGCTTTCATTCATCCCAAACAAAACATATTGCAACTGAAGCATAAGAAGATACTGTGATGGAGCCCTGATTTATAAGGGACAATCTGAATAGCGAGTTGGGCAGCAAGATTTTGTTCACATTACATTTAAATTTCTGCATGTTGGTAATGTCTAGGAAGGAATGAAATTAGTTCAATGAAAATGCTAAAGACCATAAGAGGGAAATGATAGGATTTGGCAACTAGACAGGTGAGTCGATGGTATTTTTGTTTATGCACTAAATTCATGGGAGTACATGACATGAAAACACTTCTAAAACAAGTGCATGGTTGTAACTCTGAAGCGATACGACAGGGGCTGGGGCTTAGCAGACACTGCAACATCTATTAAAAATCTTGTTTTATTTTCATCTTGTCTAAGAGAGAATGGATAGTAATTGAGGGGCTGGGCCGGAGGTGGCTGCAGTATTTCATGCATGGGCAAATGGTGGCTTTGTAGAGATATAGGATACTGGCAAGTGCGAGACGTTTTCTAGCCTGGTATGGGGAGTCAAACTTCTTTGTAGCAGCCTTGTCAATGTCTTCACAATTTTGAAATCAGTCAATTCCACACAATGAAAATTCAAGTTAATAAGAATGAGAAATTAATTGAGGCTAAATGATAAATTGGATTTTACAAGTAATATTTACTTTTGTTTGTTCATAGTTACTTGCCTCCCTCACGAGGGCAAAATTAGAGACAAGGTCCGTTTTTAATGTGGGAAAAATCCAGTTCTTCAAACAGATTGAGAGGAAAATAAAAATTGCCACAATTTAAGAGGATTTCTCCTGGGTTAACATCATTAAAGCCGTACACTTTAATATATTTTAAGATATGAATATATTTGAAAAAAAAAATAGAATCAGTCCTCTATTAAATATTACATATTGCAATGACTAATTGACCTAGAGGACTAATTCGCAAAAAAGAAAATAAATAAGATAAAAAATAATAATGATAATGTCGTTCATCAAATTTCATCATTGCCTCTTTACAATATCACGGCAGCTGATATACGGGCTTGACGATGCTCTAGAAAGTCACTTCTGATTAATTTTACGTTTACTGATTTAATTTCTTTGTTTTAAAATATGCAAACGAAGAAATGATTTGCGGCAATTTTAAATGGTACCTCATCTTTTATCATAACCTAACAGGCCGCCGTAAAATGCGCTTAAATATGATTATGCATTTATTATTATATTATATTGGACGCAATATATAGTAATGATTTTAAAAGTTAAAAAAAAAAAATGACTCGTGTGCCACCAAAAAAAATTAAAACCAAAGCGTTTAGTTTACTTTTTACCTTAACGGTATGAAGACATGTTTGCTGAAAGGGTAAAAATTAAAACATAAACTAATGGCTATTACGTTACACATGCATATTCGTCATGATGTCGTTCGACCTTCGCCTGGCAAATTCCATTTCTTTAATTTTCACACTTTTATCATTGATTTTCCCCAGCTAAAAACCAAATATAAAGTTTCGCATGGATTCGAATACCCTATATATTATGTTTCATGTCTGTAGACCAAAAACTTTTGTTAGGCAAAATTCTTAAAATATATATATATATATATATATATATATATATATATATATATATATATATATATATATGCACACATAAATATATATAAAAAGAGGTCTGTATTTACTATAACCTTTTAATGCAAATATTATGCATATGTTCTCTCTCATGTAGAACATCTGCATGAAGGTAATTACACATAATAGTTAACTAAAGGTGATCATCCCATAAGAAAACTGAAAAAACTAATAGGGAATTAATTAAAATGAATGTCTAAAAGAATATACAAATTAGTTAGATCTTTTGCAGATGAATGCAATTCCATGACCCATAAGTAGTATTTTCTTTTTAAATGAATAGAAAGAAAGGGTTTTTAATATGAATATCAATACACAAAACAATACTAAATTTATAGGAGTATGATTGGATTCATTAATTAGAAAAAAAAATAAAACAAAATCGTGAGGTACATTCAGGATTGAACAGGGAATCATTCGATCTGTAGCTGAGTGCTCTACCACAGAGCTATATTTCCAGATATCATTAATTCTTCTAGAAATAGTTTGTTGAGATTTTATTATCTCCCTTGTCGGTGTAACGTTAAATATTACCCTGTAAATATTATTTTTTATTTATAAGAAAGACTATTTTTAGGATCGGATTTTTTTGATTTTCTATACTTATTGCATGAATTACTATCTAAGAACATTGTCAGGCATATAAATTAGCTTTATGTAAAATTTGAAAAAGATAGGCTCAGTGGTTTTGGAACCTATGAGGAAGGAACTCACACACACACACACACACACACACACACACACAAAGTGACTTTTATATAATAGTATAGAGATAGATAGAAACACAGCTAGACACAAGTGATGATGATGATGTAAGGAATTAGATCACGTGTTTGAGTGAGGGACATAATTTTTCAACGAGTTTACATTAGATAGGCAAAGAGACAACAGGTGCCAACTATGTAAAGACCAAAGTGAATCCCGTGACTTCCGTTCGTCGACAAATTATTAAGTTAGACAAGAAAAAATTAACTGTAGTTTATATATTATAAGCAAGAAAATAATCTTAGACCATCTATTTTGTATAAGGAATAATTTTACTGTCTCTCCCCTCTTTCAAAAGAACCTTCTCTCTCAATAAACCTTTGAATTGTCAACAGCCTCCTTGTTTTTTCTATGTATGAATTTTATTCGTCTTGAGTTACATAGATCAAGCCAGTGGACGATCAATGATAGAAAAATAAGAGCTATATCCAGTGAATGTAGAAAGACTTTATTAATTGATTTCTGAATTTTTGAGATGATGATTAATTATTCGTATTATTCGGATTCTTTGGACTGCTGTTCTCATCTTGAGTGTCATTTTCACAACATTTCGGTCAGTGTAACCTCCAAAATTCTTCAGGTGTATCTTGTCAAACTTGGGAGTCCGTTTTGCTGAACTTGGGAATCTCGGCGGAATTTTGAACGCAACCCTTTATTTACTTCATGGAAGTAGTATGCTCTCATTCCATTAGCCATGACTGGATAGGTCCTAAGTAACTCGCAGTTATATTTTTCAGTTGCCCACACTCGGAATTGAACTGTCTAACTTTCAGGAGAAGTTCAATTTAACAATTGATTTTTTTTCAAAATACTCTAACTACTGTGTCACGGGCTCTTGCAGACCTCTATTCAATTATGGCTGACAGAACAAGACCATGCTACTCCCGGGAATTAAATAAAGAGTTCCTTTTGAAATTCTGTGCAGATTCCCGAGTTCAGCCCCCAAATCCCCAGTGGCCGTCAAATCTTGGTGAAAACGAACAAACGGTGCAATTTTAAGCCTTAACATATGTAAATTTGAGTTCTTCACCATGCAACAAAAGAAATGACTAAGTCCATCATTTGCCCCTCCCTCCCATTTAGCTCCCAAAGTTCCCAAGGCCTTAACATATTTAAATTTGAATTCAGCACCATGCAAAATAACTAAATAGACATACACAGAAAATGTTTGACAAATATAGTAAAATAGTTCCAAAAATGAAGTGTTTTTATTAACCCATAAAGAGCCCCTGAGGCACACCCAAGAGTTATCACGAAGTATAGAAAAACAAAATTATATAGAAATCAGTTAATTACAACTTTTCAGAGAGTTTTATAAAAATCCAAGGCATCAATTTTTTTTTAATAAGCACAAAAGTGTCAATTTTAGTCATTTTAACCCGAAAGGCACCCTTTGGGGAAGGGATAACCGGAGTTTTCCCGGAAAATCCGTTCTGTTACTTTTTTACTCATATTATGTTTAATGTTTGTGCAAAATTTCAATAAATTCCAAGGCGTAGTTATTGAGAAAGTGCAGACAGTCGAATGGATGAACGGACAAGAGTGAACTTACAGGTCCACCCTACTTTTGTTGGGGGACCAATAATTGTTAATAAATAAAATGTCTTTCTCAAAACTAATATGCAAATTAATTAATCTTATGACTGATATCGCATACAAGCAGTATATTAAAATTGCTGTGTCTTTTGTGTAAAGTTTAATTAACTTGAAATAGGGCGTTTTGACTTAAACATAATTTGTTTGAGAAATTGGCCTCACTTTCATATTCATTCTATTCAATCATATTTAACGTATTGACTATGATCAAAATAAAATAATAAAGATATATAATTTTCTTCCTGCATAAGAATTCTTTGAGATATGTAATTTATGTTAAGGGTTACAAAAGATTAAAAAATTGAGAAATGCTGCCCTAAACAAATGGCATGACAAATTTTCAACAATCGTGAGTTGGGCAGTGTAGAGAGAGGTATTCAGA
>NC_136497.1:76075033-76147533 GCF_053919585.1 Euprymna scolopes
AAGAAGCCAGGTGTTCATAATAAATGCACATCATATAACCTGGATCCATACGAAAATTGCTGCACTCTTTTGGCCCACTCTGTAGATGTGGCTGAGGGAAAGGTGTTGGATAACCTTAGATACATTATAAGGCATAATTCAACATCATCGACAACCATTTCATGTGAAATATAGGCCCTGAAAACATGCAAGATTTATTGGTTTATCATGAAAACTGACTGAATTAGTTTTTTAAAACCTAATGGAAAAATGTTCAACTTCGTAATTTGAAACTGTCTCATGCTGAAAGCTTGTCCAACCTTTAGTATAATGTAGAGTAAACCCAGTCTAACATAAAGCTATAAAAAAGAATGTTACAATTTTTTTTTTGTAGTTGGGTTACTTTGACGTTATATTGACTAGCAAAATCCATATTATTTATATTCCTTATTTTTTGGTCTTCAACTCATCTCTTATACCAACAAACAGAACAGCTGAGAGATTACAAATACTTAAAAATATAAATTAAAAATATATAAAATTAAAATAAAAAAAATCTAATGATGGTGCATTTGTTATATAGCCTATCTTGTATCTTCCAGGATAACAAAATCAGAATATAGTGTAATTTTAGAATATACATGCTCTCTCTCTCTCTCTCTCTCTCTCTCTCTCTCTCTCTCTCTCTCTCTCTCTCTCTCTCTCTCTTCCCCTGTGTCTCTCTTAATACTTCCTGATTAGTAATATCGTCCTACTCAAGTCCCACCATAACAGATCATGTTGCCTCATCACCTACCTAACACTTAACCCTTATCCTAGATTGGCTTCCAGGCCTTGATAACTGATAACCTCCAAAGTAAAATAAAATTCTCTGATTTTGGGAGTGGGGATTACATAAAAATATACCCCACTGGGCCAGGGTTTAAGATTTCGGTTAAGGTTAGGTTTATCAAAGAATCCTTAGTGCCAGAATTATCTAACAAAACCAATAAATGAAAAATGTCTATTTACTTATATAACTTGCAGATGTAGCCCTTGGGAAAGGTTGGAGGGAGATATTCACTGCAAGTAAAATGATATAGGTTTGATTAAGTGGGTTATATGAATATTTCACTGATTTAGAGGGGTGGGGATTATCACTTTTCGTATTTTTCCTTAATCTTCAAATTAATTTTATTCCTCCGATTTTTCTTGTTCAAATTATTCAAATTATTCTTGCTTCTTCTTCTGTATTTTTATTTTTTTGAATTCTTCTTTTCTATCACTAAATTATTATCCAATTCTTCTCCAAAGAAGCCAGGTGTTAATAGTAAATGCACATCATATAACCTGGATCCATACTTGGGTTTACGATTAGTGTTAAGGTTAGGGTTTATCAAAGAATCCTTGCTGTTAGAATTGTCTAACAAAAAAAGTAGATGAAAATGTCTATTTATAGGCTCATATAGTTAAAGATGTAGCCCCTTGAGAAAATTTGAAGGTGGGTCACTGCAAACAAAATAGAATATGTTTGATGCGAATTAAGTGAGTTATGACCTACCCATCCTCCTATCTTAGATTCGGAAGTTGCCATCAATAACAATTATTATTGGATTTGTAAGCAAACAGAACAGACACCAAATCTCTATTATATTAGATCAGTGCAAAAATATTTGCCAATTTAAAATTTCATTTTGAAAATGAAAAAGTGGGTGTTTTTGAAAATTTTTATTCAGGACTATAATAAACTGCCTATAACTTGTTTCCATCTGTCAACGAGCTTATAAATGTCTCACTTTAGGTTTTGATGTGAAATATAAATCTAATTCATGTTCAATATTCTCTCATAACGTCTACCTACGACATTCTTAATGGTTTTGTAATCCTCGAAATAAGTGATACATCGAAGGAGCGAGGTCGAGAGAATATGCAGGATGGAGAAATCTTCCCCAACCAAATTCTTCTAGGGGATTTTTGGTCAGTTGTGTGTTATATAGACGGGGTCATATTTAGAGATATCATGGGGACATTCATATTGGTGAGAGATGCGACGGACATGTATATAACAGTGAAAGAGGGAGATAAAAGAGATACATTTATACCTTCTGTGAATGTTTCTATTACATATATTTAGAGATGAGGATTATCAGTTCTTTTATCACAGGATGGGACAGTCATTATTTCTTGATAGAGAGGGAGACACATTTCTTAAGATGGAGAGACACTTTACTTGGATAATGGAGTTTATACAATGTTCATTATCAGAAATGAGTGAAACAAAGTTCATATAAATGATTCACGATACTATTTATTGAGAATGACACAACATAAGATGCAGTTACAAAATGATGATGCTCCTTTATTTCTTCGACCGGTCAATGAAGACATCCAGAAATTCAAAGTCTTACATGATTTCAACTTCTTACCCTTCGCCTCCAAAGGGGGATTCGTCCGACTCGATTCTCTTTCCTGTTCCCTCTCTTCTCTTCTGCTGTTTCCATCTCAAACTAGCCTATATTGAGAACTCAACTCTCAGCCATGACGTCATCGCATGGCCAAAAACGTCCATGATCGATCCCGTGGCCTGACATGTCTCACGTGTCTAAAACATGCACTGTTCCTCACATGTCTATCCCATTTTGCAGACCGAATTCTTCTAACCTATTTTTGGCCTAACCTATTTCCCAACATATTTAAATTTGCTATTGTTCGTTTCTCTAACTGATCTTGCTTAAATCCAATTTTCATAAACAGAATTGAACCATCAAATTCCTTTTCACAATAACATTTCTAAACAATCGAATTACTTTTCAAACAAGCATATCTGTTATTTTATATTAAAACTAAACAATAGGGATTCTCCTGAATCTTAATTCCAAACCTAGCTTTCCAGGTTCGAATTCTCGGTCTATCCTATCTCATTTTTACTTACTTACAAGAAAAGGGGACTTGTTCTTGTAACATGTGCAGTG
Source organism: Euprymna scolopes (assembly GCF_053919585.1). Lineage (NCBI taxonomy): Eukaryota > Metazoa > Mollusca > Cephalopoda > Sepiida > Sepiolidae > Euprymna > Euprymna scolopes. The sequence continues at coordinate 76,077,964 of NC_136497.1, forward strand.
TGAGAAAAAAAAAACATTATCATAATCGAAGATAAGTCTCTTTATGTTCATTAAAGAAGGTTGTTTTCAAGTCAACATTGGTGAAACTATTGCAGAAAAATATGAATGATGCTTTAATCATTTGGAAGAACAAGTTATAAATTAATCATGGTGATATGTTAAAGTAATAAACTAAAATTGTAATAGTTTAAAATGCCAATTCTCTATTTATTTTACACAGAAATCACCATTTATCAAGGCCCGAAAGCTACACGAGGATAAGGATTAATGAATGTAAGATGGTGGTGTAATAATCGTTAATGGTGTACATCGGTTAGAATTTGATTATTTAAAGGGACGGTTCAACAAGAACTTGTTTACATTGGATTTGAAGGCTACCATGTTGTAGTCAGCAGTCTTCCACAGGCTGGCAGTTCTAGGAAATAAGCTTTATTCATGGAATCTGCGTTTAGATTTAGGTACAGATAGAGAGTGGGGGAAATTGTTGATAATGTTTGTAGCTAGTCGAATGTGTTTTTTGTGAAAGTCCAGCAAGGGGAGAACTATAGATTAGTGCTCAGACGAATACTAGCCATGACAGATCGGCAAAAACGTTTGCACCGGCCTGATATTTCTTTATTGATTAAAAATGGTAGCAATTACATTCCTTATAAACTAATGATTCACTACTTTTTTATTGTCAAATATAATTGTCGATTCTTCAAATCAGTAAAACAAATGTCTCTTTTTTGTAATGTATTTATTTAAAATTCTACTATTTTAAGTAATGGAAAGACTGTATTAATTTCGGAACAATTCATTTTTAAAAATCATTTTTAAGTGATAATAATGTGCATGAAATGAATTACAATGGTTTACAATGCCCATTCTGCAAACCGGCAAAAAACTTTTGCACCAACTTGATAATTTGGTGAAAATCAATCTAAGCACTAATCAATCAGAATTCAATAAAGTGAGTAAAATATGGTGACTTAATCTTATAAGCAAAAGTAGAACTTGGAAAACTCTTTTCTGTATGTTTCTTTAATTGACCCAAAAGAAACTTTCCCATAATGTCCTTTCTTTTCTCATCCAATAATTACAGTGAATTTAACCCTTTTTTTCTCTTTGCTCTCTCTTTTTTTTTTTTTTGTCCATCTGAATCTTTTCTTTTATTGGACCACCCTCAAGAGAACCATTCCAGTAAAAGCCTCCGTCCAGTTTTTTTTTTTTTTCTGTCCAATAACGGCATTGATCAAAATTGCCCAAACAGCTCAAGGATTACAAGATACTAACAAGGACATGAGTTTTTTTTTTATTTTTTATTTTTTTATTTCTCTTTTATCTTTCGGGGTGATTTTTATTTTTATTTGAGTCTTTTTTGGCCGGTTATTTGTTATTTAATGTATTTCTTGTATCTTTAATTTTCTTTATCTTTTTTTTATCATTCTTCAATCATTTTATACGTACACACACACACACACACACACACACACACACACACACACACACACATATATATATATATATATATATATATATATATATATATATATATATTTGTTTTTATATATATTTTTAATCTTTCTGCTTAGTAGATTTGGCACTGGTCATAAGAAAAACCATGAAAATAGAGAATATATATATATATATATATATATATATATATATATATATATATATATATATATATATATATATATATATATATATATGTATGAAGCTAGAACAAAAATACAGCAGAAAAGAAAGCGGGGAGAAATTATCTCCAAAGAGAGATAACAGATCAAGATAACAGATAAAAAACAAACGAAAAACAAAAAAACAAAGAGAAATCTAGCATTTTGATCAAACTAATTTATCGATGCAATGAAGGAATTTCGCAAAACGGGGGTTCGTGAGGTTGTTACTTTTCTAAGCATTTTTTTTCCTCCTGAAAGGCCCAACCTCCAACCTTACACATGCACCTTTGTCCTTACTGCTCTTCTCAAAGACCATGTTCCTGAGTGCTCCCCTAGCTAACAACGCCTTCCTCTCCCCCTGCAGGCTGCTGCATGGCCAGTTGTCCAGTCTTATTTGCTTTTGCCCTGTGTGCTTACTCGGAGTAATGGACATAGTTTTCCTTCATCCCCCCAGTTCCTACCCTCACCCAACAAAACACAAATGAGTATGAAGAATATATATATATATATATATATATATATATATATATATATATATATATATATGTATGTATATATATATATATATATATATATATATATATATAAAGTACATATGTATATTATATATTTACAGATAAATAATAAAAAAAACATGTATGATAAATAATAAAAAAAAGTAACCATATGAATTTATAAAGCATAAATAATCACAAAATGTCGATCCTTTATAAATACACACAAAATGTATATATCTATATATCTACCAAGCTACTTTTTTTGGTATAATTAACTGCCGACTATCAACGCGATGGCTGTAAGTTCAATCAATCCCCAGCAAGTGGAAGGTGCTAGTCAAGCTGCAATGATGAATTGTAATACAACGAATCAGTACTGTATATGAATGACTGCATATGCATATATATATATATATATATATATATATATATATATATATATATATATATATGCAGTTATCCATATGAAAAAATAATTATAGTAATCATATATATATATATATATATATATATATATATATATATATATATATATATATAATAGGAGAACAAGAGTATGAAATAAAGACACAAAACTATATATAGGTAGATATAGAATGGATCATTTATTGAATAATGGAATACAGGCAAAATTTGGGATATCCCCCAAATTTTGCCTGTATTCCATATTATTTTATTATATTTATATCCCCCAAATTTTGCCTGTATTCCATGATTAAATAAATGATCCATTCTATATCTGCCTATATATAGTTTTGTGTCTTCATTTCATACTCTTGTTGTCCTATTGTATAAGCTCCAATAATTAGTGTTTTGCTTGGCATTATCCGGATAAGTCTCCTTTTGTGGAATTGATCTTTATCTTTTCCTTTTATATTAAGATATACATATATATATATATATATATATATATATATATATATATATATATAGTCATCCACATACAGTACTGTTTCGCAGCTCATCAGTGCGGCTAGACAGGCAACTACCTCAAGCCAGGATTGAAACCCGACCGTTTATACGGCAGTCAAGGCTTCTAACCATTACCCTATTGGCGGCTGCTTGAACGAGTAGTGAGTTTAACGATGTTTTGATATCGTCCGGAATACCTCCGCTCGATTTGTTTACACAAAGAGCGTCGCTTATATGCTAATGGTAATTCGTTTTTCACTTCTCAATATGCTCAACTCAAGGTGAGGAGCACTATATATATATATATGGAAAAATGTTGCTTTAATTATATTTCACGTTACCATCCTGCAAATTATCAAGCTCAATGTAATTACAAATCATATAACAAATAAATTACAAAAGTCTATATTCCAAAGTTTAAGATGTTGACCATTTTACCATTTATTTCTTTATGTTTGACATGCATAATCCTTGACAGCATCTGTTTCATAGCGCAAAACCATTCATGTAATTATTATATCAATTATTGAATTTATTTCGCCCTTAACTCATCAGAAGAAAAAAAAGCACTTACCAATTCTAAAAGAAAATAAATTCATATGGGCATGCTTACAAAATTCGAAAAATTTGGAGAGAAATTATCTTTTTTTTCCCCTTTTATTACTCCTTCTTTGAATTTTTAAGTATTTTTAAGTTTAAGTATAGTCACCAAATTTAAATTCCCATTTTAAGAAATTGTATTCATTTTGATAAACATAAATAAAAAAGTATTTTATTCAATATTTTATTCATTTATTTATTTATAATTAGTCTCATTGGTAGATCATTGGTATATATATATATATATATATATATATATATATATATATATATATATATATATATATATATATATATGTACCAATGATCTGTCTCAACTAACAACTTTCCGTACACGAAATATAAAAATATATATATATATATATATATATATATATATATATATATATATATATAATATTGATAACTGTAAAAACTATACCATATGTATTTATTAGTGGTGAGACGATTCCAAAATTTTTCCCGATTCCGATCCAATTACCGATTCCGTTCTAAATTTCCGATCCCGATTCGATTCCCGATTCTGATTCTTTTAATGTTTATAAATATTTAATTAGATATTTGTTTTTTTATTGTTTGTTTGTTTTGTTTTTTTCGTAAATTTTCAAATTATTACATAAATCCCCGGGTTATTTCCGGCTATATTTTTTCTCAAATGTTTTTCTTGTAATGTATTGCAAATCGAAAGACAACAGAAGGTTAATTTGGATTTTAAAGAAAACCAAATTGCATCAGTTCGTCGTTAGTATACCACATGCTACTTGAAAGTTTTCATAAACAGTTGAAAATCGTCGAAGATTGCTAGGTAAATGAGAAAACGATGTAAGAACAAAATATTAACAACTTCCCCCATTGTTATGAACGAATTTCTAAATAATAATGCTACTATTTAGAAAACCATTTTTAACATGGAGAGGGCGTTGGGCTTCGTTAACTGTTATGTGCCTTTCTTCTATGAATGTTTAAATTTTATTTTAATTATATAAATTTGGTGGGTTATCAAATGGATTTGCTTTGCTGTAAAAAAATAAACCAAAAATAAAACGAGATGCAAATAATAACGACTAGCGGGACCTGTGGAAATTCCACAGGGGACTCATTCATATGTAATATATTGATGTTGGTATTCATGGCGTAAATAGAGATGCTCTGATATTGTTATAATTCTTGTTAAAACTGCAAAATATTTATCTAACTTAGCAAGGACGCCCGGCGTAGCCATGTTGTTGAGTACGCTTAAATATGATATTTTAATTCTTGCAGATTTTGTACATATTATTATTATAGGGTTAATGTTCTATCGGTTTTTATAAATTATAAAGTTGCGATTTTAAAAATAAAAAAATATATCCATATGATTTTGGTGCATTAGTTTGAGTTCCTTCAGCTATAATCGAAACCGAAACCAAAATTTATGAAGAATTCTTGATAAAATTATTTATTTATAAAAAAAAAAAAAATGGATCACTGGAGTTCCATCAGTTATAATCGAAATCGAAATCAAAACTTATGAAGAATCCATGGTAAAATTATTTATAAGAAAATAAATTACTTGAATGTCATCAGCTATAATTGAAACCAAACAAAACTAAAAACAAAACTTATGAAGAATTCTTGGTAAAATTATTTATTATAAGAAATTGTAATCCATAATTAAACAATAGTCACTCGGATGTAATCGCGACACACAAAATAAATAACTCACACATACATAGTATTGTTAAAAGTCATAAAAAACACGCTCCTTTCCTACTACTAACCCTAAGTACGGGTGGCAATACGAAAAATATAGCAATTACATGTGATTTTATGATTTTACTGATCGACCTTAGAATTAGTGATAAAAATAACCTAACTTCTTAAAACGTTATAATGTACCGAAATAGGATCAGTATAAATTATATTTATATGCACAACTGAACCCCCATTCTAAATTCTAAATTGACGTTTCAGTGTGCTCACACATAATCGCTTAAAAAGTAGAATCTCATATATTTTGGGTATTTTAAGTATACATGAATGTTTGTTTGTTTGTTTTTGCTTTAAGTTAACAAACTTCACAATGTTTGCTCTTCCAAAGTTTTGATAAACTTGTGAGATTTTCACTTGTGCCAAAACCAAACAAAATATAAGGAAACATGAAATATTTCAAAGGATATGGTGATCATACAAAATCAGCACCAGAAAAACAATCCAAGCATGTTAAATCTTTGATGTACAAGTCTCTAATAAACACCATATAGCCATTTATCAAATAGGTGCAAAAAGCGTTTAAAAATCTGTGATATTGAATAGGCAAATAAACTCTACAATATTGTCTTTGCTTACAATAAAAACTGATGAAAACAAATTAAATTAGGTTTGGAGAGTCTGAGGATTTCCTTGTGCTGAAAAAGGTGCCATAAAACTTTAATTATTTCAGAAGACGCCACACATCCCAATGTACAGATGGCGCCAACGAAATTAAACCCCCATCCACCCAGAACATTTAAAACTTGTCTATAATCATGCAAAACGATTACAAAGGCAATAGGCAAGTTATGAATGACCAATAAATAAAATAAATTAAACTCTGCTAATCAATGTTAAATCTGTAATTGAGATTTATTATTCATTCTGTGACCCTTCTCAGTCTTATGCTGTAAAGGAACAACTTCTAAAAAAAAAAAAAAAAACAATTTGTGCTTGTTTCATATTTTATTTAAAAATTTTAAAGAAGCGGTTTGGAATCGGAAATTAGACTATAATTTTTCCGATTCTGATACTCCAAAAAGTTCTGATTTTTCCGATTCCCGATTTCCGATTCCGATTCCGATTAATCGTCCGAACACTAGTATTTATATTTATTTTCATACAAAACTAATTACTCAATCTACTGATTTTGTTTCCGGTAATAACATTTGCTGATTAGACTTAAATTTTTTATACCTGTAAATGTTATTTTATTATATATAAATAATTATACGAAATCTAACAAGCTAGAATTCTTTTATTGCGATTTTATTATTATTTAATTAATCATTTTTAACATGTCAAAAATATATTTCCACAAGGACTCGTGGCGCAACGGATATAAGTGTTAAGTAAAATTAATTCTAATTAACAGTCTTCTGGATGTTGATGCCTTAATCCACTGTACTGCAATATTGAGAATTTTTTATGGCGACCATTTGTTTCGTGAGAAAAAAAAAGGATATTATTACTCTCAAAATACAATCAGCATAGATTTATCTGAAAAATATCTTTAAAAGAAAACTTGTATGAATAAGCATGTTTGTTTTAATCGGCACAATTCAATTGTTGGCACTGGTTTCCTCAATTCTTTTATGAATCAGGTACTTACAGGAGAAACCCCACGGTAGTTGCCAACATCCGTAATGTAAATGGTGCTATGGAACTGATTAGAAGTAATTTAGCACACACTGCATCAGTATTTACTTTAGCACCAACCCCTCCCTGCAATATAATTTCTACTATTAGTAATAAAATGCAGGTGCATTAAATAAATAATCATTTAAATTTGAATAGATATCAAATAAAATGTTTTGTAAAACAAAAAGTATTATTATTTTAGTTCGATCTGATTAAAGAAGTTTAACCTTTTCTTCATCGATCACCAGGTGATGGTCTAATTTTGGTCTACAATTTACTTAAATAGCCTGAATTATTTTCCTCAACACATACTATTTAACTCCTGCATCAGAAAGAGATCTGCGTGGATATTAACAGAAACTATTTCAATGCTCATCATATCTTATCGCAATAGAAATTAACCCATCGCATGGCGGTGCTGTTTGCCTCCTTAAGGTCTTGGTTTGAGCAATGAGGGCAGTTTTCTCTAAGGTGGTGTATCGTTTGTACCTATCCACATGGACATAAAGGTGAGGTGTCTAGGCCCCATTTGTGGAGATTGTCTTTTGTTTTGCCTTCTTTGGCTCTGGCTCTATTTAGAGTCACCCAGTTTTTTCTACCAAGGTTTGAACCCTGGGGGAGTGTTTCTTTTGGGTCTGGTAGGGCTTCATTTTTATTCCTGCTGTTATAGTCTCGCCATCGTTCCATTCTATAGGAGGCAGCTTGCCTGGGATCGATTTCCTCTATATTGATGAAGCTACTGTGAGATTTTAGTCTTTGTCTCACCGATTGGTGGCCAAACAATGAGTGCCTGTAGTCGTTAAGCTGTTTGTACCGTTCCATTCTGGTGATTACTTCTCGCCTGATATGTGGTGGTGGAATACCAGTTAGGCAGAATAGAGCTTGCAAGGGAGTTGTTGTTACGGCATCAGTTATGGTCCTGTATGCCTTGTTCAGCTCTACATCAATTTTATGGGCATGGCATAATCTTGCCCATACTGGGGCACAATACTCCGCTGTGGAATGGCACAGCGCGAGAGCTGTTTGCCTCAGTGTTTTGGGGTCAGCACCCCAATTGCTGGTGACAAGTAGCAAACCTTCACGTGGTGCCCTGTTAATCTTCGGAGACCAATTGCTACACCACGCATAGAAATATATCCATTACCAGAGGTGGTAAAAAAGGATTTCAATGCTGATTTCGATTGAACCAGAGGATGATCAATATCTGAAATCAGGATCCTTGAACCTTGGAGTGGACTTTCAGGATACATAGTAAATGACACATAGTAAATGACACATAGTAAATGCGTCAATGACAGCAATTCAAGAAATTCCTACCATTGTTTTCCTACTTGGAAATTGAAGCTTGCTTGTTTTTTTTGTTTTTTTTACCAACTTTATTGAATGTAATTAAAGAATAATAACCGTGTTTCAATAAGAAAATAGTACTTTGAATATTTCTTTCTAAGAAAAATAATATAAGTGTGTTTAAAACTATGGTACTCCAACAAGAACCTGTGGCGCAGTGGATATATGTGCTAAGTGATAATCATTTCTAAGTAACAGTCTTTCGGAGATTGAAGCTTTAATCCTCAGTACTGGGATATTAACAACACAATTACGAATCATTGAAGATTTTTACCAGGTCATGCTTGGTAGGATAAGTATTAAAGAAAGCGTTTCATTCAGAAATTCTACATAAATATTCAAGTTCAACAAGATGTGCCTGGAGAGGGGCGAACGTTACATCGGCTGAAACATTGTGAGAATCATATCCAAGATGAGAATCAGCAGTGTGAATAATTTGAATAATGCATGGTAATACTAGTATGAAAGCTAATAAAAATTCAGGTGCATAAAGGGATTGGTAATTCTAGCTTGAATATTGATACAAAAATAAGTAATTATCTTTCAAATATGAAGTCTTTAAAAATAATCATGCTCTAGTCTCAATCTCAAATAAGATCATTTGATCAAAACGCGAATGTACTATGAATAATGAAAACGAGAGCATTAATAGGAAGAATAATTTTATCCCTCTTTTACGAAAGGCCACTTCCATTATGAGCTTTGTTAGTGAGTTACCTCCCTTGGGAAGCAGAGCAAAGAATACAACAATTTCAAATTATTGGAAAATGGATGCCTATTTCCGACATCACGCAGATGAATAATGAACTCATTTCTCTCAGCAAATTATTTCTGGTAGCAAAACATTAGTAAATTTATCAAAATGTTGCTTTGGTTATATGACACCAAAGTTAGACATTTGATTCCATTTTTATTATGATCAAAGGCGCGTGTGTGTATTTGGAAGAGGGGGAAGGATCTATGAGCGTTCATTGTCATCAATTATTTAAATTGGCTGATTAGATTTCCAGTTGTTGGCTCTTTTTGGAATGATATTTGAGAGGTTCAACTCCTTGGAATTAATGATACGCTCTGACAAGAGTAATTCTCTTTTTAATAACCTTGATCAGGTATACTCAACTTGTAGACCATATGTGCTGATTCTGGAATTTGCAAGGAAATAACTTGAAATAGCTCGTTAACGATCCAATACTAGAAAATACAGAACGATTTTTTGTGAAAAATTTAGCTTAATTCTGAGCAGTTGTGGCGATGTTGTAGTCTCATTGAGCCTCGTTTGTCCAGGGGCTTCATTTATCAATGAAGCTTCATTTTTCAATTCATTTTTCAGGGGTCGACAATTTAGAAAAAGTTACTTGTTCAAGATATTGTTTACTTGAAATCATTACTCAAAAGGTAATATCTCAATTAAAAAGAACGCCTTGGTATAAGAAGAGACCTTTCATAGACAATAGCTAACAATATGAAATATGCTGAGACGTATATGTGAAGCTCGTGTATCACAATATTTCAAGCAAAATATTGCACGCTTTAAAATTAGAGTTGAACACCTGCTTGAGAAGGAGGTTATTTTCTCGAAATATCGTGATATACAAACTTCATACAGCTCTGATGAATGAAGTGAAAACGTAAACCAAGTAAGATTTATATAAAAAACAAAAATGAAATAAATTACACATAAACAAGTTAAAACCAAAAATCTTGTTCTCATTTTTATTTACATCATTTCAGTTCTTTCTAACTACAAGGAATATTTCTACATTGTTAAAAGCCTTGTATAAATTTTCTCTCTCTCTCTCTCTGTCTTTCTCTCTCTCTCTCTCTGCTTCTTTCTCTGTCGCTTTCTCTTTCTTTTTCTCTGTCTCTGTCTCTCGCTCAACGTTATATATATATATATATATATATATATATATATATATATATATAATTATAAAACTCAAATGACCTTGTAACGCGTGTTGTAACCCAACATCCGGTTTACGACTTCCGGTTGCGCATGCGTACATAAATCTTAAACCTATAACAGAGTAAACAAATACACACACATCGCTGGACCGGTTTCGTTCGAACAAACGTACGTCCTTAGAAAAGCGAATATCTTAAATTTATTGAATAAAAAACTTCAAGATATGGGAAGCAAACGCAAAACGTAATTACAAATAATACGTATAATCATAGGCCTGTTTCATATATACGATATATATTATACTAAATAATCAACGCGACAATAAAACGTATTGCTTTACTGTATACGTTTTCAGCGTCCCATTTTTTTTTTGCGTTTGATATATCAAAATTTGAATTTAACTTTAAGCATTATGGTATCTATTCAGTGCACATTTACCTATAAATGGCAAACCACTTATAATTCAATGGCTGTAGGTATTTTTTAAAAAATAAATAATTATAAACAGAACGATTCATAGAAATCACTCAATATTCTTTTTTCATTTCAACATACTTTCATAGAAATGTTTCTGTCATGTCACAAAAAACTATATTCTTTACGTTACAAGTGCCACACTCATACATTAATTCCATAGCTAATATAACATACTGACCAACTTGCCACGGGTAGTCTAGTATATATATATATATATATATATATATATATACATATATATATATATATATATATATATATATATATATATTTATATTTATATATGTATGTGTGTGTGTGTGTGTGTGTGTGTGTGTGTGTGTGTGTGTGTGTGTGTGTGTGTGTGTGTGTGATTATGGAAATAATACACCCACGTAATTACAAATGAAAAAAAGGAAAAAGCGAAAATTATTTAGTTTATTCCTTAACGTTTCGTCTTTATTTTTAAGCTTTTTGAAGATGACTTCATATATGCATGCATTGCTTAGTGTAGTTATTCCCGTCCCTGAAGTAACATTTAAATTATCCAATGGCAGGGCTTCTCTTAGACAAATGTTTCGCTGATCTTCATTTTCACCTACTTTGTTCTCTTTTGAAGAGAAGTTACTCAGTGAAAAGTGATACATAGAATATCAAAAAATAATTTTTTTTGTTACATGAAATAATATATATATATATATATATATATATATATATATATATATATATATATATATGTATATATATATATAAAGTTAGAAAAATATATATGGCAATGAAGCTACACAGAATATTCCACGTTTCATCACCATTAGGATTCGTCAGGCGTTTTTTTTCATTTGTAATTACGTAAGCCTGACGAATCCTAGTGTGGATGAAACGCAGAATTTTCTGTGTAGCTTAATTGCCATATATATTTTCTTGCTTACTACCTAGCTCTACCTATGCACTGAGTACTGTTGAAGTAAATACTTAGTTTATGCATAAAATTATACTTTCGTATATTAATTTATGTGATTAAATGAAGTAGTCACATATATATACATATATATATATATATATATATATATATATATATATATATATATATATATAGCACCATTATATCGTACGAAAAATATACCATTATCATATAAACTAAGATCACTATTTAAAAAAATAGTACAATCATATCATATAAGCATAATGTATACCACCATAGGCCAAACTAAAACAAAACTTTTTTCAAGATGAGGAAACTGAAGAAAACTTTAACTCTTTTGGGATATATTTTCTTTTTCTTTGTCACTTTTAGAATCAGGACGATTCCAGTTTCTTTAGAAAACGTTCTGACAAACCAAATTGCTCAAAATTAAAAAGATTTTTACTACCCTGCCACATACACACACGTACGCAACAGTGTCGAAGCAGCAGTGCCATTTGTCCATGCGTCCCACTGATTAAGTGACCATTTGGATGCCAAAGTTGTCCTATCTAATACTTCAATACCAAAGAAAATGATTCTATCAAGAGAGTAAAGTCCATATATCTTATGGACTGTCCTTTTTTATTTCATGAGTCAGCCGATGGAAGATTTCCGTATGGAATTCTTTCCTTTTTGAATCCATCATGATTTCACGTTGAGACGAAGACATATCTTTTATTGAGCTAAATATCCACCCATTCTCTGCAACTTTCACATTGCAACATTGTGAGAAACAAATTAATCATTGATTCAGGATTTTGATGAAACACTTTACACTTACATTGTTAAAATAATTAACATTATTCAATTCTGAAAAATAGTACAGATTAATTGAACACACGGCTCATATCTTTTCCAAAATATTTTGCAGCTGTAATCATGTTAATACACTGGTTCTTATTAAATTCCTAAAGTTAAACTACTTTGAGCCAGATGGTTAAGCAAGCATTGAACTTGGTTAGTACCAGGTGAGTGATAATTTGGGCATACTTTTGGGTGCTGGAAACTATTTTTGTGAACTCCTGTATCATCCCAAGACACGCAAACCAATTTGTTCCAAAAAGTCACATTGAGTCGGCTCAACCCATTCTGGGTGAATACCATCACAGATCAGCTCATATCAAAGATATTAGTGCATGAATGAGCATCGTTGATTCAATAACCAATCTATGAAGCAAAGGTTAATAAGCCTGATCCTCGAGTGGCTTTTTGTATCATTTTAGGTTGTCGATTATACACATGTATCGCTGTCAAGGACCAAAGTTGTTGATCGTCTGTGAATATAATCAGTCAGATGGACTGACAGATGTGTTGGCCAATGGACAAACCGATTTACTGAAGGACAGCGCCTATTATTCTGATTCCTGGAAGAATCTAAAATCACATATGGACTGACCAATGGATTGACCGATGGACACAGCATATTATTATAATGCATAGATTGACTGATGGATTGTCCAATGAACAGAGCATTATTTTAGTGCAAGGAAGAATATATAAATGACGGATAAACTGACGAATGGACAGACAAACCGATTGACTGATGGACAGTAGCTTTTTATTGAGATTAATGGAAGAATCTGAAATCATGCATGGATTAGTCAATAGATTGACCGATAAACAGAACGATTGACTACTATACAGAGCCTACTATTGTAGTTAATGGAAGAATGTATAAATAACGTATGAGTTGACCAATAGGTTGAACGATGGACAAAGCTTATTGTGGTGCTGCATGGAACAATCTAAAAAGAATGCATGGGTTAACTAATTAATTGACTGTTAGACAGAGTGTGTTATTGTAATACTTAGAGAATCTCACTTAATAATTATAAAAATTGACATTTCTGCAAGCATCAACATTGCTTATATTCAAGTTAATTAGATGCCATTTTTAATAATAATAAATTCCTTGCACTACACTCTCCTGATTTTATACATCTATATTTAATTATTAAAGTCTATAGTTGATCCAGAATCAAGAGTAAACTGAAAGCTCAATTACATTGATATGTAATGTTCTACGACACAGTTTCCCTGTATTATTCGACTTAAGGCTTTAGCAAACTCAAATTTAATTGCATATTTAAGTATATGTCATCCCTCGACTAACGATTGTACCTCTACTTTTTTTACGCCATTTTTCACACCTTAACCAATATTTAAAAAATAACCAGTAGAACAAAAAGTCATTTATTGTGATACATTCCATTCTTTAAAAATGGCGTCGACAGGTTTCATTAATATCGGAACAAAGTTGTTTGTAATAGAATCCGAAGATCAAATTATGAAGACAATTTAATAATTTCATTGTTGGATTAAAAACCAAACTACAAAATCTGTATTCCGGATTTGTAAGTATTTCTTAGTTATATCATTATAATTTTTTCCATTTATTGAAGTGATTCAATTAGTTCTTTTATGTATGAATATTAAAAGTAACGGATAAAACTAATTGAATTCCATTAAAGATATAACTGTTAAAAATATAATATTGCTTTATTAAAAAATGAAACATTTCTGATCTCTGTCGAATATTTTGAAAGTTTCTGCACCGTTCCTATTCTGATGTTTTCGTAATTATGAGAAGTAGGATTAAAATGTAATGCTTCGTTATCTAATTTTTTCATTTGCTTTGCAGTGAACCTATAAATTACAGATGAACTGACTGATTGACTGACTAATGGGTAAATTACATTATTGCAAAGCATGGAAAAATGTAAAACTAAGAGATTGACCGATAGGTTGACTAATGGACTGATGGACAAAGCCTATTATTGTAATGCATGAAATAAGCTAAAAACAATGGATGGACTAACCGATGGATTGACTGGTGGACAGAGCATATTATTGGTATTAATGTAAAAATCTAAAACTATTAAAAGCAATTCAAAGATTTTGATAATAATGCAACAATTATGTGAACTAAAAAGTATAAAAAAAACTCTGTCTCACCTGAATGTCAGGAAGCTTAGTTGCAGACGGACATTTTCAAGTTTGTGGGTTTGAAAATGTCAGCATCCCAGGTGTAAATTAATCGGAGCCTGGACTTGATCAGGGTTCGTCAGCGGCAGTGGAGGGTAGGGAGAGGGTGAGTATTGCCGACATATTGTCTGATTCCTGCCAGTAATACATGCAGAGACATTCCATCTAAAAGCCTACGTCAGACAGCATGGTTCCATGTAATGTCAAAGAGGTGAGCGTCCCTTTTATTTATACAAGGAAGACAGAATTATATGTTGACAGTAGAAATATATGAATTTCAGATGCCAAAGGTGCAACTGAAGTGATTAATTACTAATGATTCTGTACGATTCAAGAGGTATAATGCGTATTTTCCTTTCGATACGTGCCAAATGAATTGTTCATATGCAATGGGGCGACCACATATTTTACAAGTAACAAAATGTATTTTATAAAAGTCATCTTTGTGACCACACAAGGATGAGAACATGATTGTAACATTTAAAGGATAAACAAAAGTTTGCATATGGTCGTTTACATCAACATGTACCTTCGCACACATGTGTTCTCATTAGTGAGCAATCAAACCAACAAATCGATAAAACAAAATTTGTGTGGGACGTGCTGGTTTTGTCATTGTTCATGACTGGCCGTTGTCTTGTCTAGTGGTTGACGATCTTCAGTTTAGCTTAGATACTTAACTATTCATGCATTAGAACACAACAGAGACTTGCTGAGTTTTCAAGGTTTTGTTTAAATAAAAGTTTTCTCATGGAGGAGAGACCACGTAATTGTTTACTTAATTTTCTTAACTTAGTTTTAAGGATGGGACCTGAGAGACACAGACAGGCAAAATCTCTTGGTAACATTCGGTTAGATTTTCTCTAGATTGTCAGACAAATCTAGTCTGTATGCTCACCCGAACAGTCTGTTCTGTTCTCGATCACATGATGTCATTTCTAGTATCACATTCTTTGACACCTGCATTTCTAGCACATTTTTATTTAAGGAGCTAACCTTTGACCCCTGCTTCAATATCACTGTTTATCGCTAGGTTATTCTGACATGGACTAATGTGCTTCTAGCCAAAATTGATATTAGTTATTTTAATTGCTACTTTTTGGCATAGGGTTCCAATATATAACAATAATTAGTTTTAGTTAGAATAACAAGAGAAAAAAAGTCATGCAAGTTGGCGAGATACTTACACTATATAAGTATGTATATGTCAAATAGTAGGGTAGATTAAACCTCAGAAAATCTCTAAAAATAACGCCTTACATGTGTTCTTCATTAGGGTGTTAGGATTCATAAGCAGGACTCATTTGCTATCACCATTTCCACCAGATGTATAACATGTTAGATTCATTCGCCGACACATATGAGCTGCCTATGGGGATGGAACAATTGTATACACAACCCAATAAATCATCATTACTAAAAGAAAAAAAAAACTTACTAAAAGAAATAGCTCTTTGAAAAAGTATTGATTTGTTCCAGCTGCTGACAAAATGGCAAGATTTCCATTGTCAACTTGAAGCACTTGCTCATCTAACTACACTGAAGAGTTATGGAATAACAAAACGCCAGTCTGTGGATGACTATGATGAAACCATCCATCGTTTTCGACCTATGAGCTCTGCCACAACAACTGAGTTAAAATCTTTATATATAAGTTCTAAAATTTTTAACATGATAATGATTATCAAAAAAGTGGAAAATTAGCAACATTTTATTTTGTTATTTTGACTCAATAACTTGATGCCTATAATAATAGTGAAGTTATTTATGTATTTTATTGTTTGTACATTTTTGATAATGCTCCTATCGATTTTGACTTTTAAGGTTCACCACAACAACTAAGCTGTTCAAGAATCCTCACAGGTGATGTGTTTATAGTGGTGAATGCTTTGTACAGAACTAACCACAATTTTTGGTATAACTGCTAATCTTAGTCGGTGCAATGACAGAACAGACAGTAAACTTCAGGTTTTACATCAGAGTTTTCCTTCTCCTAGATACATGTCTTAACGAAGACTGGGGGTGCATCTCCCCAAGTTAATTAAGCACACTCCCAATTACCAACCTGGAAATTCCTATGTCACAGCACTGTACGTACAGTGGCTAGCCTTCCCAAATTGTCACCCATGTGGTACTGGCTAGACTCATAGTTTCTTAACTTCAATGATCTGTCGAGGATATGTGTATTAACATGATTGTACTGGATGACTAAATATAATATTGGAAATTTCATGAAGTATTGATTGAGTTTGATCTGTTTCTTTCTAGATATGTCTGCTTTCATAGACATAAATAGATCCTTATTAGCTTCAAGCGTTCAGACAAAATGAAGATTTTGACTTAGATATGGAAGCTTTGAATCATGTGACTGACAGAACAGTAATCCTCCACACTGATGCTTTCCAGAAAAAAGTGAACCACATATGTTGGTGAATAAAAATGAAAAATATTCATCATAATATATATATATATTTCTAGGTAGAAAGGTATCCAAAAATTAAGAATAAGTGAATTTCAACAAAAGTCGGAGATAGTGCTCAATCAAAGAGAGCAAATTATATTTTTTATTATTCTTTATGTAAATACAGTCATATCTTGCTACGATGTGCAGACCGTTTCAATCATAATTGATCTCATCAAGCAAGAAGATTTAAAAATCCAAAAATTGAAAAGGGCTCCAAGACCATTTTCAATTTAAGAGGAGAGAAAATATATTTCGTGATGACTAGAGTGAAGCAAGGTTAATGATCTTACCTACAGATAAGACCATTATCATTAAACCCTCAGGGGTAAACTTCTGTAATTCTGCGGGTTAGCGAATGGCTGTGGCCAATGAATGGGGAGAAATTCATATAGACGAGACAATTTTGATGCACGATCTTTATGAGATCTTATACAGCGTCCAAAAAACAGTCTCAAATCAAATATGTCTCGCACTACCAACTATGTTCCAACTCTTGTCCCATCGCTGCAGTGTTGCATTCGTGTGTTTGTTTTACAAGCACTTTAATGGAATGTGCTTGGCAAATTTGCAGCAGTACTTCCCGCCTTCAACATAAATATCCACAACAAACCCGACAGATGGCAAAATCCCACCCCTTCAATGTAGAGATCCCTAGATACGGGAACACTTTAATAGTTTCTTCTATCGAACTGCTAGACTTTGGAATTCTCTTTCTGTGTCCTGCTTCTTTCACTGTACCAACATGCGGAAGTTTAAATGTAATGTGAACAGACACCTCGCTTTTCACCTACATATATAGTAGCCCCTAAGGTCCAATATGCTGTATTTAGGGTGAATAATGAGTAAAAAAAATTAATCTTTAATTATAAAAGATAAGGGGTAAAAAATGTATATTCTAATATGCAATGTACCGGTTGACCCACCAAGTCATATGTCATCTAATTAACATATAATTCTTTGAGGATGGCCAATGAAAGAGCCCAAAGCACTTAAACCTCAACTAGAAATAATACTTAAATTACTTGTACGCAGGTATGTCTGTCGGAACGAGAACAATCTACCCCTGTGGATAAATAAAGGGCTCAGTTAGAAATTATATACGGATTCCCAAGTTTGTCACAAAGATTTTTGAATTTGATATGATGCACCTGAAGAAGGTCAGAGGTTACATCGGCCGAAACATTGTGCAAATAGCATCCAAGATGAGAGCAGTAGTCTTAATCACTGAAATAAATCGAAATATCAGCCATCATCTAAAAAATTCTGAAACAAAATATACATTTTTTGACTTCACTCGTTTTTGACTTTGAAACAATCTTCTAGCTAATTGTGAACAAGATATATGAATTTCATCAGCAAGAAATGTTCGCATTTAATTTTTATTTAAAGTAACAATTGAAATGAATGGCTCTCGTCTTGGAGAAGTACCATGTCTTTACGAGCTTCTGGAACTGGCCTTCATTCCTGATCTGAAATGGAACACATACATCAAATCTGTTGCATAGATCGCTGGAAGAATGGTTGGATTATTCTACCGCTCAAATAGGTATCTCACTGCTAATGCAATCCTTTATCTGTATAAGAGCCAACTACGTCCAAAAATGGAGTATTCTTGCTACATCTGGGTAGGAGCTGCCTGCAACACCCTATCTTGCCTTGATAGAGTTAAAAACCGGCTTCAAAACCTAGTAGCTGATGCATATTTCTTTTCCCTGCAACCTCTTTCTCACAAAAGAGACGTTCTGAATCTGTCTGCTCTATCGTTATTTTCATGGAAAGTGCTCGTCTGAGCTCTAATCCATTGTAGGGAAGTAGGAAATCTTGACATTGGAGAAGAAAAAATAACTTGAGAGTTGTCAGGTCTGCAGTTATCAAATATTGCGATTAGTTTTCTTTTTTTGTCTTTCTTCAAAGCATCTGGTCATATTTTTTGCTCATGTTATTTTGCTCGTTTGCATATCAATTTGCTAATTTGCTGATTTGCTGAATATTAAAAATATGGTAAGAAAAACCCAAGTATTTAAAATGAAATGGAATAAGAAAAAGACACTGATGGCGCTTTCAAGCATTGTCCGGCAGGAGTTGAATTTGTTAAAACATTTTGTGGTTATTATGCAAGTTTAATTGTAGAAATTAAAGCTTAATAAATGGGAAAAATTACATCAACCAGCTAATTAGCTACAAAATGGTTAAAGAATTTATTGTAAACTAGCAGGAACCATTAACCGACCTTGCCCGATGGTAGCATGCTCCCCTCTGCCGCGTAAAAAACATTAAAGTACGGCTATTGTTATTGTTGCTCAACCCCCAACCGTCTCATGTTAACAACAGCTTTCGGAATGGACACCCCCAATCTCCCTATGTTAAGAATGGCTTTCGGAATAGACAGCCCATTTTGTGAGTGGGGGGTGAGAGTTGAAAAAGAATTTGCCCAAAATGTAGCTTTGATAATTGCTGTCAGGATTCGAACACATAAATACTATGAACTAACAAAACAATTTGATGGTTTTAGTGTCGGTCGGCCCATATGTACTAATCTGGCGGGCAGGGTAGGGTTCAGGGTATGGTTCTGAGTATGGTATCTTTGTTGGTAATACTGGAGTTCAGATGGAAAAATACTCTCGAACCCTCTATCACTAAAAAGGAACTAAATTCCCATAGTCACCTGTACGTTACCATGTAAAAATTTAAACGGTATTTCAGAAACTGACAGTTTTAAAAAAGCAGAAAAAAGAAACAATATGCAAACCTTTTTAAATTTTAATTTTAAACAATAGAAACAGAACTTTTTTATAATTGTATGAGAAATATTGTTCACAAATATTTTTCCATATATAGATACCTAAAAGAAAAGAAAATTAATGGAAATTAGGCAAAAACAATTTATTTTGTTTTGTGACCTATTTGCGTTTAAAAATAAAACAAAACATTTAATATTAGTTATTACCAACCCCAGGGAGCGATATCGCTCCCCATTGGGGAGATTGAGACCCCCTAAACACTAAGTAAGTCTCTCTCTCTTTCTCTCTCTCTTTCTCTCTCTCTCTCTCTCTCTCTCTCTCTCTCTATATATATATATATATATATATATATATATATATATATATATATATATATAGCTATATCCATGTATATTAGTTTCCATATTGCCATGCTGATGTGCTCTGCTTGAAAACCTCCAATTTCGTGGGTACATTTGTTTATCTATGCAGAAAACGTAAATTGTAGTAGACATTAATATAAGTAAATGAAGGATTGTATTCATATATAAAAAACAATTGGTTTACTTTAGCACAGCTACAATGTTGACAAAGCTCCTCTCTCTCTCTCTCCCTCTCTCTATCTCTCACTCTCTGTTTCTCTCTCTCGATCTCTATCTCTCGCTCTCTTTTTATCTCTTTCTCTCTGTCTTTATCTCTCTCTCTCTCTCTCTCTCTCTATCTCTCTCTACAGTTATATCCGTGTATATTAGTGTCCATACTATCGAACTTGCTTGCTCTTATGGAAAACCTCCCAGTTCGTGGGTATATTTTTTAATCTATGCTGAAAATGTATAGTGTAGTAAACAGTAAAATAAGTAAATGAAGTATTGTATTCATATGAAAAAAAAAAACAATTGGTTTGTATTTGACTATAACGATTGTAGTGCATCAAAAGAGCGGCCATATGTGTTAAGGTTAAGCATGTTGGTTTATATAATAAGAATAAGCAATCCCAAATAAGTGATTAGTCGGAGGGCAACAAATGCGAGTGGCTAGAACTTGTATAGGGAGAAATTATTATTTTGGCACTGTAGAAAGGAAAATAATGGTGTGCCTATGAGTTCATAAGCCAGTTGTGAAGAGAGACAGGGCAGTATATGTAGAATGTGCATATGTATACTCCTTGTAGAGTGGTGGCAGTGAGAGTACTTTAGAATTAGAGAGAAAAATAGTAAGTACTTCCTCTAAAAATGGGGCGATTATTATGATGGCGTGTTAGGATAAAATGTAGGCTTGCATTATAATGAATAAATGTCTAAAATATCGTTCTAAAGTTAAATAAGGTAGCGGTTAATAGTGTAGACATAATACACATGCATGTGGCTTCTATTGTTGCAAGCCTACAGTGCTTTGGTGCAGAGGGGTATTTCTGCAATCAAAATATTATATATGGAGATGATCCCTTAACGTGTCAGGAATAATGTTTAGTCTTTTTGAAGTTGTATAATATTCTTCAATTGGTGTAATGCAAGATGCAAAGTGTGCCCTGTATAATTGTAAGAACATTCTTTTTGTTGATTAACACTCTGGCAACGCCACTTACACCCACTAGTACGCACACACACAGACACACACAGACACTCAGACAAATACACACATACATATACACACACACACATATATATATATATATATATATATGACTTTCGATCCACACACTAAAAAGATCATCAGAAAAATTGAAAAAATAAAAAAGGTCTAATCAAATGGGAGCTCTCTGTTGCCTTTGACAACGTTCGGCCCGAGATCACAGTGTAGTATCTATTCTGACGTTACACTTCACCTTTCTGTCCTCAGTCACTGGAGGAGAAATCCTTCATGGCCGAGACAATTTTAATTTTTGGTCTTATCCAGAGTGCCCCTTTTTGATAGCTTGATATTTCCTCAAATTAAAAACACCGATCTTGTGTCTAACTTTACCCTCGTGAGGAGGCCAGTAAATAAGAACGACGTTTAAGTATCTATCTATCTATCTATCTATCTATCTATCTATCTTTCTCTCTCTCTCTCTCTCTCTCTCTCTCTATATATATATATATATATATATATATATATATATATATATATATATATATATATATATATAACTATTTATTTTAAACTATTTTTCATATATCTGACGATAGCTCAAATGGTAACGACTAAAGCTGGTGTGCATATATGTTTTGGTTTCGATTCTAGCTGATGGCACCCAAGTCATATTTTTATTTTTTTTTAATTTTAAAATCACAACTATATATAAAGGTACAATGTAATATATAATAATCGAGCGAAATTGACTTTTTAATAATAAATACAAAATCTGGATGAATTAAAATATATTTAAGTGTATTTTTGGAACAGGCAAAGCCGGGTCATCAGTTAGAAATATATTTTTTAAGGTGCGTTGGTCTTGGCGGATTTCAAAAAAAGAATTCATTTGGTTTGATTTATTTTTTATTTTGATTTCTCTCAATAGCAATATGTCTGACATATCGATACTTGAATTGGACTATTCTATTTTTAGGGAAGGGTGGGGGGTCAATTTTTGTTATTGGCTCGAATATGCTTTATTTAGTGTTTGTTTTTGTTCTTAAGATACATTTTTCCGGCTAAGACTATTTTTAGAGGGATACCTTTTCCCTTACTCACCGAAATATAGTTAAATATTAAAATGATTGAATTATTTCCCTTGGTTTCACAAAAAAAAAAAATAAATAAATATCTAAAGCCACTTTTCCAAATTTCTTCGACATCATTATTTGTTTTTAATAATTAATCGATTAACTTCGAGTTCTTAAAATATCTTTTTTTTAATTCCTATAAAATTACAAATGTCAACAAAATTAATTTTTGCTAAACAAGTATGTCATTTTATTCTTTTACACCCAGGCAAGGTCCAGTAATCTACTATATATATACTAGCATTTCAGCCCGGCGTTGCCCGGGTGTTTGGAGGTGTATGCTGAGCAAAAACAAAAAAAAGTTAATTTTTTTAACTTTGACCCCTACTATAACCCCTTAACATTTATTGTTTTGGGCTCAAATCAAGTTATTAAGTCAGATCCATGTCAAAGGGACCTATATCTAAAATTTAAAGTGTTTAGACCCAAAATTGTAGGAGGAGTTTGGTAGAGTTTTCAAAGGTCAAATCGTTGAACTTTGACCCCTTAATCGCCAATTTTTAGCCAAAAACCGATCACATCGATTTTTCCAAATTTACGTTACCCTGTATCTCAAATTTCGAGTCTGTAGACTAAAAATTAACAGAGTTATTGCGTAGGGAAATGTACACACACACACAGATACACGGACACGTTCACTTTTACACACACACACACACGCACACACACACACACACACACACACACACACACACATATATATATATATATATATATATATATATATATAAATGGTCATTAATTTTATTTTAATTCATCGTGTAACCTTTAGCTTTGGTCATTAGTTGAGACAGATTGTAATTTATTTATTAAAAGTCAAAAGGTGTCATGTCTACTTTTGACTTTGTCTCCTTACGTATGACAGCCGTTTGCGGCCAGACATTTTATCTGCGAAGAAACAATAGTATGATTTATTTCTTCTTCTTCTTCTTCTTCTTCTTCTTCTTCTTCTTCTTCTTCTTCTTCTTCTTCTTCTTCTTCTTCTTCTTCTTCTTCTTCTTTGTTTTCTAACTTCCTTCTTCACTTTTTCTGCTTTCATTTTCGTCTGTTTCATTTCATCTAAGTTATTTTCTTCATCTTCGTGGTATAATTATTATTATTATTATTATTATTATTATTATTATTATTATTATTATTATTCGTTTAATTTCCTCCTCCTTCTTCTTCTTCACACTTAAAAAAAAAACTTTTTCTTCCTCCTTCATTTTCTTATTTTCATTTCCTTTTCTTTTTTACTTTCCTCTTCTTAGCATTTTCTTCTTCTTTGTCTTCTTTGTTTTATTATAACTATTATTAATAGTAGCTGTAGCAGTAGTATTAGTAGTAGCAGTAGTAGTAGTAGTAGCAGTATTAGTAGTAGTAGTAGCAGTAGTAGTAGTAGTAGTAAACTTCTTTGAACTTCCTACTCATACTATATCCATTTCCTCGTTTTCTTTTTATTCTTTTCCTTCACTATTTCTTTCGTTTTCTTCATAATTCACTCCACATAAAACTTGTAATTAAAACGGAATTTTTGATTAATGGCTTCCAAGATGATCAATTTCCATTTTATGATTGGTTTGATGCATTTTTATGACATTTATTTTTGTAAAAAAAAGGGAGAGAAAAAATTACACTGACTTGAATTTTTAGACATGGATTAAAAAAATATACAAATAAAATTTACAAAAAAAAATGGTATTAATGTGCAAAAGAAATAAAAGAGCCGTTTATTATCCTTCATTATGAATCTTACATATAATTGAGCTACAAGAAGAGCAAAACAACCCAATATGCATATGAAACATACCAATACATATATTTCTCTTAGTCTTTATATCTGTTTGTCTGTCTGTCCGTTGCACTTTTTCTCGGAAACTACGCGACTAATCTGGCTGAAATTTTGTACAGACCTTTGTTATGATAAGGTGCAACGAACTAAGTATTATGGTATTTGTTAGAGATTAATAAAGATTAGTCACCACAATATTACATTTACTCTAGAAGTTTTCTCGCGAAAACGGCGAAAAGGGAAGAACTAGATAAGGAATCATTAGAAGATAAGCAGAAATAAAAGATATGAATCAAAGCAGAATAAAATAAATGAGTTGGAAAAGAAAAGAAACTGCCAGAACTCGTGAAATTTTCTATCTAAAGGTGACTTAAAAAGAGAGACAAGAACTAGCACTAAATACAAATGCAATCAATAGAACCATTTACGGGAAGGACTGTTCTGATAAGTGCAGGTCGTATAATGTGCGTCCTGAAACAGTGTCACACATTTGTTACTGCGTGTTTTACACTTGTTCATAAAGAGTACAAATGATGTCATGACAAATTATGTCCAAAACTGCATTGGAGTTTGTGTCAGAAGTTTGAAATCCAAGTGAGGGATAAGTGGTTCTAACATTATCCAGAAGCGGTAGTACAAATTGAGGAAGTTAAAAATATCAGTTCAGTGTGGCCGAGAGATAACTCATAGGAAACCGGATATTGTAGTTGTGGATAAAGGGCTCAATGAATGCCACATTACTGATATGACTTGCCCAAGCAACATCAACCCAGCAAGAAAGAAGAAAGAGAACCTATGGAGCTATCAGAACTTGAGGGTGGAGATGGCTACGTTGTGGAACAAGAAAACTTCCAATGTGCCAATCATCATAGGTGGACTTGGCTCAATTCCAGATGATCTTGAGAACAGTTGAACTCCTTGGGAATCAAGTACATCATCATCATACTCCAGAAGTCAGTTCTGCTTGGCACAACAAACATCCTATGCCAAGTGCTTTCCATCTAATTGATTCTTTGAATATGCTCACTAGCTTTGGAGTAAAAACCCGCTGTTGAGTGAAAAATTAACTAGTGTAAAGCATAACAACAGTGAAATAAATGCGACAAAATAATAATAATAATAATAATAATAATAATAATAATAATAATAATAATAATAATAATAATGATAAGCATTACATGGAACCAAAAACATTGAAGCTGCATATCTCCAAGTTCTCTATCCCTCCCCCACCTCCTCCTATTACCCCATAACCTCCCCTCCAAAAAAGGGGAGTGATGCCAAATAGTCAAGAAGGGTCAAAGAGGATGGAAAGATCGAGAAGAGAGCGCTTGCTAGACTCCCACTGAACAAGTGCGAAGAGAACTTGGACTTTGGGGAGGCATATTGCCACTCAAATTCCAGTGCAGAACAATGGTCACTGCCAGCAAGAAATCAATGGTAAGTTGTAAGCCATGTTTAGTTTCTGAAGAGTTTTCGATGGCTAGTTATTCTATACAAGTTCTGGAGATGACGAATTCTCAGTGGACAGCAGTTCTGTACATGTTCTGGACTTTATAATGTTGCAAGCAAAGAGGAAAAGATCCTTCTCATGTTGTCATGAAAAAAAAATCATGTGCTGGGATGCTAAAAAGGTTTACTTTTTATAGAGCAATTCTAGTTTCTGATTGGTTGATAACAGAACGTGAATTAATTTGATTCGTCAGTTCTAATCGGCAGCAGTGTTAATAAAAATTTTCAGTTCCCAGCAGCAGTGTTTTAAAAATTTCAACTAATGTGGAATTTCCACGGTTTGTAGTTATAATTATTATATTAGCATATATATATTTTTAATGTAGATTAAACAAATCCTAAACAAATATGTTTCAATTAAAAATGAGTATTGATCAGAACTGTGCATTAATGTTTAATGAATAATTGCGCCACTATATGTTCTTATAATTGGAAACCAATTGTGATTCTTTGGCAATTATTAAACTACGACTAGTTTTTCTCAAGGTGCTTACAGACAAGTAAGTGGTGATTTTTATTTGATTTTAGAATGGTGTATCTTTTTTTCTGATAGTAAATACTTCCAGTTAAATTAATTCCTTCTTGAAATTGAATGCTGAAACTAAGCTGTTCTATTAGCTGCTTTTGATCGCTTTTGTTTTTACAAGGGAATCACATTTATCAAGACCCGGAGGCAACACAGCGATAAGACTTAATGAGTGTACGGTAGTCACCAGTACAACAGCGTAGTGATGATCATTAGTCGTGGAAATTAGGTCAAATTTAATTATTTAAATGAGAGACTCAGCAAGAACATGTTTACATTGGACTTGACGACGACATTATTGTAGTAAGTGGCAAAGCAGACCAGCGGAAGTTCTAGGAAAAAAGTTTTGTTCATGGAATTTAAATTAGATTTAAGGCACAGTTAGAGCATGGGGTAAGTTGTTGACAGTGGTTATAGATAAATTAGTGTTTTTATGAAAGTTTGACGGGGGTATACTACAGATTTAAGCTTAGAAGGGCAATTGGTATGAAAATAACGATAAAGGAGGGATTGGAACGTCTCTTCTGTGGAAAAGAAGTTGCAAGGTGGAGAAAATGGCATCACCTACTAGGCTCCGAAACCAATTTTGAACTCTGTCAAAGCAGATGCTGATGAAATCACCCCAGATCCATTGATGATGGTTGGGATAGAGCGCTTGAATCTGTTCAGGGGCTTGTTTGTTATTTGCCAAAACTAATGGGAACCAACACTCTGTCCTTCTACTTTGGACTTAATGGACTGAGCATATAACTCTCATGTTCGAGTTGCGAGCGATTTTCTTTCTTTCTATATTTCCAGTCTATGGTGGATGAATTCGCTAGTTATTTCGATGGTTATAATGAGATCGAAATATTTTATTTACTTCATGAACTGGCAATAGATATATTCAATGAATACTTATTATTTTTTAAGAAGAGTTAAAATAAAAAAGTTTTAATTTATGTTTTTCTAGACTGAAAAAAAAGTGATGCCCTACTATAGTTCTATATCTTGTGATAATATATCGCAAGCAGTTCTCCATATTTGTCTAGAAATTTTTTTTTTTAATTCACGGTCTGATCAGAACTAATATTACACTGATTATTCTATTTAGGGATATTCTATTGTTTGCTTATGTGATGATGTTTAAACTACCGCGGAATTTCCACGGGTTCTGCTAGTAATAACAAATACGAAATCTGCATTAATTAAAATATCATGTTTAAGCGTATTTTACAACCGGGCAATGCCGGGTGCCCTGCTAGTATATATATATATATATATATATATATATATATATATATATATATAGAATATAAAAAATATATATATATATATAAAATATAAAAAGAATTGTCGGACGTCCTTGGCTTAGGTACAAGGACAAGTTGAAGAGTAACTTGTCTGTAGTGAGCATACCATACAGGAGTCTTGAAGATGAGGTGAATGACCGAAAAGGATGGAGATCAAGGTATTTTGAAGGTCTCCAGAGGTTTCAATCTGAAAGCTTAAGGCAACTGAAAGAAAACAGAGTAAGAGCAAAACGACTACTAGCCGAACCAATATCTGCAGCATTAAATCCACATTCATGTTCTATTTGTGGCATTGTCTGCAAGTCCCTTGCTGGACTAAAAAGTCATCAGAGGCAAAAGCATAAATGAGTTTTAGAAATATGGGTTGTCTGAACCTCATACGTCGAAATCGACGGGAGAGTCCATCATATCATATATATATATATATATATATATATATATATATATATATATATATATGTGTGTGTGTGTGTGTGTGTGTGTGTGTGTGAACACTACTGGTTTGGTTGTTTTGTTTTACACCATACCTATTCAATTTATTTAATGCCAAATACGGTTATTTTGTAAAAAGATTTCATATTTCCAGTTCTTTATATTATGAAATATTTTGGTTTTCTTGTTCTATATATATTCAAATATTTATTCATGGTGTTTGGTTTGATTGTTTTGTGGCGGAACACATTTTTGGGACAAGAGAAAAGAAAGACAGTGTGACTGCGACAAAAAAAAAAGAAAGAGGAAAGAGGAAAGAGCGAAGAAAGAGGAGTTAATAAGAGACAGGAGGAAAGAAAAGAGAAAAATGAGAGAAAGAGACAGAGTAACAATCTAACAGAATAATAGAAAAAGGAAAAAGAGAGTAACAATATAGCTGAAAGAAAAAAAGAAAAAAGAGAGAAGGGAGGAATGTGCAACGTCATTAAGAAATACTAATGATAGTAAATTAAGCAAGGTGCAAGAAAGATAGAAACAATGCAATAAACAGAAAGAAAAAATGAAAGAAAGAAAGGAAGAAATAAAGACGACATAAAGAAGAAATTTAAAAAAAAGAGAAAAATAAAACAAGAAACAAGGTAGGTAAAAAGGTGGAGAAGAGCACGTTCTAACGGAAGTGGTACAGCATCACTTCCGCCTATTTGTGAATTAATACTGTTAATAGATTAGCACGATAAAGCAAAAAAACGGGATAAAATATCATTGTAGCTAAAATACGGACTCAGTGGGTAAAAGAATTCAATTTGGAATTTACCAGGTAAAATGTTGAATTGGAATAATCACAGTTTTCTTTAAAAAAAAAAAAGAAATTCACAAAGAACGAAAGATTGAAATAAAAGAGAATGGTGGACACAAAGACGGAACAAAATGGCGATCGTTTCAATCCGTTATGCTGCCGATATTGTTTTATAATTTGTTAGTTTGGTGATTTTCATTAAATCTCGATTAATGAAGTCGCTCGCTATTATAGATGTTAGGTTGCGGAAGCCTCCTTCCCATATTCACACCGACGAAAAAAAATTAAAGCAACAAAAATAAATATTAATAAAAATAAAAAAAAAGGTCAATAAATATATGAGAGGGTTAAGGTTAGGGTAAGGGTTAGGGAGTTGTGGAAGAATTTTACACAATTTTAATTGTAGTAACAACAAACCAAAAAAAAAAAAAAAGAAAAGAAAAGATGGAAAGTTAAATGAAACGAGCCGATAAAGAAACAAAATTCTAAACCGTATTAAGGAGTAGAGAACAAAAAGGATAAAAGTAAAATATAACATATAGGTAATTATAATCTATGTATGTATATGGATATATGTTCGTAAGTTTATATATGTAAGAGGAAATGGAGAAAATGAAACAAAGTTCTAGATTTTCACCCCTCCAAGGTGTGGCGCCATTTATACAGAAATTATATATCAATGCGGTATTGGTCTAGTAGACTCTAATGAATTTCGAAGACAATTTTTTGGTGATTAGCGAATTACTGAAAAAGATCATTCGTTCCTGTTCCCAGAAGGCAATGAAAATATAAACTTATTATATATATATATATATATATATATATATATATATATATATATATATATATATATATACGTGTGTGTGTGTGTGTGTGTGTATATAGAGAGGGAGGGAGAGGCAGAGACGGACGAATAGATAAGGATATAGAGTATAGAGAGAGGAGAGAGGCGGCATGACGAGAAGACTGTAGTCATGCTTACCTGTTCGTTTGTCTGTGAGTATGCCTCTAATCTACATAATTACTTAAATAAATCACATATGTTAATATACATGTGAATATGTGAACATAAATATAAACATACATATAGACATATGCAAAATATTCCATGAATATATATATATATATATATATATATATATATATATATATATATATATATATATATATATATATATATATACATATATGGATAAATGTTTAATTATATTTATTTCCCTGTATGTATAAAATTATAGATACTATGATATGATTTTATATATACATACACTTGCAAATATGTATGTACTTATATATACATATATGAAATTTTCTCATTAAACATAGACATACATATATATATATATATATATATATATATATATATATATATATATATGTGTGTGTGTGCGTGTGTGTGTGTGTGTATGTCTGTATGTCTGTATGTATGTATGTATGTATGTATGTATGTATGTATATGTATGTATGTGTGTATCTTCATTAATTCATGATTTTAGTATATATTATCTATATACAGAGTAATTTTGTGCTATATATACATATATATATATATATATATATATATATATATATATATATATATATATATATGAGTGTGTGTGTGTGTGTGTGTGTGTGTGTGTGGAGAAATGTATGCAAAATCTTACTATGTAATTATTAATCTGAATTCTGAAATCAGGTATTAATTAATCGATAGCCATCCATACATATGTAAAATATACACACGCACAAACATATCTACATACTCATATATATATATATATATATATATATATATATATATATGTATATATATGCATGCATATATATATATATATATATATATATATATATATATTACACACACAAACACATATACATAATTATATACATATATTAATTTATATACATCTATACGCCTGTGTGCATGTAATATATATATATATATATATATATATATATATATATATATATATATAATCACTACTGATTGATTCCAAGATTCCTTACTTCAAAGGACACTGAGAGAATTAGCGAGAGAGATATATACAGAAAGAAAAAAAAGAAATAAAGAAAGGGAGAGAAAGAAGTATAGAGAGAGGGAGAGCTGAAGCCTCACAGACAAGCGGGCACTTATATAATTCCATACTTCCACGGTTCAAACTAATAATTATTACTTCTCTGAAAGTTTGATTTTAAGGCAAAAATAAAACGGAATATGATAAAAGGTTTATAAGAAATATCAGGAAATCTGCGTTTTCACTTAATCGATCAATTATATCGAAGACAAGGCAATACGCAGCGAACATTATTTTAAGATTCTTAATAATAATGTAGAAATTACCTACGAATAAGCCAAAGTGAGACTTTAATAGATTATAAATGGAAATGATGATATTGAAACTAATAGTAATAATCATCTATATTATAAATGAGCATTTTCTGTTTAATATAGGCTTCAAAACCATTTGACTGAATCACATCAAATTTAACTTGAACTATCTTTGAGACACGATATGTTTCATAGGAAACATATTAAGACTACGAGGGGCGTTCCAAAAATAATACATTCTATTTTATAATATGCACAAATGGATCATGGGTGATTACAAAATACATTGTTATGGTGACTGAATTGATACTTTTATGACCTGAATGTTTCATCTATCTGTTGCAGACATTGTAAAGCGTGAGACTTAGAAATATAATCCTTTCATGGACGTGCATCAGAAGTAGATATGTGTCATTGTATTCCTGGCAAAAAATACATGGATAATGTAACAAAATAAACTTTGGAGTGCAAAAGATCGTTCATTTTAATAATCCCATTCCCGTTTTTGTAGATCTTCAACCATTTTATTTAAAAAATAGGAGACTTTACTTTTGGAGAAACCCTCGTACTATTACTATTTCTACTAACACCACTGCTTAAAACTGCAAACATTGAGAGGCTCTGAAAGTATTGGTCAAAATGTCACCAAAAAAGAAGATAATGTTAATTTACTAGGGGTACTCTTGAAAATGTTATAGTTATATTCGTCACCCGATGTGTATTGCTGTTGTGTATTCTATGGAATATTTGGCATGAACGACAACTCTGCGATATTATCATAAAATCTTTTGTAAAACTGCAATATATTATCTAAGAACTGGTTGATTTAGTATCAAACTATATTTGTTTATATATATATATATATATATATATATATATATATATATATATATATATATATTCAAAACTTTATGACATAATTCAATTTTATGGACTCTGATATGCACAATATTATTGTACTACTTTTGGACGGAGCAGACACTTTGAATGCCAAGAAAATGCCTTTTAGTTCGAGTTTCACGTTTAACACACAGCTAAAATCAGATGACATCTTAAACATTATAATTTATTTATTTATTTATTCTGCATCGTATCGTTTGCAATTGAGCGATTCCATCATTTGAACGAATACTTGTTAGTGAAAGCATATCTATGCACATAAAAAGGAGTAGAGAATTAGAGTTAGGATTAGTGTGAATAATATGGACATCCAGTACGAATGTAGACGCCACAATATAGTTGTATCACTTTTGTTCAAACTGAAAAATACTTATTTGCGTATACTCTTGTATCTGATAACATTTTAAATATTACTTTTGTTTCATAGCATCTGAACTGATCGGCTTATCCTAAATTTAAATGGCCCTGTCGGTGGGGCATTAGAATACGCCGACTGCCCCCCTGCAGAGGGTAAAAGCCCCTCAATGGGGGTCCTGGATATGACCTTAAACTATATCCAGTGGCGAGGCCCCAGCTTGTGGGCTTTGGGGAGTGTGGAGCCACCCTTTAATTACCATTGCTCCCAGGTCCACTTTGACCCGGAGTGGTAGTACCTGTTAGGGTCCCAACTATGTGTTAAATAGAAACCGACGTGAAAACAACAAATATATTCTATTAAAAAACATTTTCTTCAAAATATTTGGATTCGGCATTAAATAACCCGAAAAGGGTTGATATGCCGTAAAACAAAAACAACCAACCAACCAACCAACCTAAATTTAAAAGAGGTGTAGAATGTTATAAGGTACAAACCAATATGAAATTACTTTAGCGTATTATTATTTAGATATTTTCAATGAGCATTTTGTGTTTATTATAGGCTTCAATGTTACTTGATCGAATGTTACATACCGGTGCGTATTCATTCGATATCCCTCTGGGTTTTTTTCTTTCAACTGTATTCTTAATGGCACCATTAAGTACTGTTGTTTTTATCAAATAAATGATAAATGCTTTTGTTAAAAAAAAAACAGTCGTTTTTATTTGACATGTGGACATGTTGCGTGGAGTGGGAGTGAGAAAATGAGGCGGCGGTCAATATGTGTGTGTCTCTCTCTCTCGACAGTCACTGAGTTTTCGTTCATCTTGATTTGTTTATATTTGCCTGCATTCTTCATAATTCTGTTTTCAATTATTCCTGTTGGCATTTTCAGTTGCGTCAGGGGTCAAAATCCAGGTCGATCTTTTGTTATTCACGCGCTGTAACTGTCTGGCGTTGCCCGGGAATTTTGTTACTTGACTTCTCATTTTTACTTATTTTACGTTGCCGGACCCTCATTATTCAATAAGAATTACGCCAAATTTGGCTGGAAGTATCCTTGAGATATGTCATGTGTCATAAGTAAATGTTTAATACTATTATATCTATCACTACTAACTCAAGCATTGCTTGCTTAAAGCAATAAATAGTTATAGACTCTAAAAGTACTAGTCTGAATTTCACCAAATCTTGCACATAACATCTCCAGCAATATCAGCGATATTGATATTGGGTTTAATCTGGCTGGTTAAGAAAGAGATTGAAAAATACTTGAAGAAAATTCATGCTTGGTTGCAACAAGACACAAGGGGTATAGGAAATCGTTATTATTAGCACTCATTGCTTATATAGTAAGGTGGACTCTATAGATCAAATAAATGTATTAGTCATGATAGCCCCACATCTAGAGTATAAACTCAATTCAATTTAATGAATAGAGCAAAATAGGTAGATAGAATTTAAAAGGGACATCAGCATCCGCTGATACCATACAAAACAGCTGTGAATCGTCAAGGAGAATGGAAAGACTGAAGAGGGGGGATAATACCTAATCTCCAGTGAAAGAGTACAAAGAGTACTGAGACCTTATTTATATACATATACTCAGGCTATTAATGAGCACCTTTGTCACCGCACTAGATGACACTAAGGTTGGGAACTATAAAATCTAAAGAAGAAAAGTTCTCTCTCTTTTTTTCTCATGGTGGATCATTCCTACCTCTGACAACACATGTTCCTAATATATCCGCAAAAATCTAGGTATGTTAGACACATTCCCACAACTTTTTTCACATATTTATTTGTGGACTTATG
The DNA here is from genome assembly GCF_053919585.1 of Euprymna scolopes. Lineage (NCBI taxonomy): Eukaryota > Metazoa > Mollusca > Cephalopoda > Sepiida > Sepiolidae > Euprymna > Euprymna scolopes. The sequence goes on from NC_136497.1 coordinate 76,112,266, forward strand.
TCTATGATTTGTGCATATCATTAAACCGGAAGCGGACCTCTCTTAGCTTGCATTGAATAAAGTGTGTATCTTAAACATATCATTTTCGTTTTGATAGGGTATGCTCGCTGAAAGTTGGGACATTCTATTTATAAACACTGCTGATAGGAGCTGATGGGTCAAATTAATTCACGTTCTGCTATCAACCAATCAGAAACCATAATTGCTCCATAAAAATTAAATCTTAGCATGCCAGCACATACTTTTTTCATGACAACATGAGAAGGATCTTTTGCTCCTTGACAGCAAAATTATAAAGTCCAGAACCTGTACAGAACAGCTGCCCACTGAAAATTCATCATCTCCAGGACCTGTATAAAATAACTGCCCATCGGAAACTCTTCTTAAACTAAACATGGCTTCCAATTCAAGAGGTTATGCATCCGGCAAAAGACTTTACTTTGATGGATCAGAATCAAAATTTGAATCGTGGCAAGTAAATTGTTTAGGATATTTACGAATCCAAAAGTTACACAAGGTAATTCAGGCATAACCTGAAAACCGGTCGAGGTATATTCCTTGGGTACGATAAAAAAAAGTCCAGCCTACTTGGTATTTTTTCCAGATAAAAATAAAATAAAAAGAATCCGATGTGTAAAATTCACAGACACGTTTAACTTCAAAGAAGAAAATCCATGATATGAAGAGGGTGAATTAATATTTGTTAAAATATGTGTTGCTTGTACAATAAAGATATGAAGCCGACACTGTTTTTATTTAGTTGCAGACACTAGGTTAATGTGAGAAAAATCCAACTCCTTAAACAGGGCACTGAATTTGGACCACAAATAAAAATGACATGCCAAAATGGATTTCTTCTGTACAAGTTTTTTGGGGGGGAGGCGGGGGGTATGTGAGCGACTCAAAGATTATACTTTTTGGGGGGTGATTTCCAAGTTATATTCATTTTTTTTTTCTAATACTGGTGTCCAGTACATTGTTAGATGAAAGTATAGAAAAGTAACTTATCTTGCGTTTGGTAACATCATTAAAGGAAGGAAGTGGGTAAGATACTTAATCTTACACTTTTTTTAAATGGGTTACGATTTGTGAGTTAACATAATTTTTATCCGTGGTTGTGCTCATTAGATTGTTAAGTGAAAGTACAATAGTTAATTATACCCCCAGCCTCCCCATGTTAAGAATTTTTTTTAAATAACATTATTATTTTAACATGGTTCCACCCTTCCCACTGACCGAAGAAAAGATGAAGTGTAGTATCAGAGTAGGTACTATTTTTTTGTAACCAATATATGTTCTCATATGCCTTGTATAGGTATATATGTATGTTCAAAGTGCAGTTGTTTACAAAGTCCCCACTGGACTACATCTTCAGGACAATCATGTGTATTTTGTATATTTCCTTTTCTTTTCAATTTGCTGATTTCATTTATGTTTTCCATATTCTACAATGGAGGATGAGGCTTGGATTATCATATTTCTTGGAGTAAAAAAAAAAAAAAAAAAAAAAAGCAGTTGGAATTTTTTTCTCCTTGGATTAAAAATGGACAAATGTTGGTAAAGGGGAATGGAAATCTTTAAAAGTCATAAGAGTAAAAAGATCTTACTTATCATAAAATATGTAGACACCTTTCTGAAGAAAAACCTGCTGGAATCCAGAATCCATGAGGAGACGGTAATTCTTATATAGCAATATTTGATTTCACGGAAAAGAAATCTTCAACTGTTTTTTTTTTTGTGGGGGGGGGATATAAACCTGTCTATAGTGAATTGTTTGGTTAATTTCTACTATTTACCGAAACACACGAAAGACACACTATATAAACAATAAAACACTATGAGCGTAAAATAAATAGATCTTTGGTTTTCGAATGTATACTAGCAATATATATGCTCTGTAAATGTAAATTCAGATTTATTAAGCTTAACTAATTATGGCAATTTTAAAATAAAATTATTGAACCTATACATTAAAAGTATATATTTTTTATAACCAACCGTATATATATATATATATATATATATATATATATATATATATATATATATATATATATATATACCTATAAACACATATGAAGATAGAGATATTTATAATGTATATATTCTATATATTCATATATATATATATGTGTGTGTGTGTGTGTGAGTGTGTGTGTTCAATTTAATAAAAGATTAATTATTGATAAGTATAGATATAGATTTACACACACACACAAACACACACACACACACACATATATATATATATATATATGTATACATATATATATATATATATATATATATATATATATATATATATATATATATATATATATATATATATATAATTCCATGTAAGGTTAATTATTGATAGTTACAACAACCAAATTAATCCCGAGGCTTCTTTTATTTAGAGTTTATTTGCCTCATTTCGACTTTTGTTTTTGTATTTAATCTTCGCTTTGTGCACATTAATTAGCTGAAGATTCATTTGTGGGCTCTTTTAAAAGAAGATAATCAAATATTCTGGAAAGGGTAAGAGGGTTGCTTGTTAAATTAAAAATGTCACTTTCTCTAGAAGGATGCGAAATTTTTAAAAATCTACACTGATTGTACAACTTATGCAATTAAGAAGAGCAGCCAATTTACATGGGCCCTACTCCCACTCTTGGCTCCTGCATCCTCATCTTTCTCATACTTCCATTGCCAAAAAAATAAATAAATATATCAAGAACGAGAAACTCCTTTTCCTCGTTTACCTCCACCCGTGCTCCATTTTAATCCATATTTATCTATATTCGTTTGACCCTTTGTAAAGGCGAGAAAAAATCCCAAAACTTTGAAACTTTTGTAATGATTTCTGATTGGCTGATTCTAAATCTTGCTTCAAATTAGAGAAGAAAAGAAAAGAGATGAAGAAAAATGGTTTAAGAGAAGGAGGAAGAATGGAATGAATTTAAGTGAAAAAAAAGAGGAAGAAAGGCGGCTAAGGAAAAGAGAAGTGGAAAGATAAGAAAAGGACGAATAAGAAAAGAAACAAGGGAGGTAAGAATTGAAATTATGGAACAATGAGAAGAGGAAAGAACAGGGAAATAAAGGGAAGGGTGTAAAAAAATGAAGAGGAAATGGAAAAAAGATAAAAGGAAAGGTGAGAAACTAGGTGAGGTGAGAGAGAGAGAGAAAGAAAGAGAGAGATAGAATTAAGAATAAAGAGAAGATGGGAATATAAATGATGTAAGAGGGAAGAAGAAAGTGTGGTAAAGTTGAAAAAAAGGAAAGATAGAAAGAAAAAAGGGAATATATTTTTGTGAAAACGAAATGAAACAAGACGAGAACGGAAAGAAGTAATTGAGAGATAGATATAAAGAAAGGAAAAAAGTGAGAGATAGATATGAAGAGAAAGAGAAAAAAAAAATAAAAGAGAGAAAAGATAGAAGACAAGAAAAAACAAAGAAAAAAAATTTTTTTTTCAAAAACAATAAAAGAGTCTACTTTCATTGTTCCATGCCATACTCTTTGGCCTTTTTTGGTAGTATCAAAGTTTTATATCTAATTGCTATAAATATCTCAAAAACATTTTTCAAAATTGAGTTATATATATATATATATATATATATATATATATATATATATATATATATATATATATGTAGAGAGAGAGAGAGAGAGAGAGAGAGAGAGAGAGAGATAGACGTTAATATGTAGTAATAATTAGTAATAATTAGTGATATTTACAACTAGAAATAAAATAGGTTTAAGGCTCCTAAAATTCGTATCAGAAGTGGTTATACTATATGTGTAAAATTTCAGCATACTAATATGACGTCACAAAAGAAATCGCAAACATGGAATCTTTTCTTCAAATCGAACATATTTGATACGACTGACTTGTCCACCACATTCCAGTTATTAATGTCCAACAGTTACGAATCACTAACCATTATTCAATGCTAACGCATTTGATTACGATATGCAAACTTGTCAACAACTTTGACATGCCCATATCTTGACATTGCTCTCATTTTGGCTGTGTGATCCATTTCATTTCTAGAATAATCTGTACATTGTTTTGAGAGACATTTTCTTTGAGATAATCCTGCAGATGAAGATTTGAGGGACTAAAGTTCATTGAGTTCAGAGTGGAAATTCCTCATATCATTGAACATTGATAAAACAAAGACTGTTGGATATTACTGACTGAAGCTTGCTGGACGAGTCAAGCATAGACTGACAACGTTTATTTGTATCAACTATGGTAACATTGTAAAAACAATTGTGAATTTTTTTTTTTTTTTTGTGGGATTACCTTGCATGACACAACTATGTTGATACACTCATTGGATTACCGAAGTTAAGCGACCTTGAGTCTAGCCAGTACAAAATGAGTGACCATTTTTGAATATCAGGTTCAGCACGTGGGACGATTGCGAAATCACCCTGCAAAAACAGCTATAAAGACGACTTCAGCAAATACTTCAGTAGAAGCTGCTAATCTCCACGTGTGTTGACACAAAGGAACAACCGTCTCTTGGATAGAAATTCTTTTCTCAATTCTCTGGCGAAGCTCGCTGGAGAGAGTATGGAATTCGTTTCGTATCCTGTGCTTTACCTGTTCTATTCAAAACCGGCCATGTTCGTTCATAAACCGCTTGCACATTGAGTGTTCAACTTACATAGCAATTAATTTGGCATGTGATCCAATAGTTACACACTGTTAGAATGAAGGTGCACTTTTATAACTAGTGTTGGGACGATTAATCAAAATCGGAATCAGGAATCGGAAAAATCAGAAAATTTGGGGGCATTGGAATCGGAAAAATTGATGCCTATTTTCCGATGCCAAAACGATTCTATTAATTGTCTTTTTTATTTCATTTTGTTTAAAGTAAGATTTTCGATTGCTGGAAATAATGATAAAATAATGAACATTTATTGATTTCATAATATCAGTAAAGCTAAAATCGATAGATCACTCTCCACAAGTGTATTTTGACGTTTATGAAAATATCTGCATATTTAATGTTTGTTTTTTTCGAAAATCGGGGAAATAACAATTTTATAGTGAAATAATTAGAGATTTATAAAGAATCAAAATCGGTAATTTTATCAGAATTGGGAATTTAGTACGGAATCGGTAATAGTATCGGAATCGGGAAAAATATTGGAATCGTCCCATCCCTATTAATAACGAACAATCATCACACATTTGGATTATTCGGATTAATATTCTCATCTTGAGTGTTATTTTCACAACATTTCTGTCATCTCTGAATTTTTTATAATTATTATGAATTATTTTAGATTTAGTGTAATTTTTCCAACAGGAAACTTTCTGCCAAACTTTGGAATCTACACGGAATTTCAAACAGAGCCGTTTATTTTATCCATGGCGATAGCATGCTTTCATTACATCAATGAACTCACATTTAACTATATCATATTATCATGGATGTCAACCATCCTGCTTTGCTATGAATTAGACAATAGTGCTCTAGATTTTGCTGTTTTTGGTTAACAAAATTTTCAAACGTTACAATAGTTAGATTGACTTTTAATAGTACTGTAATCAAAACTTGGTATTGGCAGGATTATGGATGCTATTACAGCTTTACTGTCTTGGGAAGCCATGTTAACCCTTGACTGAACTTCATAGCGGGTAACATGGCTGATATCAATTCTTTGGATCAATCTACACAGAGAGCAGGCCTGAGAAGTTGTCCGACATTGCCAGCAGAACCTTAAATACCAAAACTTGATGATGATGATGATGATGATGATGATGATGATGATGATGATGATGATGAGGAGGAGGAGGAGGAGGAGGAGGAGGAGAGGAAGAAGAGGAGGAGGAGGAGGAGGAGGAAGAATAAGAAGAAGAAGAAGAAGAAGAAGAAGGAGAAGGAGGAGGAGGAGGAGGAGGAGGGGAAGGAGGAGGAATCTTTTACATTTCTTTTTTGTTGGTTTTGAGTCTATCCTACTTTGCCTAAATTAGTTTAGTTCAATTAAGAGAGGGCTAATACAACTATCGTTTTTTCACCAGGTCTTACTCCCTAGGTTGTATTATATTAGTCGTTATCAATAGTTATAATAATGATGATGATGATGATCCACTACTAAGAACAAAATACAAGATGGCGACCCAGAGCCACTTAAATATGTGGAGTCTAAGTATCAGATGGTGTGTAAAATCAATTAATATTATAAATAATCTACCTATAATTCTTATGTATTATTTCATCCATGCAGTCTGGTGACCGAAAAATTTAAGATGGTGATCGAGACACGATTCACTGATAGAGATTCAAATTAAAACCAAATATGAGAGCAGGAATAGCCAACGATAATGAGATACACAAAAAATATGCGATATATTTTCTGCCCATATTTATCCAAAGGGATTTGATTTTTTTTTGTTCAGTTGTTTTCTGTGCACAATTAGAACACAATGCGTGACAATGGTGGGAGGGGGTGAGTTTTAGCATTTAATAAATGATGAGATGAGGTAAGTAGATTGAATAAATGAAACAGAATGATGAAGATAAAAACACGAAAAAAAAAGGCGTAGAAATAGACAATTATTGCTCAATTAATCTCAGTAAATTTCTTTCACACTTCATTAATAAATCTGGTAGGAATTGTTTGCTTTTTGAAATTTTTCGTCTAGATGTTCTAATTATGTAGACTTGTGAAACATATATATATATATACTTTTTATTTGGTTTACATAAGCATTCATATGTCGCTACACATTCATGAGCATGTTTTGAGTAGCCAGTTACAAATAACTAGAGACCGCTTCAGGCTATATTATTTATAACTGGCTGACCGAAACATGCACATGAATGTGTAGTGACATAAAAATGCTTATGTAAAACAAATAAAAAGTATATCTCCAGTATTGAGCACTCTTGTATAACCTTTTTTTTTAATTCATTGATAGCTTCACCTCTGAAAAATATTAATCTGGAAGACATATATATATATATATATATATATATATATATATATATATATATATATATATATATATATATATATATATATATATTGGCCGGGATTAAATGATGACCAACAAATATTTTACCTTCTCGTATTTTTATTGTCATCGAAATCCATGATATCGCCTATTTTTCCGTCAAATCTATTACTTGCCTGCTCTAGTTGGGGACCCACTACGCTATACTTGGAGTTAGGTATACATTCTCCCACCCCATAGTGACTTAGTCCGCAATACATTATAGGTTAAATTACACTGTAGACAATATACCGTTAATTTTATAAAATTATTGTTATATAATGGCTTTAATTAAAGCTTAAAATATAAAAACTCAGGTATCATCATTCAGTTGTGCTCTAAACAAAAACATTTATTTCGAATGTAATCTTGTCATATCAAAGAACCTGCTATTGATTTTATATGCAAGGCCTTTCTACTTGTGCAGTGAAAATGGCTTGAATTAAAGTTTAAAATACAAAAGTAAACTATTATGGTTCAATTGTGCTCTAAACAGAAGCATTCATTTTGAACACGCCACTGTCATATCGAAGGCATCCTGTTGCTTTTATATACCGGGCTTTTCTGCTTGTGCAGTAATAAAGCTTCCTAAATGCACTTGTGATTTTAGACTGTATAAGGCGTTAACTATAGTTAAAATCGTCTGTTCCTTCTTGCATGTGATTTTTCTGATTATCGATTATTGTTAATTATTGAAGACATTCCGATACAAACCTACCTAAGAACACTGCCTGACACATAAATTACATTTGTTTGTAATTTCAGAAAAATCTGCCTAGCCGTTTAAGAGTGCATAGGGTACTCTCTCTCACACACGCAAACACACACACATACATGCGCAAAGTTCCTTTTATATGAGAGAGAGAGAGATAGAGAAGGGGGAGGGAGGGATATATATATATACATATATAATAATATACATGTAATGACAATGAGTACAGTCAGGTCTTTCCTCATTGCAAGATTGTGATTAGCTGATTATATATATATATATATATATATATATATATATATATATATATATATATATATCGGGTTTCGATCCAGGCTGGAAGTATTTGTTTGTCTAGCCGCACTGATGAGCTGTGATACAGCGAAACAGTGCTGTATGTACTGTATGTTGATGACTATATATATATATATATATATATATATATATATATATATATATATATATATATATACCTTAGTTATTTTGGAGATTTTGTTACTTATTTAATTTAATGTAGTTGTTGAGAATGGGTTGTAATTCGTCGATATTTAATACAAGAAAAATGTTCAACTTACCCATTTTTTTTCTTTTTGTTTTTTGTTTTGTTTTTTCATTTTTCTGTCATCGCAGAGTTCTTGAGCAGTTTTTTCCCCCCAATTTGTTATTGACAAGCGTTTTTTGCATTTTTGTCGAATTTGTTATTTTTATTTATTATTATTTTTTTTTTTCATAGATTTGCTTTCAGTTTTCGAATTCTGGTTTTATTGTAATGCGATGTTTGTTTATTTGTTCTTGTTTTTTTTTATTTCAAAATATTTTCTCTGATATTTTTTGGACTTGTATATGGCAGTTGGGTCGGAGATTTAAAAAAATTCTTAGAGCAAACAGTTGGATATTGCATGAGTTTGCATATTTATTTTTACTTTAAGATGAATACATTGATATAAGTTGGATTTTTCGAAATTAAAAATACGTGGTCTAAAGAAGTTTTTTCTATTTTCCTCAAACATTTTGTCCTTATTGACCTGATAATTTAATAAAATTTTATATACATATAACGGCAAAATGTAATTATAGCTCAGTTGTATAAAAATCCTAAACGCGGTCATTAGTAGACCGAAAAAGAATAAAAACTAAACTATTTACTAGGTTTTCTTAAAAATCCATACGTGTAGAAGCGGGACTCAACTCCATGCCTCACCTTTGGTTGCTGGTTATCTGAGAACTTTAAAGTTTTCACCAGTTCCAACATCTGACCACCCAACTGAGAAAGACAGCAACCATAACGCCTGAAACACCATGAAGAGTTGATTGTCAGGATCAAACGGATGTCTAGACGTCTCTCAAAGTAAATTTTGAAGCATAGGGCTCGCAGTGTTAGGTCCTGTCTGGAAGCCATAGTGTAGGCTCAGGGCGACTCATTCGAGTGAACTCTCTCTCTCTCTCTCTCTCTCTCTCTCTCTATATATATATATATATATATATATATATATATATATATATATATATATATATATATATATATATATATATATATATATATATATATATATTAGTGTTGGGACGATTAATCAGAATCTGAATCGGAAAATCAGAGCTTTTCGAAGTATCGGACTCTGTATCAAAAATGGAAAAATTTGAGACTATTTTCCGATACCAAAACCGATTCCTTACATTATCTTTTTTATTTGATTTTAGTTTAAGAAATATCTTCCACTGTTTGTAGCAATAATAAAGTAATAAATATTTATTGATTTAAACTTCCAGTAAGACTAAAATCTCTAGATAACCCCTTCAAAAGTGTGTTTTTACGTTTGAGAAAATATATGCACATTTAAGATGTTTTTACAGTAATCGGGACTAGAATAGCCATTTTATAGTTAAATATTTAGAGATTTATAAAGAATTGGAATCGGAATCGGTAATTGGATCGGAATGGGGAGGAAAATATTGGGATCATCCCATCACTAATATATATATATATATATATATATATATATATATATATATGTGTATATGTATATATATATATATATATATATCAGGTCTTCCGGCGTTGCCCTGTTGCAAAAGCTGCATAAGTATTATATATTAATTTATACAGAAACTGAGACATGTGCATACGAGCATTATGTTTTTTTCTAAACAGTTCACTTTTTGTAAGTAAAAAAAAAATACTTGAGCTGAAGTCGAAATCAAAAATTAAAGACACTGAGTCAAGTACAGTAAAAATTATGCCAGCTCAACACGATCTTTAAAAGGTGTTCTTTCAACCTACTTATTCTTAACATAAAGAATCTGTCATGTGAACCATTCACGCATGCACATTCGTGAAACAGTCGGCAAAACAGATAGAAAACTGATAACCACGTACCAATTTTTTCAATTCTACACCTTAGCAGCCATTTTCGTCAAATGAAAACCAATTAAAATCTTTATCACATATCCGAATATCCTATAGACCAAATTTCAAGTTTGTAGATCAAAAATTTAAGCCCATAGGTTGAGAAATTTTCTCAAACACACATATTCTAACTAATATATAGTCATCCACATAAAGCACTGTTTCGTTGTATCACAACTCGTCAGAGTGGCTAGACTAGCACCTTTCCTTAGCTATATTAAACCTACAAACATCGCGTTGATAGTCGGCAGTTCTAACCACAGGACCATGGATCGGTACTCGTAAATGTCTCATCAAATGTCCATACAATAAACATTCGCCCATTCGTTTTACAGTGCTCGAGCTACTAGTTTGTTTACAAACAAATAAACAATGAGCCTCGTTTAATAGCTAAATAAGCAGCAGATGAGATACATTTACAACAGTGCTCAAGCCAAAGAGGGGGGGGGCTTAATATATAGTTATCCACCTACAGTACTGTTTCGTTGTATCACAATTTATCAGTGCGGCTAGACTAGCACCTTTCCCTAGACGTGAATTGAACCTACAACCATCGCGCTGATAGTCGGCAGTTCTATTGAGGCACATATTTATGTATTTTTGTATATCAATGGTTTTAATGTGTGTGTGTGTATATATATATATATATATATATATATATGTGTGTGTGTGTGTGTGTGTGTGTGTGTGTGTATGCATATATGATATAATGTGTAAAATATGTATACATAATATACATTTATGTTCGTAGATATCTGTATCAACATATATTTAGAAATGTATATACTGATGCCTACGTATATGTATGTACATATTTACGTTAATATGTGTAAGCATATATATATATATATATATATATATATATATATATATATATATATATATATATATATATATATATACGCATATCCGTTAAATGAAGGTCACTTGCAAAATCAACATAGGAATCAAAGAGTGTCAGAAGAAATAATGCAAAAAGTTGATATTTGCAATTTTCGCCATGCCTGGCCGGACAGATGACCAATGGAGTGTTTATAACGCCAGCAGGTGGCGCTGTGGACATGTTTGTCTTGAATACCATCAGTCTTTCATGTCATCCTCTCACCTCCATTTATAAATGTTTGAAGCAAATATTAAATGCAATTCTCTGCGGCTTTTGTTTCCGTTGCAAAACTGGAACTAGATGAAAATTTCTTTCCGAGATTCAAGTAGAATTTAGCTCGTTTAAAGCAGAGTCCTTTCCCCGGATAAAAAAAATCCGTTGTATATGTTGATCAAGAGAGTTTTCGAGTGTTGGTGTTGTGTGTATTTTTATTTTAGCTGTCTGTTTCCTATATGCCATGACATTTGAGCCAAGAAGTTTTTATTAAAACGGAGTCATTTATATAATACAAAATATCATAAGTAGCATTGGTTTATATATATATATATATATATATATATATATATATATATATATATATATATATATATATATATATATATATATATTGATTTATTAATATCATTGGAATCTTTTTTTTCCTTGTGAATTATTACATGGATTTCTGCCTTCGGATTATTATGGACCATCTTCTTCCAATTACGGGATTTCCTTTATTTTTCTTGTACAAAATGGAAATTCTTTTAACTTTCTTGAAGTTTTACATTTGCATTTTACCGTCACTGGATTTTTTATCTTCCACCAGACTATCCATTCATGTGTAATCACCTTTTTCTTCACCATATTCCCTCTTATTCACTTTTTTTGTTTTCAAGTAAGATCTTTGACTTACTTGTTGTTTCATCAAATACTTCTGTATGCAAAATCTGATCCCGCATTTTGCTAATTCCTACTCTCTGATGAGAAGGAACATATCTCTTCGAAACTCTGCGGATTAAGGACTATCCATTTATCTAGTGTTTCCTTTTCAGATTAAATATGTTTTTAACTCATTTCAAAGTGTTTTTTAACATATTTTATTAACTGTTTGCTCATATATATATATATATATATATATATATATATATATATATATATATATATATATATATGAGCAAACATATATATATATATATATATATATATATATATATATACTAGCAGTATTACACGGCCTTGCTCGAAGGTTGCTTTGATGCCTTTTTATGCTTATTTTGATCTGTATCTTCGGTAATTCCAATATTCTTTTAATCCTTTTTTTAGTAAATTTCGGTAATATGGACAACTTACTGATCAACGTAGCCCCCGCACAGTGGATGCAACGTGCCAGCAACAATTCAATTTCTCTGGTTTGTCCTCTTAGAAGCTATTCTTCCAACTCAAAACCAACTACTTTGGCGAGGTTTTTGGGGCCTGAATTTTTTGGACCATATGCGAAAGAAACCATAGAATCAACATCAACTATCGATTTGTTGTAAGAATTTATAAGGTTTTCGTTGTAAAGTTCTACAATTAATCAACTGTCGAAAAATTCCTTATCTTGTGTTGCCGGGCATACTACTTGTGATTGGTTGTTGGGGCCTATGTTTTGCTAAACCGACATATAAGAAATCTCTGAATCACATTTTCACTAAATATGCGTGTAGACTGTTTCGCAATTTTTCAGTTGTTTTTCAATTATAAAGTTTAATTAAAGTACCTTAATATTCCAGTTTTACATTGCAAAAATAATAGATATTTTAAAAATATACACACACACGTAAATTTTCCAATCTTATAAATAAATTTCTTTCCAGTAAACAAAAAAAAACATTAAGAAATTAATATGCAGGCCGCGTTATGCAAAAGAAAAAAAAACAACGTAATCTTTCAAGCCTTATCAAATTCTTTGCAGTCAATGAAAAAAAAATTAAGAAATTTACATGCGGAGTTTGAACTTACAGACCACGTCATGCAAAAAAACAAAAAACAAAAAAAAAACAGAAAAAAAAGAAACAAAACAAAACAAAAAACAAAAAAAAAAACACGCTATCAAATTATCCACAGTAGATTTTTCACGGCCTGTTGTTCTATTATTGTTGCTAAGCGACGATATGGAAAAATGGCTTTACGCATGATAGATAAATTAAAATAACGGTTTCGATTTTCGATTATCGCTAATTATCAGGGATAGTCTGAGATAAAACTTAACTAAGATCACTCCCAGATTTATACACTAAAGTTCTGTAAAGTTTAAAGAGAATCTGTTCAGCCGTTTCGAAGTCTATAAAGAACGAACTTACACACGCACAGTTGCATTTATATATATATATATATATATATATATATATATATATATATATATATAAAGGTGAACGTGTCTGTGTATCTGTGTGTCTGTGTGTGTACATTTCCCTACGCAATAACTCTCTCAATTTTTAGTCTGCAGACTCGAAATTTGAGATACACGGTACTGAGATTTGGGAAAATCTATGTGATCGGTATACGGCCAGAAATTTGGCTGTTAAGGGGGTCAAAGTTCAACGATTTGACTTTTGGGAACTCTACCAAACTCCTCCGATAATTTTGGGTCTAAACACTTGAAATTTTAGATATAGGTTCCTTGGACATTGATCTAACTTAATAACTTGCTTTGAGCCCAAAATAATACATGTTAAGGGGTCATAATAGAGGTCAAAGTTTTAAAAAATTGACCTCTGCGACCAAATTACTCAGACAATTTCTGGTTTAAACATTTGAAATTTTACATAAAGAGTATTCAGAGATAGGGCAAGGTTTTTAATTGATTTGGGTCGAAAATCTTTAGTTGCCAATATATAAATGTATGTATGTATGTATGTATGTATGTATGTATGTTTGCATGTCTGCCTAAAACTTTCGACAGAGGCGACGGATTTTACCAAGATCAGTATCGTTTTAAAGTTCGACCTTTCAGACGACAACTATCGAAAAATTCACTAAGAACATTACTATCTTCACCTTCAACTGAGCACTTTTCAACAGTGGGGGGAGGTCGCTTTTTTCGCCGATATTTTTTAAAGTCATCCTCTCCTTTCGATTGTCTAGCCTTAATTTAAACATAAGTCACTTCCGGTTTGGCGGTGGTCGTAACAGCAAAGTGGCCAAGTATTTTTCCTCTTCTGTTCCTCTTTCGCGGTACAGGTTCGAGCCTGCCTTCCTACTACCACTTTGTTTTTTTTGTTTTTTTTTTGCTCAACATACACATCCAAACACCCGGGCAACGCCGGGCTGAAATGCTAGTATATATATATATATATATATATATATATATATATATATATATATATATATATATATATACAGTGAAAGAAGGAGAAAGGGAGAGAGAGAGGGAGAGAGACATACAGATAAATCCGATATATGTATATATAATATAAAGAAAAATTATGCTTAATATAAAATCATTTTAGTAAGTTAATTTTGCAGAATATAAATCATTATTATTATCGTTTATTATGACCTAAAGAAAATAAAAGCATTGCTCATTGTTTTTTTTGGGGGATCGAGGACTTCTTTAGTCCAGGATTTGTATGGCATGCGATTTGCTCACTCACTTCCGTTAACATTTGAAAAGGTTTTGTTAAGCACGTATTTTACTTGCTCACTTTTTTGTGTAAGGATAGAAGTAAACACACACACAAACGAGCACGCGGCACACACACACGCACACACACGCACACACACACACACACACACACACACATATATATATATATATATATATATATATATATATATATTAGTGTTGGGACGATTAATCGGAATCAGAAAACTTGAAAAAACTTTTAAGGGTATTGGAATCAATATCGGAATCAGAAAAAAACTGCCTATTTTCCGATGCCAAAAAAGATTCCTTTAATTATCGTTTTTATTTTGATTTTTGTTTAAAGGAGTTCTTCCACTATTGGTAGTAATAATAAAATAATAAATATTGATTGATTTAAACTTCCAGTGAAATTAAAATCTATAGCTCACCAGATCTCCTGTGTGATTTTACATTTGAAAAAATTTATGCACGTTTAAGATGTGTTTTTATGGTATTGTCAATATTTAGAGATGTATAAAGAAGCGGGATCAGAATCAGTAATTGTAATAGAATCAGGAAATTTAGTTTTGAATCTGTCATTGAATCAGAATCAGGAAAAATATTGGAATCGTCCCATGTGTGTGTGCGTATAAACCTTCTATAAAAAAATAATGGAAAGTACTTTTAAGCATTATATTGTCAATAACATGCCATTACGTAGCAAATGAAAATTGGCTAGTCAGTATCAAAGTTTTATACACTGCAACTTTGCCGTTAAAAACAAAAAAAAAAAGGCAGATAAATAAATAAAAATCCGGGTTGGAATTTTTCCTTTTTTTTTACAAAAATTTTTTTCATTACCCTTACTCTCCCATCTCAACACCCCTTAAAATATCTATAGCTGTCATATGTTCATCTAGGCTGAATGACGTTTTTCCTTCCTCCGACGCATGCCGGCCATAGCTAGCCCATTCTTGTCCTCAACTTTACACATCTATTTTCTTCGACCACTCTTTTTTTTTTTTTACCAACCACATGGTGCATTTTTCTCTTTTTTTTTTTTTTACCTTTTTCTTCTTGCGCACCTTTCCTAATTTGCATATGCGCCTTTTTCGGCTACTGCTGCTGCTAATCTTTTTGCAAGCCAATCATCTTTCACTGCTGCTTATATTTTCCAACGCACTCATATGCGCTGTTTTACAATACTAGCTTAAATGCTATTTTGGTCCAACTGTTTAAATCCGACAGGCTTAATTTTATATACTCGATATATACACATGCAAGAATAAAAACTAATACGTGCAGTTCAGAAATAAATTTAATAGAAATCGTCTATGATAAGGATGCATAGCATTTGATAAACAAATACATAACCAATCTCCTGACAAATTAAATTAATTTTTAGGGTGTTGCAATATATTGGTTGGTCGACCAATAGCTAATAAATTTATCTCCAGTGGGATTTGAACCCCGAACTCTCTCAGCAATCTGAAAAGGCAAAAAGAGGCCATCATTATTCAATTCTCGATAATATCTTGATATAATGTCAATATTGATTCCTTAAATAAATTAACTTACAAGTGATTGTTTTGTAATGAATCATACTGAACTGGGGTTGGGTTCACTGAACGACTAATCATATCCCAATACTTGAAGGGCAAAAAGAGACATATATATATATATATATATATATATATATATATATATATATATTAGTTATAGGAGGATTTCAAAATTTTCCTGATTCCAATACAATTACCGATTCCATTCTAAATTTCCGATTCCAATACGATTCCCGATTCCAATTCCGCTTCTTTTAAAATTTATAAACATATAATTAAAGATTTGTTGGTTTTTATTTGTTATTTTTCTTTTTTGGGGGGGTAATTTTTCAAATTATTGCATAAACCCCCGGGTAATTTCCGCGTATATTTTTCTCACAGGTTTTCCTTGTAATTGGTTGAAAATTGTAAAACAACAAAGAATTAATTTTGATAAAAAAAAACAAAAAAAAACACAATGTATCAGTTCATCGTTAGTGTACAACATGCTACTTGCAATTTCCATTAACAGTTGAAAATAGTTGACGATTTGTAGGCAAAATGAGAAAACGATGTAAGAACAAAATATTTAACAACGCCCACTCCCATTATTACGAACGAATTTCTAACTGATAATGTTACTATTAAGAAAACAATTTTTAGCATGAGGAAGGCGTTTTTCTGTGCCTTCTCTCTATGAATGAATTTACAATTTTATTTTAATTATAAAAATTTCGTGGGTCATTAAATTGCTTTGCTTTGCTGAAAAAAAACCCACAAAAAACAAAAACGTGATGCTAATAATAATAATAATAATAATAATAATAATAATAATAATAATAATAATAATAACAATAATAATAACAATAATAATAAAAACAAAATTATAAACACTCTCAGTTAAATCCCCATTGCGAAATGAAATATCACATTTATAGGTGATAAGCAGTCCAGCCCGTCTTTGCTCATGCCCTATTTACTGTTCATAACTTTATGTGCATATGTATGTATATATATATATATATATATATATATATATATATATATATATATATATATATATATTACAAAGTTTGACTCATGTCCAGATAACCTACATCTAAAATCTCAAGTGTTTGGACCAAAAATTGGAAGAGGAGTTTGGTAGAGTCTGCAATGGTCAACTCTTTCAACTTCGACCTCTTGGCAACCACATTTTCGCCAAAAAACAAATTAAAAAGCTTTCTGCATGTCAGATTACCCTTTATGTAAAATTTCAAATGTTTAGACGCAAAATTTTGTTAGAGACCACAAACATAAAATCTTTTTAACTTTGACCCCTTGCCACCCAAATTTTCGGCCAAAAACCGATTAAAAAGCTTGCACAGTGTTTGCATACACTTTATGTAAAATTTTAAATGTTTAGACCAAAAATTGGCTGAGTAATTTGGTAGAGATTGCAGAGGTCAATTCTTTTTTAAAATTTGCCCCCAATTTTGACGCGACGTCTTAGCATTTATGGTTTTGGGCTCAAATCAAGTTAAAATGCTAGATCCATAGCCAAGTAACCTAAATCAAACGTTTAGACCCAAAATTGACGGAGGAGTTTGCTAGAGTTTACAAAAATCAAATCGTTGAACTGTGATCCTTTGACAGCCCAATTTCTGGCCGAAACCCGATTAAAAAGATTTTCTCAAATCTCCGTACCCCTTATGTCAAATCTCGAACCTGTAGACTGAACATTAACAGAGTAACTTAGTAGGGAAATGTACACACACACACACACACACACACACAGACACACACACTTTCACTTTTATGGATATACTAGCATGGGTGCCCGGCGTTGCCCGGGTGTTTGGAGGTGTATGTTGAGCAAAAAAAAAATATGTGGTAATAGGAAGGCAAGCTCGAACCTGTACTGTGAAGGAGGAAAGCACAGGGAAAAAATTTGACGTCTTTGCTGTTACAACCACTGTCAAACCGGAAGTGACGTAGGTTAAAATTAAGCCTAGACAATCGAAAATAGGTATGACATTCGAAAATATCAACGAAAAGTAAAAAAGTCCCTAGTTAAGGGCGAATAAATGAATGTTTTCAGCCACATTTTGAGCATTTGTCATCTGAAGGGTCGAGCTTCAAAACAATACTAATCTTGTGAAAATCCGTCGCCTCTGTCGAAAGTTTTAGGCAAACATGCAAAACGTACATTCATACATTTATTTATTGGTAGCTCAAATTTTCGACCTAAATCGATTAAAAAGCTTGCCCTATCTCTGAATACCCTTTATGTAAAATTTCAAATGCTTAGACCAGAAACTGTCTGAGTAATTTGGTAGAGACCGCAGAGGTCAATTTTTTTTAAACTGTGACCCCTATTATGACCCCTTAACATTTATTGTTTGGGGCTCAAATACAAGTTAGATCCATGTCCAAGAAACCTGTATCTAAAATTTCAATTGTTTATACCCAAAATTGGCGGAAGAGTTTGGTAGAATTCTCAAAGGTCAAATCGTTGGACTTTAACTCTTTAACAGCCAAATTTCTGGCCGAAAACGGATTAAAAAGATTTTTTCAAATCTCCATACCCTGTATATCAAATTTCAAGTCTGTAGACTGAAAATTGTCAGAGTGATTGTGTAGGGAAATACACCCCCCCACACACACACATAGACAATTTCACTTTTGTAGATATAAAGACTAGCATGGGTGCCCGGCGTTGTCCGGGTGTAAAGAGTTGTGTCTTGAGCAAAAAAATTAAAAAAGTGGTAGTAGGAAGTCTGGCTCGAACCCGTACCGCAAAGGAGGAAAAGAACAAGAAAAAAACCTGACGTCTTTGCTGTTACAACCACCGTCAAACCGGAAGTGACGTAGGTTTAAATTAAGACTAGACAATCGAAAAGAGAGGATGACCTTCGAAAATATCAGTGAAAAAAGCGACCCCTCCCTATAGAAAAGTGCCCAGTTGAGAAATTAATGTTTTTAACCGATTTTTCGGTATTTATCGTCTGAAGGGTCGAGTTTCAAAACAATACTAATCTTGTAAAAATCCATTGCCTCTGTCAAAAGTTTTAGGCAGACATGCAAACATACATACATACATTTATATATTGGTAGCTCAAATTTTCGACCTAAACCGATTAAAAAGCTTGCCCTATTTCTGGAATACCCTTTATGTAAAATTTCAAATGTTTAGACCAGAAATTGTCAAAGTAATTTTTTTTTAAACTTTGACCCCTATTATGACCCCTAAACAATTATTCTTTTGGGCTCAAATCAAGTAATTAAGTTAGATCCATGTCAAAGGAACCTATATCTAAAATTTCAATTGTTTATACCCAAAATTGACGGAGGATTTTGGTAGAGTTTTCAAAGGTCAAATCGTTTACCTTTGATCCCTTAACAGCAAGATTTCTGGCCGCAAACGGATTTCCAAGATTTTCTCAAATCTCACTACCCTGTATATCAAATTTCGGGTATATAGACTGAAAATTGACAGAGTTATTGCGTAGCAAAATGTACACAGACTGACAGACACACACATACAGACACTTTCACTTGATATATACATTTCTGTCTGTCTGTCTGTCTGTCTGTCTGTCTGTTCGCTCCACTTTTTCTCAGAAACTCCTGGGCAGATCTGACCGAATTTTTGTGTAGACATTTGTCATGATAATTAAGTATTATGGTCGCTATTCGATGCACAGTTAGAGATTAATAGGGAGTAATATTTTATGTAAAAATGAGTATGGATTAAATCATATTCAACCATCAGTTTAGAATAGAACACTAGTGCTAAGTAAACGGCTATAACTTTTTCTCGTTAACAGGTTAAAAATTCTAGTTATATATACATTAGTAAAAAAAAATATTAAGTGAATTTTTTAAACATATTCACGATTTTGATGAAATTGTGTGATTCTCCATTTATGTTCCTAGCGCTTTATTGGATACTGAAAAAATAAACGTTGCTAATTAAACAGCAATATTGGAAATAGCAACACATTTCAAAGTTGCTATAACAAACACCTATATGTATTACTAGCCAAGAAACCGAAAGATTACAAATTCGTGAGCGCTGTACATATGTGTGAAAATAGACAAAAGGAGAAAGAAATTAAACACAGGAATAAATAATCAAAAAACAAAAGCTTTACTGATTTCATTCGAATCAACTAACATCTTCAAAATGAGTGAAGATGTTCGTTGATATAAATGAAACCGGAAAAAATCGTTTCTGATGTGTCTCATTTGTAATTACTTTTGCCTTTTTTCACACATCTTGTCTCCAGGATATGTTATTTTATTTTCTCACATGTGTATATACGTGATGCATAAATATTCTGCACATTTATATACGCCTACATTGCATATTGAAGAAGCTGACATTACAGCAAAACATTAATAAAGTGCGACATTTACATGAAACTGCCATTATATATTTTTGTTGGTGTTTATCTTTGCACATGATCTGATTTTGCATTCATTTCTTTAAAAAAACACACACTCACACACATATGGGCACGTGCACAGATACACACACACATACGGCGTTAAAAGATAAGTTATTACGGTTTGGTTCCATGTTGTGCGATCAAATAGATTACTTTCTGAGGTAAAAGTAATCCATTCGACACCAACATCTGACGATCGTGCATTCTAATATATATATATTAGAATGCACGATCGTCATATATATATATATATATATATATATATATATATATATATATATATATATATATATATATATATATATATATATATATATACTAGCTGTACCCGGGCACGCGTTGCAGTGGCTCAGTTTGTTAAAATGGACCACATTCCTCAAGAAAAATTGCATTTTGTATTGTTTATTTACTTTTATTATTTTTTGCAATTTTTTTTATCAATAAAAGTTGTTGTTTTTTTTCCCAAGAAAAGAGTAATTTTTTACCATAAATTGTTAGGGGAAAAATTTTTTTTTCAGGAAAACTTGTACTTTGTTAGGAAAGTTGGCAGTAAACGTTTCTTTTTGAAAACAGAATTTTTATTATAAAAAGAAAACATGAATGATTTATATAAACACTGTAAATAGTTAGGTGAAAGTAGAGAAAACTTTGATTTTTTTTCAAGAGAATGTACAAATTATTTTTGTCAACAGATGTTAAGAAAATAAACAGAAAATATACTCCCATCATTAACTAATTATGCAAAAAAATAAAAAAAATGTTGATTTAGTGTTTCATCATTTGAACAAAGCTCGGCTGAATCCGGTGATTGCCGGTCGAACCCAAACCGTAATTGTAATCCGGAGGGTGGGGGGACGTGAAATTCTGCATGAGTACCATTCTTTTTAATTTCATCTTTTGTTCAATTTCTTGAGTGGGCAAACTAACAAATTTAATCAAAATGCAAAAAATTCAACAATTAAATAATTTTAATAACTGTTCAGCTTCTAATAAGCTTTATAATTAGCTTTAAATCCTAATAAATCAATACTCCTCATTGGAAACACTCAAGGGAAGGATAAAACCAAATTATTGCCAGTATGTTTGGAAGAGGTCCTTATTTCCCCTCCCCCCAATATCTTAGGCAGATTTGACACTCAGCTACCAGATTTTTATGGGTCGCTCGGTAACTTACTATAAAACTTGCGAATTATGCGCTGTTTTACGGTTGTTGTAAAAATGGAACAAAAAATTAAATTTCGCTCCATTATTGCCAGTATGTTTGGGAGCGGTTCTTTTTTTTTTTTCAATTTTTTTTAAGCAGATTTGACACTCAGCTACCAGATTTTGTTGGTCGCTCAGTAACTTACGATAAAACTTGTGAAGTATGCGCTGTTTTACGGTTCTTGTAAAAATGGAACGAAAACTTAAATTTCGCTCTGTTTTAATCTTTTTTAAGTGTGCCCCCCAATCGAATATAATCAAAAGAATAACATTCAACAATTGTACTTTATATATATAAAACACGAAATATATAAATAAAAAATATTAACGAAAAGGAAATAATTCCATTTTTAAACGAAAAAAGTCAGTTTGGTATATAAAAGTTCCTTCTAGTGATGTCACGTGATAGCAAGCGGTGATAAATATATGTACCTAAAGAAAAAAAAATGGCCCATCGGTACAAAGAAAACCACCTATTTATTAAAGAAAAATTAAGTATAATGTTATAATTAAAAATAGATATATAAAAACACGCATGGGTACCGTAAACATATTATACCAAAATGTCGAAGCAATCGTTTCAGTGATTATTTAGACTACCAATAACGAACGAACCAAGAATTACATTCATATATATATATATATATATATATATATATATATATGTATATATATATATATATATATATATATATATATATATATATATATATATATATATATATATATATATTCATGCACTGATAACTCCGGAACGAGTATCTGTAGGTATAAAAATAATTATTATAATTATAATTATTTCCGTCCCTTTAAGAACTAAGTTTCTACCAGTTGAGCACTGTGAAATAAAAAAATAAGTCAGTTGGTTTTCATACGAGATCGTGACTTCCTGGTCGCTTGATCATTGTAGATCATCTTAATAATGTTTACACTTGTATTTGGCTTTATAAATGTTAATTCTCGTTGCAGTTGACACTGAACCAAGGGTTGTGTTCCTTGCTCGGAGTCAGGTGGCTTCGCACCTGGGTTGTAATCCCTCGACCAGCAGCAATTGTGACTTCCTGCACTGATCATTCCGAGAGGCTGTGTCAGTAGGTATAAAAATCATAATATATATATATATATATATATATATATATATATATATATATATATATATATATATATATATATATATATATTAATGGGGGAGTTGCAATTGAGGTACACGCTTATAAAATAAATGAATAAATCTATATGTATATTACTATGTAGTTTTATACCTTCATTTTCCCTTTTTATTGACTTCTACGCACACACACACACATACACACCCATACATACACATACATGTATATATATATATATATATATATATATATATATATATATATATATATATATATATATATATATATATATCATGGCTAACGAAAAAGAATTAAATAAAATCTTAGAAGAGTGGAATGGAGGTAGATTCAAAACTGCTTGGTCTCTTAATTAGGGATTAGAAATATGGTCACATATGTATAAATAGTGTATTTCAATGTCTGATGAGAGGATGTTTATGAATATTTTTGAATTACATAATGTTTGAAATTATCCGAATGGTCACGAAACAATTGTAACGAATATGGAAATACACAATATGATGCTCTCATTTTTTTTTAATTGCCCTGATTTAGTGAAAATATTTTATGAATGTTCGATTATTAAAATTGATAATCATAAAGCTTAATAACTGAGTCAATGTAATTGGACTTTTCTTTTTATTGGTATCTGAACATTACCAAATTTTGATATATTTTAATATATTATTTTTTTATTAAAAACATTAATAGTATATATATATATATATATATATATATATATATGTGTGTGTGTGTGTGTGTGTGTGTGTGTGTGTGTATGTGTGTGTGTAAAACAAAAAAAAACTGGTAGTTTTAAGCAATAATTTATTTCAAAGATCTTAGTATGTGGCTCGCACCAATAAAATCATCTTTTTATCTTCCTGAAATTAATCTTAAAACACCATAGACTTGGAAAACTTTATTAGCAATCTATGGGACAGGGTATTTTAATTCGGATCACATTTAAATTAAAGTTATATTCATTCGCTTATCCGGTTTTATTATTTCATATTTTTTTTCTTCTCATTTTTCAATGGAAACTCGTGGTCTTTATTATTGTACTACCGTTCTTTATACCGGTATTTCATCCGGACATTGGTTACAAGCAAAAAAGTTATGATACGTATTGCTCTCAAGAAACAATCAGTTTGTAAGATATTTTCTGAAGAAGTGTTGCACACATTTAATTACTTGGTTGATTTTATGCAATTGCAACGCACATAAACTGCATGCAACTTATGTCTGAAAGAAAAACTGAGAATTATAAACTACGAATAAAAATATATTAAATCAAGAGAATGATTTACTTTTGTGATGCAGCAATATTAAAAAAATAACATAGGATTACGTATACAAAATTTATTCTCATCCTCTAGATAAATCTTATGTAATTTATAGAATTATGATTTAAATTTCATTAAAATTAACTGTAGTTACAGATTGAAACATATATTTATAAACGTAAGCATTATTGGATATTAGTCATACTTAGAAACGTATTCACGCACAAGATATTCAAACCTTATGCCATTCTAGATTCATTCAGAGTAAATATTGTCACATAAATAGATTGATTGAGAACTGAATTTATTGCAACAAATGTTCTTATGTATGCAAAAACGTTGATTTATTTCATGCAGAATTTGTTTTCTTCTGAGAAAAATTGGAAATCAATTGTAGATTTTTTTTCTCCATTTTTTTTCTTTTTATTGTTTTAGTTAAAAAAATTTCAATCGTTGCTTGTGTTTTATTGTCAAAATCTTGTGTTGCTTTTTTTAGAGATATACGGCAAAGCCGATGATTCTATAAAAAAAATACCAGGTTATAAAAAAGACAATTGTTTAAGACCTGTACAGAATATGCATTTAGATGTAACTAACTTCTGCATATTAGGCATTTATTTTGTGTTTCTTCTTTTCCTTCGCATTTGATTTGATGAGCAAATGAGGTTGAATTATGGCGTTTATATTTTTTCTTTTCCCTCATCTATTTACTTTTTTTTTTATATTTTTATTATAATTTTAAAAATATATATTTTGAAATCAAATATTTTATGGCTATTTTAATTTTCTATATTTATTTCTATTCATATGCAAAATATGGTGCAATCTTGGTTAATAGTTTTGAAACCTACAAACGATGATGATGATGATGATGATGATCATCATCATCATCAGCAGCAGCAGCAGCAGCAGCAGCAACAACAGCAACAATAACAGCAGCAATAGGGAGGTGACGGTAGCTTTGGTTAATAACGAAGAGTGGCACCTTGGTG
The DNA here is from genome assembly GCF_053919585.1 of Euprymna scolopes. Lineage (NCBI taxonomy): Eukaryota > Metazoa > Mollusca > Cephalopoda > Sepiida > Sepiolidae > Euprymna > Euprymna scolopes. The sequence continues at coordinate 76,137,412 of NC_136497.1, forward strand.
TGGCAAGTTTCAGTCCAGCCACTTTCATTTAGGGATGTTGGCAACCTTCACGTAGTTTCTTCTGCAAATAGCTGATATTTTTCTAGAAAGAATTAAAGCTGGAAAGGAATGTCAGCAATAAACATCTGATGAATGGATGATGCTAAACAATAACAGCATTAACAGCAATGTCCTCCTCCTTCTCATCATCATCATCATCATCATCATCATCATCATCATCATCATCATCATCATCATCATCATCATCATCGTCGTCGTCGTTATCATAAATAGTAGTAGGAATAGAGAGTAGTAGTATTAATAGTAGTGGTAGTAATAATTTTGACGTTTATGACAAATTCCACGTATCAAAGGTTCTTCATGCTAAATTTGGTGAAATTCTGACTAATAAATTTGGAACATATAAGTGTTTCTGACTATTATTAGTAGTAGCCTCTGCCTAGATGTTCTGTCTGGTATCGGAAGAGTTGTTCATATTAGAAGCAACTTCTATTAGCTTCATCCTAACCATTCTCCATTCCAACATTTCAGATCAACTAGCTTATACAACGGCCATCTTGCATTTTCCCAAAGCTAGAAATAAGCCACTCAATTCGATTTATATGACTTATCATTTTCAAGTTTTAACATAATCTCAAATTGACTCGCGGCGATATTGGATTTTCAAATATGGCCACCCTAATGAGGTCGTGCTTAGGTACCATCAAGAAATAAATTTACCATGGACCGATTTAAAATTTTACCAGAATTCTTGCTTGTAAAAAAATATACACAAATTTCCTTAAACTATAAAAAGGAAATTAAATTTGAAAAGTTTGATAATGGAATCTTAATAAGTAAGGGAGAAGGAATTTAAACAAATCAAAGACGATATTAAAGTTTCAAACTGTTTTAATAACTCGAAAAGCAGAATGTTTGCGATGAAATGTGTTTTCTTTGTCTTCTTTCATTTCTTTTTCTTTCTCTTATTCTTAGAGTTTTTTTTGATTTTTTTTTTTACACAGTGATCACCACTTATCAAGGCCCGGAAGCCACTCAGGGATAAGGGTTATTGCAAGTACATTACGTTAGTGTGGAGATTTGATGAAGTGTTTACTTAAGGGGGCGGTTCATTAGGAAATTTGTTAACATTGGACTTGAAGACATCCAAGTTGTAGTCCGGTGGGAAGCAGGCAGATGGAACAGAGTTCCACAGGCGTGCAGTTCTAAGAAAGAAGCTTTGTTCATGGAATCCGCGTTTTGATTTAGGCACAGATATAGAGTAGGGGAAATTTTTCACAGTGGATTCAGCTAGATTGGTGTTTTTCGTGAAAGATTGGCGAGGGGGGACCAGAGATTGAAGTTCAGAGGAGCACCTGCCATGGAAATAACGATAAAACAAGGATAGGCTCGCAACGTCTCTTCTGTGGGAGAGAGGTTGCAGGGTAGAGAAAAGGGCATCCCCCACTAAGCCACGAAGTCTGTTTTGTACTCTATCAAGGCAGGATAGGCTGTTTTTAGCAGCTCCTGCCCAGATATGGCAACAGTATTCCATCCTAGTTGTTATTTGCTTCTATTTTCGTTGTTTTATGTCTCGTTTGCTATTTCTTCTTCTTCTTCTTTTCTTCTTCTTTTTCTCCTCCTCCTTTTTATTTTGCTTTCCTTTTTTTCTTCTTTTACCAATTTTGCTTGTTCATATTTTTTCTGAATTATTTCATCTCTTTTTCTTTGGACGTTACGTTCACATACTTATTTTCTAATTCTCTATTCCGTCTGTAGATAAAAAAGAAAAAAAAAACAACGTGGTTTGTGACTTTCCAGAACATTCAACAGGGGGGAAAAATATCTTGTTAACTTCAACCTTTCTAAAACCAAGCTTCCTTCTGGAAGAGCCATCAGATCTGTTACTAAAACTGTTAAAAAGAGGTTGGATTATTTTACTGCTCCAGGAAGTACCTCACTATTCTGCATCTGCAATTCTCTACTCGTATGAGTTAGATACGTCCTAAAATGGCGTACTGTTACTATGGGAAGGTATCGCTGGAGGCATCTTATATTTCTTGGGCACAGCACAAATCGAATTTAAAATATAGTGAAGGATGAACACTTATCTTGCCTACAGCTCCTTTTATCACAAAAGATACGTTGCTTCCTCTACTCTATTGCTATTTTAATGCCAAATGCTCGACTGAGCTCTAATATCTTGTCCTTTCTCTGTAAAACATTCATAATAGGAAGTCGTCTAGTTACAACCACTGCATGCAGCACCCCTTTCTTTCTCTGTGTATCTAACATCTCATTGAATTTCCATGAATAAGGTTTCTTTCCAAGAACTTCACATCTGTGAAATATAATATTGCACAACTATTTTTCAGTAAGAGTACGCTCCCCTACTTAGGCAGAATCTAAAACCATCTTCAGAATTGAGTAGACACGGCCCTTTTCGCCTCCTTCTCACAGAAGAGACTCTGCGAGTCTATCTCTGCTCTATCTTTACTTTCATCGCAGGTGCTCGACTGAGTTCCAATCCATGGACCCCCCCCTCTAAAAAGTTTGTTATAAATACTAGTTTATCTACAACAATTGTCAACATTTCCTTTTACTGTACCTAAAACTAAACGTAAATTCCATGAATAAAGTTTCTTTACTAGAACCGCCCGTCTATAGAAAAAAGATACTGTGGAGCTGCTTTCGTGCTGGCTATAACTTGGTCCTTCTCATGACCTATGTAAATAAGTGTTTTAACCGTTCTCTTAAATAACTATGCCCTAGCTAAAGATCCACCATTACTGATTATCATTGAGTTTTCACTAACTGCCTAACACTTAACTCTTATCCTTGAGTGGCCTCCCGGCCTTGATAACTGGTAACTTTGAAGTAAAAAACAAACTGCAGCATGGTTACTTTCAAGTCCAATGTTAATACATAATTGTTGAACATGTAATTTAGAAACGTATTCTTGTCAGCATTCGTACGACATTTCACATTCCGATCTGATCAGTTCTGTTCCAAGAACTCGACATCTATACCGACTTTAAGTTTATTTATAACGTCTTTTGGGAGGGGGGGGACCTCATTGCTATGCAAAGCAGTACATATCAAACTACACCCACCCCCCATGATTCTTAAAGATCATTTCACATAACCCTATGACCAGATCGGCAATCACATAAACTTCAAACATCGCTAAACACTACTAGCTCTAAAACACTGCTAAACACTACTAGCCTCTCAAACACAGCTAGATACTATAGCTTCTCAAATACATAATGTCAGTTGAATCGTAATTCTCCATTATACGAAAGCGATTAGAAAAATGTCTGACTTGAATCACATTACGATCTTCCATTTCTCAACGCTTTCAATTTTCATAGTTTGATGTAACCAAATTCTCACCATCGTTTCCAGTTCTCTGATAATATTCTTCTTCATCCAATTGACAATCTCATTATCAAGTATTCTCGAGTGGCCTTTGGCCTTAGTAAGGTATGACTCGTTAGTATTTAAAAACTACCTTAGTAAAGGTAAGATAGAGCTGACCAGCCTTTATCCTGCCACATGCTATTATTATCTATCTGTCTGTCTATCTATCTATCTCTCTCTCTCTCTCTCTCTCTCTCTCTCTATATATATATATATATATATATATATATATATATATATATATATATATATATATATATATATATATATATATTGGTCTCCGTCTAGTCTTGAGAGACAATGGATACTCCCCGTAATGGAAATTGAGCATTGAATTATGAAGCAAGAGTTACATAATCCTCAACCACACATCTGAATCGACACTGCTTCATTCCAGTGGCAGGAAGTCCAGGATGATTTAAAATACCTATATAATAATTAGGGCTATGACAGCAGCATATTCTTTTCATTGTTTTGACTCTTGAGTATATATCCGACACAGTTAGACACAGTTAATCAACAGAGAACCACATCACTCTATATAAAAGCATATAAGATATCAGTGGATAAACACACGAGGGTAAAAAACAATGAAAAGAATATGCTGTTGTCCTAGCCCTAATAATAATAAACTAAGGCATTTAATTTTCGTACGTTATCACCTTTCACACATACTAAAAAATGAGATTATCTGATTCGCAAAGATGGTGACTGGTAATTAACCTGATATCTGTTGCCAAGGCCGCTGGAAAGATGGTGGGATCCTTCTACCGCTCCAGAAGATATCTCACTACTAATGCAATTCTCTATCTATATGAAAGCCAAGTACGTCCAAGGATGGAATACTGCTGCCATATCTGGGCAGGAGCTGCTAAAAACAGCCTATCCTGCCTTGACAGAGTACAAAATAGACTTTGTGGCTTAGTGGGGTATGCCCTTTTCTCTACCCTGCAACCTCTCTCCCACAGAAGAAACGTTGCGAGCCTATCCTTGTTTTATCGTTATTTCCATGGCAGGTGCTCGTCTGAACTCCAATCTCTGGTTCCCCCTCGCCAATCTTTCACAAAAACACCCGTCTAGCTGAATCCACTGTGAAAAATTTCCCCCACTCTATATCTGTGCCTAAATCAAAACGTGGATTCAATGAACAAAGCTTTTTTCTTAGAACTGCACGCCTGTGGAACTCTGTTCCGTCTGCCTGCTTCCCACCGGACTACAACTTGGATGTCTTCAAGTCCAATGTTAACAAATTTCCTAATGAACCGCCCCCTTAAGTAAACACTTCATCAAATCTCCACACTAACGTACTGTACTTGCAATAACCCTTATCCCTGAGTGGCTTCCGGGACTTGATAAGTGGTGACCACCGTGTAAAAAAAAAAAAAGGTACCCAATTTTGATTTTAGCTACTTTAAAACGAATCGTTCCAACATGTATGGAGTACTGTTGTCACATTTGGGCTGGTGGATCTGCTACTTGTCTCTCACTCTTGGACAGGGTTCAAAAGAGAGTCGCCAGCCTGATAGGTTCTGAACTGTCATCTAGATTTCAGTCTCTGTCCCATTGACGAAATTGAGGGGAAAAATCAGATTATGTGGTCGCATCAACTAAAACAATAGAATATTAAATAAATGTACTTCAAAAAAGTGACATTCGTTTTATTGATTTAAAGAATATTTAACTGACGATTATTTTTATGTTAAGTAGATGCAAAATATCTATAAAATAAAAATATTTATTAAATTTTTTATTTTTAAATAAAACTATTAATAAATAAAACTATTAATAAATAAGGAAATAAGTAAAATGTGAGCCATGGTTCTATTCTGGGCAGCCTTGTATCTCTCGTTTCCCTTATTTTGTCTTTTAGTCCACAGCATTCCACGAATGACGTTACTGACAAAGGAGGAAAAATTTCTATTTTCTTGGTTAAAATCTATCTATCTATCTATCTATCTATCTATCTAACACCCATCGTTGGCTAGTTTTTTTACCTTGAAGTATTTAATTAATTTTTTATCTTCTTACATCAAGTGGGTTCATACCTTGTCTGGAGCGATTTTCTTTGGAAGAATATTCGGCTTACGATGAAATAAAAATTGGTCATTTTTTTTATTAGTCTTGATCCTGGTAAATGCTTTTTTTTTTTTTTCAAAAGAAATATTATTATTAACAGCAAATTATACTAATAAATATAGAATGTATCGTGGAACTTCCAAGGATCATCATCATCATCATCATCATCATCATCATCATCATCATCATCATCATATCATCATCATCAAAATAGTTCGTAGATTAATGTTAGAAATATGGCATTAGTTATAAAGACATCACGTTCGATTTATCCGTATTCATTTATTTGCTCTTGAATTCTCAAGACTCCAATTCCACAAGGTTTGTCTCTTCAAAATATAGACCTCGGATTATTACTTTCCCAATTCAACATGGCTGTCACCTAAACTATTGCAACATTTGAAAGCAAGTAGCAAATCAACTCTAAAACCCATCCCCCATCTCTCTCTTCTCCTTCCGCTAGAATGCATCCAACTTTGAAATGTGGTCGCAGGAAAAGGCCAAAGAAAAATTCCATTCCTTTTAAAAGAGCCACAAGGAACGAATTTCAAATGGTCTCTTCTTGTATAATGCAATATGACTTTGGCACCACACAATGGACATCTATAAATCACTGGAAATATTCTGGGCAAAAGCAATAACCATGCAAACTCTGGCTAGCAACAAAAACGCAAAGGAAAACCTTGAAACTAAATCAAATGTCTTGATTGTATTTTATTTGCGGTTTCTTTGCCGGACACTTCAAACAAAAGAACAGTTACAAGCAACCTCTCTTTGATGGACGGCCATTTTGATTCGCTCCTACTTTTCACATTCTTTTCTCTTAGTTTCGTACTTCCTTTTTTTTAGCTGCTTTTATTTCTAAATTTTCTTCCAATTTTTATTCAACCTTTTTTCTGGTTTCGCCGCTCCTTTTTATAAATCTGTTTTTCTTTCTCGATACTTTTTTCTTTTATTTATTTTCCCATGCGTTCTTTATTATAATATTTCTTCTTGTTTTTATTGTTGCTTGCTTTTCGACATCAAAACTTTTCCATTTATACATATCTCATATTTCCTTTCCCAAATATGCCCTTTTCTTTTGTTTTTATCAGTGAAGGGGCGATTCCTATATTTTTCTGACGCCGATGCAGTTACTAATAGTCTATTAATTTCCGATTCCGGTAAAATTACCGAATCCGATTCTTTAAAATACAAAGATTCTTTAAATGGAAACTTTTTGATAGAATAAAAAGTCGACATGGAGGTGCAGTTTAGATACACGAGTAAAAGATATTGATAATAGAAAAATATATATTGATGCATATAAATTTATCGATCAATTTTAAACAAGGGAATACAATACAGTGCGTAGGGGTTATGAAAGTTCTTTATGCAAGGCATTTCGAAGCTACTGTCCAATTTTGTTAAAATCCTACTCTAGCATATTTAAAGTGCCATAATAATCACATGGATAACCCTCTATCCCCTCTTCAATGTATACCCCCTACACAAGACCCCCAAACATGCCTCTTGATAGACGTTACATCAATATCTTGTTATCTAGCACATCCCCTCCTCTTCTGATGAGAAACATTAGGCTTCGAAATGCCTGAAATAAAGAAATTTCATAACCCCCTACACACTGCATTCTATTCCCATGTTTCAAATTGATCAATAAATCTATATACATCAGGATATATTTTCTATTATCAATAGCTTTTTCGTTTATACATATACTAGCAGTTCAGACTGACTTTGCTCGGGCCCTATGTACTGTTCATAATTTTATGGGCATATATATATATATATATATTGAAAGATTTGACTCATGTCCAGGTAACCTACATCTAAAATTTGTTGTTTAAACCCAAAATTGGCGGAGAACTTTGGTAGAGTCTGCAAAGGTCAACTCTTTCAACTTTGACCTCTTGGCAACCAAATGTTCGTCCCCAAACTGATTAAAATGCTTGCTACATGTCTGAATACCCTTTAAATAAAATTTCAAATTTTTAGATTCAAAATTGGCTAAATAGTTTGCTAGAGACCGCAAAGGTCATACCTTTTGAATTTTAAGCTCTTGAATTTAAATTTAATATTAAATGAATATTTTGCATTTCGGCTTGCTGACATATTTTTGTATTCATCCATCCAAAGAAAGATTTTACTCATAAACACTCTTTGGTGTATGATAACAATTTCCTGTTAATTTCAGTGTTATGTGGCCTGTAGTTTAAGAGCTTATCGGTTTAATATTTACACACAAACAGACATGTGTGGGGATGTGTCCAGTATTTTCCGCCTATTTCGATAACGATTGCAACTGATTTTGCATTATCGCAACAGCCGCTTGCCATTGATTTTTAACTAGGAATAACAATTGGTTTTCTCTGGCATTTAGGTGACAATAAGCCTACCGAAGGCCCTAGTACTCGCCCATCATTTCAGTGGAGACATGGTTAATTATTTCCTTCCTTGGCACTCCTACCCTCCCTGATTCTTTATGAATATTTTGCGTAACACAAACTTTGTTTTTTTTAGGGACTATTTGCTGCAGTTTCAGTTCCCTTAGTTTCATTTGGTGCTCCTTCCATCTTTCTGCTTTAGTTCTATTGTTGTTTGCATGTGGCTAATTAGTGTTTGTAGTTTATGTGGATTAACTGCCGCATTCAAGGATTATTTTCAGTAGTAGTAGTAGTAGTGGTAGTAGTAGTAGTAGTAACAGTATTAGTAGAAAAGAACTTTAGACCTCTGTATCGTGGTCAACCTGGAAGTGAAATACCAATGCAGTTGGATAGAAGTATATTCTGTGACTTATCACTCATCATGAACGTGGACACACGGGTTCTTGTTAGACCACCCAAGTTAAACAACGTTAAGCCCAGTCAGTACGAGATGAGTGACTATTTGGGAATATTAGGTGCTGTATGTAGGAGGATATTTACACCTATCTGCAGGAACTACAAAACCCTAATGGTGTTATCTCCCCTGTCCGAGTTATACAAACAACTAGGGATCGTTTGTGAAATTTAATATTTCCATTAAACCTCCTTCATTTTGGAAGTCAGTTCTACCAAACCTATGGAGAGTGCTGCTTTGACTTGACTTAGCTCATCACTTAATGGGGCTAAATTGCTCAGAGAATGAATAAATTGACACTTCGGATATTCGTTTTATCTGCGTTCTTCTGTCCATCTTGAGCTATCTTCAAATTGTAATGGTACCTGCGTTTACACAACACATTGTAGTCTCAGTCGCAATGGAGTCAAACAATAGGAAAGATCTTCAACTTGTTTTTTTCTTCAACAACAACATTTATTTCCTCATTCTTCTACCAAGTGTAACTTCTTGTAACGACTGTGACGTCTCTAACGTGATCGTTTTCTCAAACATGCTCTCTCCTTTTTATAGTCTTCTTTTTCCTTACCGTGACTTAATTTCGCTCACGGGTCGGTATTTAGATATAGCAATCTGTGCTAATTCCAAAATGACTTATGTACATATATACTAGCAGGCTGCCCAGTGTTGATCAATCATAAAATACACTTAAATTCATGCATATTTCGTATTTATTATTATAGAGCTAATTCTCTATTCATTATTATATTGTACCCAATATATAGTAGTGATTTCAAAAGTTTAAAAATATATGACTTAGGTACCATCAACTAGAATCGAAACCAAAGCAATTAGCTTTCCAGCATTAATAACTCCCATCTGAACTAAAACAACATGCATGTCAAAGCTTTACAGATGAATTGACTTAAACGTATAAATGTATATTTGTGCATACAAATTAAGTCAACTTACACCTGCCAAGTTCCAACTTTTCAATTTTGACTATTTAGCAGCTATTTTTACCGGCTAAAGTTGAATTTGTTCCATAGGTTCACATACCTCATATATCAGGTTGAAAGTCTGTAGACCAAACATTGACAGAAATTAGTAGAGACCGTTCTTCCTACACACAGACACACGCACACATACACATGCACACATACATACACGCACACACACACACACACACACACACACACACACACACATATCCTTAAATTAATAAAGATATATATACTAGCAGGCGGCCCGGCATTGCCCTGTTGTAAAACATGCTTAAATATATTTTTATTAATTCAGATTTCGTATTTATTATTATATTACATCGCACCCAATAACTTGGCCTTTTGCTCAACATCAAAGTGTAGTATCTGTTCTTCAGGTGCTGCACTTCTATTTCTTGTTCTCTTTCAGTGGAGGATCAGTCCTTCACGACTGAGACAATTTTTTTATTTTTTTACCTTTTCTCCACGTTAAAAAAATGACCCTGGTGTTTAACTCTGTCCCGTGGCGAGGCATAGTAAATAGGTACATCGCACCCAATATAAAGTAATGATTTAAAAAGTTTTTAAAAAAAATGACTCATGCGACACCACCGAGAATCGAAACCAAAATGTTTAGCTTTACGATTTACTTTTCCCTTTGACGTTAATGCCTTAGTTATGAAGCTGCAAATCTAAAAATTAAAACATGAAGCAATAGTTATTACGTTACATATGCATATTCATAGTGCCATCGTTCAATCTTCACCTGACAAATTCCATTTTTTTTAATTTTCACCATTTAGCACCGATTTTCCTCGGCTAAAACCCAAATATAAAGTTTTGC
>NC_136497.1:76152533-76192533 GCF_053919585.1 Euprymna scolopes
AGTTTAGAAGAAATACTTTCTCTCTCATCAGTGGGTAGGAATTAGCAAAATGCGGGATGGGATTTTGCTTACAAAAGTATTTAATGAAACTACAAGTAAGTTATAGATGTTACATGGTAAAAAATAGTGAAGCAGAGAGAATAGGGAGAAGAAAAAGGTGATTTCACGTGAATGGATGATCTGGTGAAGAGTAAAATATTCAATAACGGTAAAATCCAAAAAAGTTGATTAAATTTCCATTTCCATAAGTAAAATCCAAAAGAAATTGCGTTAACAGAAAATTGTTCAAAGTAATCAAAAGGCAAAATTCCGTGGACTAATTCACAAATGGGTACAAGGAAAAAAAGGAATGAGTTCAAAAAATATTATTAAAGGAAGATAAATTGTGCATAGAAAGGAGAAATGGAAAAAATCTTTAAAAACACGGCTGCCAAGGCTGACTTAGGAAAAATTTATTGTGCCATCTTATATATATATATATATATATATATATATATATATATATATATATATATATATATATATATATAGTAATTTATAAAATATATATGGCGATTAAGCTACGCTGAATATGGTGCGTTTCATCCACTATAGGATTCGTCAGGCTTATGCGCGAATTCTGTGGTTGTTTCTCGTTTTTATATATGTTGAGGATTTTTGTTAGCCAATCAGCTTTCTAGTATCCACCGCGCCCCTTCCTATCAGCCAATGGCCATGCATTTTATCGAACAAAGAATCTGTTTTAGAACTAGGTTAGTGGTTTAAGGCAGACGATTTTCCTCCTTTCTTTCTTTTTTATTTATTTATTTATTTTTTTATATATATAAATATACATATGTGTACACACATACATGCACACATACATACATATATATATATACATATATGTGTGATCGTTTATGTATATTCATGTTTATTTAATTTATTTATTTGTTTGTTTTCTATTGTTTTTGTTAGTTTTAAAGCTATTTTTTATCGCTATCCTAGAGTAAGTTTTATTTTGTGAACATAGTTGTTTGCTATTTCTCGTCTACAGTTTAATAGATTTTGGGGTTCTTTAAAGTACAGGATAGCAAATTTTTCGTGGGGGCATAATTTACATGGGTCGTCTAAATGTCTGCATGTGGTAGCTTGTCTTATTATTTTCCATTCGACTACCGGCGAATGTCTGCTTTCTTTGAGTTCCCAGTATTTATTCGCTAGTGTTGTTTTTATACGGTGTTTCTTTTTATTTTTGAATGTACTTTTGTGGTCATAGTATCGGGTTTAGAAATCTAAGGAAGTTATGTCTACGTAATATTTCTTGTTATTCGAGGTTTCTTTCGCAAATATTGTTGCTTGATAAACTACGCTTTTTGTTAGACATTTATTTTGAACTGGGCAAAGTGTGCGCTGTCTACAGTTGCATTTATCTTGTTCGTTATTAGTATTTTTATTTATGGTATGGTTGTTCTTGTCCGGGGTTGGTTTATTATTATTATTATTATTATTATTATTATCATTATTATTATTATTATTATTATTATTATTATTTAGTTTTGGGGTAAAATTTGGCTGCCAAGAGGTAAAAGTTGGAAGAGTTGACCATTGCAGACAATCTCAAACTCCTCCGCCAATTCTGGGTCTAGACACTTGAAATTTTAGATGTAGGTTACTTGGACATGAGTCAAACTTGTTAATATATATATATATATATATATATATATATATATATATATATATATATATATATATATATATATATACATATGCGCATACAATTATAAACAGTACATAGGGCCTGAGGAAAGCTGGCCTGAACTGCTAGTATCTTTCTCTCTCTCTATATATATATATGTGTGTGTGTGTGTGTGTGTGTGTGTGTGTGTGTGTGTGTGTGTGTGTGTGTGTTTATAGTTTCTTTCCTTGGACGACTTGCCTTTCGAATTTCCTGCCTGTTCCCTCTTTCCCTGACTGCATTAAATTAAAATATAATGTGAATAAAAAAATTTTCTTCCTATCTTGCCCCCCCCCCTCACTCTTAATCTAACCACTCTCATGATAATCCCTTACATATCAATGGCAATATGCCTCATTTGGTATGAATAAAGTAAAAACTAAAAATAAAATCATTTGAATTATTCACTCTACTATTATTATCTTGAGTGTTATCGTTGCAACGTTTTGGCTGATATAACCTCGGACCTTCTTTAGGTGTATCTTGTTGAACTCATCTATCTTTATTTCAAACTCGGGAATCTGCACGGAATTTTGATGAAACTCTTGGTTTAATCCATGGGAAAAGCATGCTCTCGTTTCGTCAGCCCTGACCGAGTAGAAGCCTTAAGTAATTTGCAATTGTATTTTTAGTGTTGCCAGCACCAAGGATTGAACCTGCAACCTCTAGAAGAATATCACTTAAAACTGAATTTTACCTAGCACATTATCAGTGTGGGCGATACTAAGAATATAATTGTGAATCGGTTAACGCTTCTACACTGCAAGGGTAACGAAAGAAGAGCATTTTCTTTTTTAACTCCTTTCAATTAGCGTGGATTAAATAAGGAGCTTCGTTCCGGTTGAAATATAATATGCTAGAAACATGAAACAAAATATTCAAATTATTGTCACTGTTTGGTTATTGTTACTAGACTGGTTAGTAACCAGAAGAGATTAAGAAATGTATAAGATTATTAGTGTCTTCCATAACTAAAAAGAAAGTATCATTTTCATGAATAAAAGCTTCCTCCCGATTTCTTATCATATATAGATGTACCCTCATAGAATTGGATTGGTTGATTTGGGTTTTTCTTTGTAATTGAAGTAATCTTAGTATTTTTGGTTAATTAATTCTTTCGGCTTTCTTCAAGTGTATCATTCGTTTTCAAAAAGTGAATTATTTTTATCTACACAATATGGCCGCCAAATGCATTAACTCCTTCCATCTCCATAATAAGCCTCCTCCTCCTTTTTTTTCTCACGTCTAAGTTACCCATGCAAATGTGAATTATATGCACAGGAGGGTCTTGTATCAGAAACAGAAAACAAATGATATAAACAGAAAATGGAAATTCTTTCTATGCAAATCCTTCTTTTTCTCCTCCTCCTCCTCCTCCTCCTCCTCCTCCTCTTCCCTTATTCTCTTCCTTTCCCTTCTCCTCCTCCTCCCCATCACCATTATCATCATCATCAGCAGCAGCATCCTCATAATCATCGTCCTCATCATCATCCTCATTATCATCACAATCATCACTACCCTCATCATCATCATCATCATCATCATCATCATCATCATCATCATCATCATCATCATCATTCTAAATACTGTTTTATATGTTGTCGTGTGCTGGACAACTTTTATAAATCTCTGGCCAGGTCTTCATTTATCCCTCTATCTCAAGTCCATCCTTATTACTTCCACTCATGTTTATGCTGGTCTTATTCTGCCAACTGACTCTTCTGTGTCAACAGTTCTACATCTACACACCTGAAAACTTACATCCATACTTTTAACGTGGCCATATCATCAAAGTATGATCAAAACACTCATTATCCCCACACTTTTGAATGGTCTTGTGCCTACTTTGTAAATTGTGTACTTTTATATCATATGCAAATATATATTTCAAAGTCTCTTGTTCTGCACGTCTCCCAATCCTAACCTGATTTAATGTTCCTCTAAAGTCACACATCTAAGCTTGTCTTTAAGACATGCATTATGTAGGCATCGTATTATTCTCATATCATGTCTCTCCATGCAATGCATGTCTTCAACACTTACTGGCCAGAGTTTACTTCTATACATAATTGCATTGCATATACATGCCTGATAAACTCTTCTGCTGTATATAGGTTTCGCTATCTCCAAAAAATGATGTGAATATATGCTTAGAATCTGAAGACTTCTGGATTGTGGGTTCTCACCAATGGCTGCAACAGAAAGACCTTTGAACCCTCAATATATATATATATATATATATATATATATATATATATATATATATATATATATATATATTATTATTATTATTATTATTATTATTATTATTATTATTAATTTAAGGAGATCGTATTTAGGCACAGAGAGAGAACGAGAGAAAGAGACAGACAAAGACGGATAGAGAGAGAGAGAGAGAGAGAGAGAAAGATATATATATATATATATATAACTACTTAATTTACTCACATAAAATTAATATACGAAAGTATAGATTTATGCGTAAACTTTAAGTATTTACTTCAAAAGTGCTCAATACGTAGGTAGAGCTAGTTAGTAATTTATAAAATATATATGGTGATTAAGCTACACTGAATATTCGGCGTTTCATCCACTCTAGGACTCCTCAGGCTTATGCGTGAATTCTGTGGTTGTTTAAGAAAATAGATATATAAACACGATAAACAACCACAGAATTCGCGCACAAGCCTGAGGAGTCCTAGAGTGGATGAAACGCCGAATATTCAGTGTAGCTTAATCGCCATATATATTTTATAAATTACTATATATATATATATATATATATATATATATATATATATATATATATATATATATATATATCGAGAGAGAGAGAGAGAGACAGACAGACAGACAGACAGGCAGATAGGCAGACAAACAGAAAGAGAGAGACAGAGAGATACAACTGTACCTATTGGCGGCTTTTAACATCTATCTTAACTGCTGTCTAACAAATAATTAACCTTAACTGATTTATTTAAAACTGCCATTCAAAACCTTCCAACTTAGTATGTGATCACTAGGTACAAGGCATTCCTCTGCATAACGCATTTTAACTCTGATTCCTTTGACAACAATATCAGGTCTCGTAGTGACATAAGTAACCACATAGAACATGGCATGAACGTCCTTATAAACCATTGCATTTAAATTTCTTAGAATTACTTTCATGATAAAAAGAAAATAGATATATCTGTTTTTTTTATGGATTTGCCGGTCATATGAATCAGACTTCAAATGTGATAGACATGGGAATCAATCGTCCCAGAAACGTGAGGAATCACATGATTATAGGAATGTGCTGGAAGTTTTCGAACTGTGATGTTTTGTTTTTTTAAGTGAGTTAAGGGAGTTTCGTTTGAGAACAAAGGTGAAAAACATTAAAATAAATGTGAGGTCTTCAAAATTGTTAATAATCTCTCTCTCTCTCTCTCTCTCTCTCTCTCTCTCTCTCTCTCTCTCTCTCTCTCTCTCTCTCCCTTTCTCTCTCTCTCTCTCTCTTTCTTTCTCTCTCTCTCTCTTTCTTCCCTAAGCATACATCATGGAGTTAATAACTATATGAAGTTGAAAATGTATTGGCTAATAGAAGCATATTAAAAATGAAAAATATAGAATAAACAGACAAACTGTTTTAAAACACGCTTTTACATACAAATAGAATAATTTTCTTTTCTTTCATTTTTTTTAATTAATTTCAGATTTAAAGTCTCTCGTTAAAAATGAGTTCTGAAGTTTTATTGGTCTTTTTTTTCTCTGTTTTTCCCCCCTCTGAATTAGAAAGTATCTACTTGTGTTATTGAGGTTGCGCTAGCTGATATTGCACGTACAACTCTTTAGTTTTTTTTTTAAGCCAGAAGGCGCTCGTCGCTAAATATGAAGTTTAAAATATGTCGGCCAATAGAAGCATATTGAAAATTAAAAATATAGAATGATCAGTTAAACTGTTTAAAAACACACTTTTTCATGCAAATAAAAAGAATTATATTTTCTTTCTTTTTTCTAATTAATTTCGGATTTAAAATCGCTCGTCAGAGAAAATGTTCTTAATTTTGGGGGCCTTTTTTTCTCTCTCTTTTTTTTGTTTTCCTCGGAAATAGAAAAAAAAAAGATAAAATTATTTTTATTTGCATCTAAAAGTGTGTTTTATAAAAGAGCTTGTCTGTTTATTCTATATTTTTAAATAACTATATTTCATCTGATTACAAACTTCTTCATGTTATCCAGCTGCAGACATCTGTACGGAGAATATTCACCAGACAAAACCCTAACCAACAAAACCAATGAGTGATCAAAAAAAAGTTGTCAAATCTTCGAGTATTACTTCAAAATGATCCAATATACATTTTTTTCTATGCAAATTTTAAACTCAGGTAAAACTCTAAAATATTCTCCAAGGTTTGAGCAATGTTTTAGAGAGCTTACTATTTACTTGTCTCCCCACGAGGGCAGTGTAAAATACAAGATCGATTTTTAATACGGATAAATCTAGCTTCACATAAAAGAGACACACTGGGTTGAAATAAAAATTAAAATCGTCACAGTCTAGAAGGATGTTCTCCTTCACTCACCGATAATATAAAAAGATCAGAGATCACCGTATTGTTATAAGCGATATTCTATGCAGAAGAGTCTGAAAACATTTCCCCTTTAAGAACAAGTTTTCCCTGAGAAATGATTCAAAGTATTGAACAAGATTGGTTTTTTTTTTTTAAATCAAATTGTATGTGTTGGAAAAAGATAACAAAATGCAACGAGCCATGTAAAAAAACAAAAGACTGAAAACATTTACATGTATATACGATCTGAATGTTTGTCCAAACCCACGTTAAACCTAGATATGGTAGGTGTCGTCACGATGTCCTGAAATAGGGAGAAATGCAGAAAGAAAATGCTGCCTTTCTTCTACTGATTACTTATTTCCTTCCCGCCGCAGGAAGATGTGAAACAAGGTCGGGAGATGAAGAGAGTTGAGCCAGCACCCTTTAAGAAGGAGCACTCTAGCCCTGCAAAATATCCTAAGCATCTTCGACATTCCGTCAGGACGCCATAGGCATAAGCAAAAAATCTTACTGAATCCCAAAGAGTGGAGGCACAGCCTCTGATGGTGGACATCCTAGGACTCCTTGGAAGTATCGCATAGTACGATAGGAAAAAGACACTATCAGTCAAAATGGCCCAACTCCATCGATCTGATTGTTGAGAACAAATTTTCGACATCTACTGAGACTAAATCACCGATGGTAAATGTTTTGCGGTGAGCATTATTTAGCGTAGGATTTAAAAACTCATCGAAAGGTAAATTTAAATTCCCAGATATAGGGGAAAATGCAGACAGAAAATGCTGCCTTTCTACTATTGATTATTTACTTCCTTCCCACCGCAGCAAGATGTAACACAAGGTCGGAAGGTGGAAAGGGTCAATCCAGTGCGTTTAAAATACTGAAGAAGAGTACAATTGGAGAACTCATACTGAATCAAATGATTTGGCAAAAAAAATAAAAATAAATAACTAAGTGCTACAAGCCACATAAAAAGCCAATATATTTATATGTATATATATCATCATCATCATCATCATCATAATCATGCAACCAAAGTCGAGATGATGGAGGTCTGTAAACTCCATAATCTTTTCCTATGGCTGTTAATGCGTGCGCACGTTACTACTACACACATTGGAAAGCAGGAGGACTGACCTGAGCTTCTACCTACAAATAGTCGGCTATCTAGTACTGGCCAGGTTCAGCATTGCTTTACTATCTATCTATCTATCTATCTATCTATCTATCTCTCTCTCTCTCTCTCTTTATATATATATATATATATATATATATATATATATAGTGCCGGCAAAAAGAAAGTCCGCACTTGTAATTTTTTCAAAAACTGCAAATTTAAGCTAAATTTAATGTAACTGTTTAAAATCATTTGATTCGCCTTTTATTTCTATATCTATAATTTTCCCTGTTTATATTTGACTTTTAATTGAAATATTCTAGTGTTCACGTCAATTTAAAAAATAACTTCAAATTGTGGAGGCAAAAAGAAAGTCCACAGAAACAAATTCGCTTAAAACCAGCTTAAATTATCGCTCCTAAATCAGTTTAAAATATCCAACAACAGGCAACAAAGCATCTCTAAGCGTAATTGTTGTTGTTCTAGGTTATACAACGTAACATTTAGTCCATATGCAGCGACTTTCTCTTAGTGATCGTCAGGGGATCATTAATCTCCACCTTTCTGGTTTATCCAATCGAGAAATCGGCCGCAGATTGAAATGTGATGAGAAAACGGTACGAAAGGCTGTAAATGACAAAGTTCTCTCTGATTCTCTCTCCTCTGATCTCAAGCGCGTGGTTCAGTGGGGGAAGACCTGGCTGGTTACCTTTAATGCATCTAAAACCAAACTCCTATCCTTACATCATCAACGCTCTGATCCCCATCTGGCATCAATTGGGCTGGATGACTCTCGTCTGGTAGAGGCCGCGTGTTTTGACAAGCTTCTGGGTTTGACCTTTACTCCTGATCTGAAATGGAACACGTACATCAAGTCTGTTGCCAAAGTCGCTGGAAAGATAGTGGGATCCTTCTACCGCTCCAGAAGATATCTCACTACTGATGCAATTCTTTATCTATATAAAAGCCAAGTACGTCCAAGGATGGAATACTGCTGCCATATCTGGGCAGGAGATGCTAAAAACAGCCTATCCTGCCTTGACAGAGTACAAAATAGACTTCGTGGCTTAGTGGGGGATGCCCTTTTCTCTACCCTGCAACCTCTCTCCCACAGAAGAAACGTTGCGAGCCTATCCTTGTTTTATCGTTATTTCCATGGCAGGTGCTCGTCTGAACTCCAATCTCTGGTCCCCCCTAGCCAATCTTTCACGAAAAACACCCGTCTAGCTGAATCCACTGTGAAAAATTTCCCCCACTCTTTATCTGTGCCTAAATCAAAACGTGGATTCCATGAACAAAGCTTCTTTCTTAGAACTGCACACCTGTGGAACTCTGTTCCGTCTGCCTGCTTCCCACCTGACTAGGACTTGGATGTCTTCAAGTCCAATGTTAACAAATTCTTTATTAACCGCCCCCTTAAGTAAACACTTCATCAAATCTCCACACTAACGTAATGTACTTGCAATAACCCTTATCCCTGAGTGGCTTCCGGGCCTTGATAAGTGGTGACCACTGTGTAAAAAAAAAAAAAAAAAAAAGACTGTGGAAAAGCACCAAAACACTAGCAGTGTTCGTGATGACCCTAAATCTGGTCATACTACTGTTACTTCTAACAGGGAAGATAATGCTATCAAGATCCACAGCCTAAGAAACAGATTTAAAACGACCTCCCAAATCCAACAACAGTGCAATCTTGGTAAAAAGTGCTCTCTTTTTACTGTCAAGAACAGATTAAAGGAATTTAATTTGCGAGGATATGTTGCAAGCCGAAAGCCAATGATTTCTGTAAAGAACAGAAAGTGCCATCTGGACTTCGTCAGCTGCAATGAAGATCATGACTCTTCATATTGGTCAAAAGTGCTTTTTAGCAACGAAAGCAAGTTCAATAGGCTAGGCAGTGATGATAGGCAGTACGTCCATCGAAGTAAAGACGAAGAATTTAATACTAGGTGCTCAGTTTTAAGGTTGCAAGGTGGTGGAGGTTAAGTTTTGGTGTGGGGCATTATTATTACCAATGGTCCAGGGCCTATAATTCGCTTGCAAGGTCGAATTAATTCAACTAAGTACATTAATATGTTGACTGAGCATTTTCTGCCTTACTTTGGTCTGGTCCTTGATATGACCTTAAACTATATCCAGTGGTGAGGCCTCAGCTTGCGGGCTTTGGGGAGTGTGGAGCTACCCTTTAATTGCCATTGCTCCCAGGTCACTCTGACCCGGAGTGGTAGTACCTGTTAGGGTCCCAACTATGGGTTAAATAGAAACCAACTTGAAAACAACAAATATATTCTATTAAAAAATTTTTCTTCAAAATAACTGGATTCGGCATTAAATAATCTGAAAAGGGTTGATATGCCGTAAAACAACCAACCAACCAACCAACCAACCTACTTTGGTCGGAATTTGGATGATAATCCAATCTTCATGCAGGATAATGCTCCCATTCACACAGCTGGCAATGTCAAGAGGTTCCTGGAAGAGCATAATATTCCATGTTTGGATTGGCCTGCATAATTCCCAGACCTCAATCCTATCGAAAACGTATGGCATTACATCAAGCAACAGCTACGCAACGATAAAATTTCAAATTTGGAAGAACTTTAGACAAAAATTAAAGATAAGTGGGATGCCCTGTCCCTAGAGTATTTCTGCAGTCAAATTCAAGGAATTCCCAAAAGATTGCATGTTGTCAAATATCAGGGGGGGGGGGAGCTATGTTACTTAATATTAACTAGTTCATTCTGTTCCTGTTGTATTTGTGTTGCATTAATGTCCTAAAGTTACATTTAAATAACAATTTTCCATTGTGCGGACTTTCTTTTTGCCTCCTCAATTCAATTTAAAGTTATTTTTTAAATTGACGTGAACACTAGACTATTTCAATTAGAAGTCAAATATGAACAGGTAAATTATAGAAGAATAAAAGGCGAATCAAATGAAGTATAGATTGTTTAAACAGTTACATTAAATTTAACTTAAATTTGCAGTTTTTGAAACAGTTACAAGTGCGGACTTTCTTTTTGCCCCATGTGTGTATATATATATATATATATATATATATATATATATATATATATATATATATATATACATGCGGGAAAAAGAAATATATATATATATATATATATATATATATATATATATATATATATATATATATATATATATATATCAGAATACTGAAGTGAATATGATCACAGACTTGTGAATCCTGTAGTATCAAGACTTACAAAATATTTTTGGGGGTAATATTTTTATATAAGACAATCCCAGCCAAAAAGGAATTGCTCAATATACTAGATAGAGCAAAATAAAATTTATAGTTTTTCATATTTAAATTTCATTCAGAAACCAAAAATTCATCATTTGAACAACGAATACATTTCAAAGTAATTTCCTTAACACATAGATTTTCGATGCAGGCTTATCTCCTCAGAGAAAAAGTCATTAACAAATTATTAAATCTGGTTTGAAATAATTTTGCTATTCAGCACATACATAGAAAATATGTTAGCGATAAAATCATTTAAGGGATATAGATAAAGAAAATAAGGGTTGAAACAAAGAAAGGATATGAGATTTTTGTATCCGAATCTAAAATCTCATATCCTATCTTTGTTTCATTGCCAGCACCCTCAAGTCGGCTTAAAAATCAACCTGGATGTGCTGAAGTGTGGTGTGGTCTCCTGCTGCAATCAGGTAGCTGCTGGCAGACCCTAGGTGTGGCAACAGGACTCGTCACTGGCTCACAAGTCCACAAAGACCCAGGCTTGATTTCAGGAGTAATGACCTGAATCTACTGGACTACTTCGTTGAGAACATCTCCAACATGACGTCCCATAACATCAAAGCCAGCCTGATCGTCGCCATCCACCGAGTTTTGCCAAGCTCTCATCAGCACTTGTGGAAAAGGCATGCTTCCAGTTCTGAACTGATAATTAAGGCTGAAAACGGCTACATTGAATAGATGTCGGCTGTATTACATAATAAAGATCGGAGATGCGCCGCTGCACAACTCATGCTCTCTACCAATCCAAGTTATGACAACAGGACCATTGCCAGCTGCATCAAAATGCAAATTCGAACAGTTTAACACCTGAGTGCACAGCTCAACGCATTCGACAATCCACGGTTATGGTCTTTGGTGTGGTTTCAAATGAGGGCCACATCATGTCACCTCACATCTTTAGTTAGCTTGAAAATCAACACCAAAATGTACCTTTACATATTATTTTGCCCTATGTATTTTTTTTCACGCCTTTTAACATTTCCTGTCTGGGTCATTTTGACATTTGTTTTTCTATTTTATATTTAATTCTATCACCATTTAATTTTTTTTCTCCTCTTCTTCTTCCCTGATCTTTCTTATTTATATTTATGTCTCGGCAGTAGAGTGAAAAGCATATTTTATTTTTATTTTATTAATATTATTGGAATTTTTTCCTTTTTTCCCTTGTACACATTTTTGTGGATTTTTCCATGGATTTCTGCTTTTGGATTATTTTGGACCATCTTCCACTTACGGGATTTCCTTGGATTTTACTTGTGCAAATGGAAATTCAATTAACTTTCTTGAAATTATATATTTGGAT
The DNA here is from genome assembly GCF_053919585.1 of Euprymna scolopes. Taxonomy (NCBI): domain Eukaryota; kingdom Metazoa; phylum Mollusca; class Cephalopoda; order Sepiida; family Sepiolidae; genus Euprymna; species Euprymna scolopes. The sequence goes on from NC_136497.1 coordinate 76,164,519, forward strand.
TTTACTGTCTTCCACCTGACTATCCATTCACGTGTAATCACCTTTTTCTTCACCATATTCCCTCTGCTTCACTTTTTTGTTATCAAGTAAGATCTTTGACTTACTTGTTTCATCAAATACTTTTGCCTGCAAAATCCAATCCCGCATTTCGCTAATTCCTACCCTCTGATGAGAATGAAAGTATTGTTTCGAAACTCCGTGGATTAAAGACTATCCACTTATCTAGTGTTTCCTTTTCAGATTAAATATGTTTTTAACTCTTTTTCAAAGTTTTTTTTAACATGTTTTATTAACTGTTTGCTCGTATTATAAGCTCTATCTCCTATTTGGTTTTATCGAGCTTTTACATCTGGCTGAGATAACGTTATAAATATTAATTCTTTAATATTTATAATATACTTTAATTTTACCATCTTGGATCATTTTGGTAAATTTAATTGTAATTTTTATTTTATTTTATATATATATATATATATATATATATATATATATATATATATATATATAGTCAAGTGACAAATTTCAGACCCTTTTGCTTCATCGCGCCTATCTTATCTCATCTGTTGTCATCCTGCTTAACTTTACAACAATCTCTTAGCACGTAGAAAAGCATTGCTGATCAAGATATTTCTAATTCTTTTTCTTCCGGCGTGAAACATGTTGTGCCATGAGAAAAAAAAATGTAGCTTGTGACTTTTAATACTTTTCTTTCACTGCCAACGCTTAAAAAAAAACACACACACAAATTAATTAAGAAAACGGGAAAACAAATAAAAAGAAACCCGAGTCTGCTTTTTAAGAACCACGAAACTAGAAACTCGAAGAAGACTGTAGAATAGATTATGTGAAATGTTTATGCTAACTGCGCCATGAACATTCCATTCTCTGAACAAAGCTTTAGAATGACAATGACTAATTTTTACGTTTAAAAGCAGAGCAATTTGTTTAACTATCTTCACGTGGTGAATAAAATCAGCAAATTCCACCTCAAATAATTGAATTGACCAAAAAGAACATTCCTTGCTTCGAATACAGTCTTTTCGGCCTAAAAAGGCCTTTATAGGTTCCTATCATTCAAATCCTGTATTTTGCACAGCGAGTACGAGAAATTTTTCCCATTTCCAGTTCCTCGCGAATAATTGTGTGCAGAGTTCCCACACGGACATCAAACTGTACGCTTATTATATCTATAGACTCACGACGATTCTTATCCATGAAATTCTTTATTTGGCCAATCAACTCCAGTGTTCTGACTTCCTTACTCCTCCCACACCTCTCATCATCTCTCACAGACTCCCTGCCTTCCTTGAATGTCTTCTCCCACTCAAAAACCGGTGCTCGATTCATACAAGCTGGTCCAAAAGCAGTTTGAGGCATTCCATCCGTTTCTGTAGCATTTTTTCTAAGAATTTTATTGCGTATTCTTCTTTTAAAGGTTCATCACGTTTAAACTGCATTTTTGAAATTCACTAGCTGTGATCATCAGACTTTATTAGGGTGCATTCCAATTTGCATGGCCAAACTCAACCAACCAGTATTGTGTGCACCATAGTTTGATTATTCAACCATTCCAAAAAGTACTTAACTTTAAATACAATCCTCTTTCTATATAAGACTCAGATATGTCCAAAGATGGAATAATGCTGCCACATCCAGGGTGGTGCTGCATAGAGCACTCTTTCCTGTCTTTACAGAGTACAAAATCGACTTCGAAATTTACTGAAGGTATGATCCATTCTCTCCTCTAAAACCCTTTCCTCACAGAAAAAAGTTGTTAGTCTGTCTCCACTTTATCGTCATTCCCATGAAAGGTACTCGACTGAGTTCCAATCTTTGGTCCCTCCTTATCAGCTATTTGCTGCAAAAATTCGTTTTTCTATCGGATTGAAAAACAAGTTTTCTTTCTGTGTCCATGTGCTTTACGTGAGGTTGAATTATGAATAAATTAGTTAATTCCCCCAAATCTCAGCCTGTCTGTATAAAAAGAAAATTATATAAATATTATTAGCAAAAGAAAAAAAAATCAGCATGCCAATTCGTCTAAATTAAAATTAGTTGCTTTTCGTTGTTCTTGACATAAGAATCCAAGATTGATCAAATGACGTGCCTTGATTTTACACGAATAGAGGATCAGCAGAAGCAATTTGTCGTGCCTTAATGTGTCGCACATGAATAGTAGAAGCCTAAACATACATATATATTGGGGAACGAAAAAACAAACTGCCGCTAGTGCAAAAAGCAATGCTCGTTGTGTAAAAAAAAAAAAAAATGGAGCTTAGGTCATTTGGACAGACAATGTTTATAACATTGTAATTTTACATATCCATCATGAACTTTGGAATATAGACTTTTGTCATCCATTCATTATATATATAGTAGCAGTTAAACCCGGCTTTGCCAGGGCCCTATGTACTGTTCATAATATGCCCAATGTGTGAATACACTTTATGTAAGATTTCAAATGTTTAGACCAAATATTGTCTGAGTAATTTCGTAGAGACAGCAGAGGTAAATTTTTTATAACTTGGACTCCAATTTTGACCCCCTTAACATTTATTATTTTGGTCTCAAATCAAAATAAAAAGTTTTACCAATGTCCAGGTTACCTACATCTAAAATTTCAAGTGTTTAGACCCAAAATTGGTGAAGAAATTTGGTAGAATCTGCAACGGTTAACTCTTTCAACTTTGACCTTTTTGCAGCCAAATTTTCGCCCCCAAAATGATTAAAATGTTGCCATATGTCTGAATACCCGTTATGTATAAATTTCAAATGTTTAGACCCAAAATTGGCTGAGTAATTTACTAAAGACCGCAAAGGTCAAATACTTTGAACTTTGACCTCTTGGCAGCTCAAATTTTCAACCCAAACCGATTAAAAAGCTTGTCCTATCTCTGAATACCCTTTATGTAAAATTTCAAGTGTTTAGACAAGAAATTGGCTGAGAAATTCGGTAGAGTCTGCAAAAGTCAAACTTTGCCAAACTTTGACCCCAATTTTGACCCCTTAACAGTTACCTTTTGGGGCTCAAATCAAATTAAAAAGTTTGATCTCTGTTCAATTAACCCGCATTTAAAATTTCAAGTGTTTAGACCCAACTTTGACGGAGGAGTATGGTAAAGTTTTAAAGGCCAAATTGTTGAACTTTGACCCCTTGACAGCCAAATTTTTGGCCAAAACCTGATTAAGAAGATTTTCCCAAATCTCAATACCCCTTATGTCAAATCTCTAGACTGAAAACTGATAGAGTTATTTGATAGGGGAATGTACATAGACAGACAGATAGACAGACAGACAGACACACACACACACATTTTCACTTTTATAGATATAGAGATGTGTGTGTGTGTGTGTGTGTGTGTGTGTGTGTGTGTGTGTGTGTGTGTGTGTGTGTTTATTGAAACAGTTATAAATATGATCTTTGCCAGTCATGGTATTTTTATTTGCTTTATGGGGTTCTTTTGTCACCGCCATAGCTCAGGTGATTCCAATTTTTAAGCAGCCATATCTCATGCCTCTAAAAATATGAAAACAAACAAAGAAGTTCTCTCTCTTTTCAAATTCTAAACTCAAAGAATGGCTGTAAAATAGATTATCCGAGATGTTACGGTGCCAACATTAAACAGCTTTGTCTTGTCTAAACAAAGCTTTGGAATGTCAATGAATCATCCCAGAAAATTTAAAACTTTACACATGGCCGAATTCAATGAAGATGCGGCAAGGAGACTTTTTGCACAGAGTTTAAATCTGGTAAATTCGACCTAACATTTTTGCATTCATTTTCTTTCACTAAAAAGAATTAATGAAAGAGATAGAAACAAAACAAAAAAATAGATTAATCAATATTCTTCTTCTTCTTCTTCTTCTTCTTCTTCCTTTTTCTTCTTCTTCTATAATTATAGAAAAGTACATGTATGTATGTTTGTGTGTGTAAATATTTAACCGATAAACTCTTCAACTACTGGTCACATAACACTAAAATTGACAGGAAAGGATAATTATACGCCAAGGATGGTTTATAACGAGTAAAATCTTAGTTTGGGTGGATGAATAACGCGTACAGAAATATGTCGGCAAGTTGAAATCCAAAATGTTCATTTCAACTTGTCGACATATTTCTATTACTTTTGCCCATGCGCAAATTCATTCATAGCTTGAAGTAATTTAATTTTAAATCTTTATCTATTTGTCCATAGCCCAAGCGGTAGGGAACGTGGGCAGAGCCCTAAATGTTTTGGTTTTGATTCTAGCTGATGGTACCCAAGGAATTCTGTTTTTAAACTTTTAAAATCACTACTATATATTAGTTGCAATATAATATTCAATAAAAAATTAGCTCTGTAATAATAACTACGAAATCTGATTGAATTAAAATATATTTAATGTATTTTATGACCAGGCAAGGCCAGAGGTCCCCTGACTAGTTATTATTAATAAACTTACCAGATCAGATGTCATCATCATCATCATCATCATCATCATCATCACTTGTGCTACCAGATCAGGCTGTCTGAAGATAAATTTTCCTGGCCTAAAATACACCAAACATTGATGTTATTGTTTTTTTTTTTCATTTCTATTTGCAAAACTCAATCATGTTCTGCAAAGTCAAAAATAAAAAAAAAGAAAGAAAAAGAAACAATTTTCCTCTACAAAACAACAAAACTAAACACCATGAATAAATATTTGATGAAATAAAGAACTTGAAACATGAAAACTTTTTTCGAAATTACTAAATAAAATAACTCATTATTAAATCATCACCATCATCATCAGGAAGGTGTGGATGGCCAAGTGGTTAACGACACAGACTGACAACCTTGGTGTGTAAAGTTCGAATCCAGTTTGTTTCACAGAAATACTTTCACTTATGTATGTTGGCAACCTTTACATCATCCTTCCCGTAAGTACCCCATGTTTTCCTAGAAAGAATTCTAAAATTCTAAGTAGAAAGATATCGAAGAAACGAATGGCAGCATAAAAAATGAATGAAAGATGCTTTTCAACAGCAATCATCATCATCATCATCTGGGTTTTTGATCACTCCTAAAGGATGAAACCCGTTTATGATTTTCTTCCACGTTGCTTTGTCACTGATTAAGCGTTACCACGTTAGTTTTGTGGTTTACCACTTAGTCTTTTTTTCATTGCCTTACGTTCTATTTTGTCGCTCTAGATTTCCGTCTAGTTTTTGTATATCTTGTAAGGTGACCTGTCCATATATATTTAAAAACCACTCGTCTAGCCAAAACCACTATCAATAATTTCCCACACTCGTTATATGTGCCTAAACCTAAATGTAGATTCCATGAACAAAGCTTCTTTCTTGGAACTGCACGCCTGTGGAACTCTCTTCCTTTTGCCTGCTTCCCAGCTGACTACAATCTGATTATCTTCAAGTCCAACATAAACAAGTTCTTGATGAACTGTCCCCCTAAGTAACCCAATTTACAAAATTTCCACTACTTATGTTTATTATGCTATAATCACATTGACTAATGTATACCCATAAACCCTTATCCTCGAGTTGCCTCCGGGGCTTAATAAGTGGTGATTCCGGTGTAAAAAAAAAACAAAAATGTTTCGTATTTTGATTATGTTGTTTACTGTAGTTGTCTATCTGATCCAAGTGTTTCTTTTGTTTTTACATAGACGTGCATAATGCATTTTTATCACAAGAATGTCTCTTCTCTCACGACAAATCACAAAAAATATTCTAAACCATAATATTTTTTTCCATACATTCTGGATCGATCTTGTAGTGACTGGATCTTGAAGCGATTCAGATGAACGAAAAAAAAAAGCAAATGACTCAAATAACTTACCCTCTTTTTTCCTCCGCTTTGTTTTGTCTACTTTCCTCTTCACTTCTAACAGCAAGTTAGTTTCACAGGAACGCGTTAACTCAAAGTATTTTCAAATAATGAAAATCATTTCAATCCCCAAAAGTAACAAGTAATAAGCCTATGCAAATTTACAAACTCCTATAAAATAATAACAAAAAAAAAACGGTCAAAAGCTGATTTATTCAGTCGCTCGCACCTCCAATAGTATCCTAAGAATATATTGTCTACTACCTACACTCTCTCGTGCCTTTGGCCGGGTGGGGCAAGTTGATAAGGAATCTTCAATAACTCATTCTTACACACTAGCAAAAGTCAGGTGAACAGAAATGAATTCCTTCTCACAGCTATACACGCACTAACAAGGACAAGATAAACAACACACATACACAGTGTCACGCTGCCAAATACTCAAATATGTATATTACTTACATACGCATATTCACACAATAAACATATTGACGTACACATTTCTAAGACTTGTGACTATTTAACTTTCTTTACCAATAAGAATATTCTGTTGTCACAGACCTAGTAATTAGCAACAATGTTTGTAAAAAATAACTTCCAAATAAATGAGCCAGTTACTGCTATCCGATCTTGAATTTTAACATGAAAACAATAATTTTTAAGTATGTTTCTTTATACCACAAAGCTAGTATAATTTGGAATATGTCAATTACTGTTGTTTTTTTCTATCTATATAACTTTAATAATTTGATGAGTATAATTTCTTTTTGTTGTTGATATTTCTGTCCTTTTTTGTTGTTGTTTTGTTTTGTTTTGTTTTGTTCCATGTTTGCTAATTTGTTTGTTTGGACGGGGATATTTGCATTCTAAAAAGGTTTTACTCAAAGCTTTAAAAAATGTATTTAAAATGATAACCTATAAAAAACGGAACGACATTTCCTATTATCAATATGTTTATATCATGAATATTTTGTCATAAACATTTTCAAAGGAAAGATTACCTCCCTTGTTTGATGTCATAAAATATTCTCTCTAATCTTTTTTTTTTTAAATAAAAGCAAAATCTGGATAAGATCTTGCGATTGGCTTAGCAATTGACCAATGGCATAATGCGACAAAAATTTAATTACAAAATGCAGAACTGACTCTTTTAAATGTTTTAAAGATTTTTTTTTTTTTAACATTTTCTTTCATCTACGATACAAAAAAATGGAAGTTATAAAATGCTTATTTTTTATCGTCCATCATTTTTATTCTGTTACTTTTGCCTTTGGAGAAATGAAGTTAATTTTTTTTTCTTTCAAAGATTTTATTGATAATTCTAAATACCTACTTAGGCTTACACGACTTAATAAGGCTCACTCTACCAAGTTCTCTTGTTTCTTTGATTTTGGTTTTAAACAAATAAACAAAACAAAAAGAGAGACTTGAAGATCAAATATCATGTTTCAGAAAAAAAAAAATACTACCTTCATTAATATTCTAAAACCAGTTGGGTGCATGATTGGTTTAATGGATATCACCGGAAGCAGTGGTAATGGTTCAGTTGCAATTGAAGTATTTTAGTGCAAAACGCGATACATGGCATTAAAATTGTAAAGCAAACACTACTAACAGTTTTTTTTTAATTCCATCACTTTGCCATCTACTAAGATTATTTGGACCTTAGGCAATGTTTGCACTGAAGAACTGTGATATAGCGAAAGTCTGTCTGTGAATGACTATATTAAATGATATCACCTACTGTTTACTTAATGTAATACACAGTTCTTTGTAAATAAGCAAATGGAAAACTTTAAAAGCAGCAGCCAATGTTTATATAACCTAATATATATATACCTAGTAGATATAAGAAGTATTGCATGGTTTGCTTGAAGCATTGTTAAATAATAAAAGGTATTTTTGAAGGTTTAAAATGCAGGAAAGTACAGTCGTTATGAGCAGATAAATATATAAATAAATAATAAATAATTCAATATTTTTTTCAATTTATTTATATTTATTTATCTGATTTTTTTTTTCTTTTCAACTGTGGACGATACTTATTCCAAATGTCAAATGATAATTCAATAATTTTATTTATTTATATTTATATTTATTTATTTATCTACCTTAATAGTGCTTATTCCAAAGGTCCTTTCGGGTAAAAACCCATCATCAGTGGAGAAACAAATCCTCTCTCTAGGCTGTAACTTGCGCAATTTACAGTCTAGAGAGAGGATTTGTTTCTCCACTGATGATGGGTTTTTACCCGAAAGGACCTTTGGAATAAGTACCATCCACAGTTGAAAAGAAAAAAAAAATTAAGGTAGATAAATAAATAAATATAAATATAAATAAATAAAATTATTGAATTATCATTTGCCATTTGGAATAAGTATCGTCCACAGTTGAAAAGAAAAAAAAAAATTAAGGTAGATAAATAAATATTAAAAATTTGTTTGAATTATCTATCATTCATTTATTTATTTTTTTTGCTTATAACGACTGTAGATTTCTGCATTGTAAGCCTCCAAAAATACCTCTCATAGTTAATATAATTTATGAGCGCCGATTCAGTGAGTTGAGATGGTTATAGGTTCGATTTCTGATTTGAGATGGATGCTAGTCTAGCTGCACTGAAGAATTGTTTGTTGTAATGATATTCATATTAAAAATCCCTTTTTTTTCTATCTATTTAAAAAGAAAATAAAACTTTGTAATATATGGGATCATGGAATAGCATTTACTAGCAAGAGACTAATTTGCATATTCCTTTAAACATTCATTTTCATTAATTCCCTATTAGTTTTTTTCGGTTTTCTTATGGGATGATCATCTTTAGTTAACTATTACGTGTAATTATATTCATGCAGATATTCTACATGATTCATACTTGCATAATATTTGTGTAAAAAGGTAATAGTAAACACAAAGGTCTTTCTATATATATTTATATGTGCGTATATATATATATATATATATTTTGTTTAAAATTTTTGCCTACCAAACTCCTCCTACAGTTTTTGGTCTACAGACATGAAACTTAATATATAGGATATTCGAATCCATGCGAAACTTTATATTTGGGGTTTAGCCAGGTAAAATCGGCGCAAAAGTGTGAAAATTAAAAAAAAAAGAAATTTGCCAGGTGAAGTTGGAAGGACGGCATTATGAATATGCATGCATAACGTATTAGCTATTGGTTCATAGTTTAATTTTTAGCCTTGCAACAAACATGTCTTCATGGTACTGGCATGAACGTCAACGGAAAAGTAAATCGTAAGCTAAAGGTTTTAGTTTCGATTCTTGGTGATGACACACAAGCCAATTTTTTAAAACTTTTTAAATCATTACTTTATATTGCGGTTAATATAGTATAATAATAAATATGAAATCTGCATTAATCAAATATCATATTTAAACGTGTTTTACGACCAGGCAATGCCAGGCGTTCTGCTAGTATATATATATATATATATATATATATATATATATATATATATATATATATATAAAAGGGAACGTGTTTGTGTGTCTGTCTGTGTGTCTGTGTACATTTTCCTTCGCAATAACTCTGTTAATTTTAAGTCTACAGACTCGAAATTTGATATACAGGGTACTGAGATCGGTTTTTGGACAGAAATTTTGCTGTTAAGGGGTCAAAGTTCATTTGATTTTTGACCTTTGAGAACTCCACCAAACTCCTCGGACAATTTTAGGTCTAAACACTTGAAATTTTAGATATAGGTTCCTTGGACATGGATCTAACTTAATAACTCAATTTGGGCTCAAACAATAAAGGTTAAGGGGTCATAATAGGGGTCAAAGTTAAAAAAATTGACCGTTTTTTTTTTGTTTTTTTTTCTCAGCAGACACCTCCAAAGACTCGGTCAACGCCGGGCACCCATGCTAGTATATATGACACCTAGTCAGCGTTTTCTCGCCCTCGTATTCACACGTCCACCTTTCCCAGCAGGCACTTTGCTTCTTCTACTCGACCACGTGCGTTCCTTTCTTCTGCCTCTCTTTTCTCCTTCTTCCTGTGACGTCTGCATGTGCACACTTGCTTAATTTGCATATGTACTAAGACGGTTGCTGCTGCTTAAATTTTTGCTAGTCAGCTATTCTACGGCTGCTGCTGATTTTATCACATGCGCGCCATACGTGCTGTTACATGTAAGATGCAGGTTTTCAGGCACTTGCCAAAGAGACTGCATAGAAGGATAGAACCCATGATCAACTAATTTAGAATGCAAGCATTCTAATCACTCGACTTCGATCGCTCTTTATTTATGATTTGACAGCGAAAAATTAGATGTACGATAAGAACTAATTTTATTGCCTATATGTCACAGCTACGAGATCCCAGTGCGATTTTGTCAAAGCAGTAATGAAAGTTTAACTTTTCTCCATAGTATATCGTAACGGTATAGATAAGGGCATCCAGATATAAAAATTTTCATAAAATCAAGAAATTTCTTTTACATATATTTGCTTTAATCTGTCATAGGAACGGACAGAGAATTTCATCAAAATTCTTTAAAAAAAAAAAAGAAAAGGGTGGGGGAAGGGGGAATAATTTGACAACTTCTTCGTTTCAACATCATTTTTTTTTTTCATTTTATTCCATCGTGCCATAGAAAGCTTACCATGTTCGCCAACGCATAAAAGGCTTAGGAATTGATTTTTTTAGATAGAAAATCTTATCTTTCGTTTGGTCACACATCGAATTATAATGGTAGATAAATGATGAAAGATCCCTAAAAGATTTTAAAAAAAAATGGAAACAACGAATATCAGAAATAAAATGGGCATCTTCGTTATAGAATCTACTTTGTTTTGCTTCCTTTTCCTTTCAACCTGAATTATTGCCCACGCCCCCTTAATTATACCCCTTCCCGGTCTTCCTCTTCTATCATCAAATTTTGAGTTTTGTTTTGGTCTTGGCAGGAATCAGATTCAGGGATAAGATAAGTCTTTGATGACATGGAAAAAAAAACAGAAATCAAACAAAACTTCAAGGTTTCAGCATAAGTTTCACTTTAATTACATTTGAAGTTAAAAATATTACTTTAAATAGCAATAGAAAAATATTAAACAAAGAATTTACATATGAATTTGGTATTTATCCTATGTAAGTTATGTAAGAGTTTGATGAAAGGTTGAATACGGATTATTCTAGATATGTGGCTTTGCATGAATAAAGTTGAAGAGCTATGAGGACGGGAATGGTACCATTAAAACGAGCAACCTTTTTTACTCTAGAATTTATTTATCACATAGTCACCACCATTCTTGATGTATTTTATAAGGAATTCAATGACATCTCTGCTTCTGACGCACGCCAATGACAGTTGCATTCTTCGAGTCTCACACTGTCAAAAGCTGTAATAGAAAGATGAAAGTTTCAGATCATGAATGAATAAGTTCAGGAATCATAAAAATGCAATTTGCAATTCCCTCTGATCTCATCGGAGGAAATAAAAAATAGGAGGCATTACTTTTGGAACGCCTCTCGTATTAATAAATGTATTGCATTTTTTACATAAAACAATATCTAACTATTCAAAGAGTTTGGAGTGAAGAGTTGCCTAGTGTATTTAAACGAGTCAGAATTCACTGAACTTTAACTCTTCTTCACTATTGCAAGGGTGTCGGTAACATGGTAGTGTAAGAATTATGCAATCTGGAACTATGGTTCTTGGCAGGGCTATCCAAAGCAGTATCTTTGGAACTAAAGCATCTGATGAAAACCCAGGAAGAATCAAAGTGAGGATCAGTTGTTTTCTGGTCATCTCTGTCTCTGCAAAGCAAAGACGTTCCAGGTGTAGAACTGCAAATCAATGGCTTAACAGTTGTAAAATTGCTTCTACACCATTCTTTTCCGTGTTCTGAATCAAACCTTATGCAACTTTGCATGCAACTTTTGAGCCTTTCTGCTCATGATGACAAGGTAAAAACCTGCAATCTTGCAAGTTTAATGACGAGATGTATCGACCAGGAGAACTTCCCGTAGACCAGACAACCCTGTGTTGAGAGTTGTTGTTAGACCAAAACTTACCTGCATCATGGACTCTTCCAATACTATATTAGGATCTGAGATAACACTCTCAGGGAACAGTATCATAATACCATAGAATCAGCAAGAGTACTAGTAGTGTGCAGCATGTATCACTACTCATATTGGACACAACCGAATTGTAAGTTCCGCTTACCCATTATCCTATCCTTGTTATCTTTTTGGTTAATATATCTTTCTTACACCTAATCCGTGTTCCATGTTTTCTTTCCGTACTCCCAACCTTGGATCCACATCAAGATCTGACTCATCAAACAACAGCAAAAACAAGTTAGAGTCGCTTGTGGCTTCTGTAAAAATAGCAAATAACAGTTGTCCTCACTTCAAAATACTCAACAAATCAAGCAAGTTTGCTGTAAAGAAGGTAGGTTTCCGATACCAAGCTAGAAAACTTCTCACGCTGCTAGTATCCTATATCTCTATATAGTCATCATTTGGTTTTACATGAAATATCTTTGCAACGTATGGGATAGAGCAGCAAGCTTTAATAGTCTCTCCATCTTGGACAGGATACAAAGAAACAATTTCTAACCTTATATGTACTGCCTGACGTGCTCTTGTCGCATTGCTGCAGTGTTGCACAAATACTTCTACAGCATGTATTATGAAGAACTCACTGCAGTTTAACCCCCCACCACCACCTCAACGAAAATATCTTCATCACCCGACCGTAACAAAATCCATGCCATTACTACAGAGGACATTAGATTCAAGAAGATTCTCTTTTCTAATAGCCTCTTTTATTGAACCACTTGCCTTCAGAATTGCCTTTCTTTTGCCCAACAGTGCCAATATGCAGAAATTTAAGTGTAATGTAAATAAGCATCCTACTGCATAACTCCTCTATAAATTTGTCCTCTATCACAGCAACGCCTTACACTTTAGGGGCAATTTGGGACGAACAAATTTTTTATAAAGCAGCAGTTTTCGTTAAAGAAGATAAAAATAATCTGAGTGTCATTTTTAAAGAAAGACACATACGTTAATTGGTCAGTAGTCCATGACTTGCAATAATAATAATAATAATAATAATAATAATAATAATAATAATAATAATAATAATAAACTGTACAAATTTTTGAGGCGGCACCGTTTTTCACAAGTTGCATGGTAAGCTAGTCAATTGTGCAAACATCTTTTTGAAAGATATTTCCGCTATTGGACAGGTGTAACAGGGTGAGGTTGGTGTTTATACAACTGTTTATATACTGTCCTACATAAACGTATGTGAGTATATAGTAGAATCGTGGTGTGTTGAATATGTATACATTGCACTACTAAATGTCTGTGTGTTCTTATCATAAACGGACATATGTATGTATGTTTTGTAACAGACTGTTGTCCTTAGATCCTTAATGTCTATTTTATTCGTCTCATCTAATGGAGTTAGTGCGTGCGTGTCAAAACATATAATAACATATACATAACGACATACCTGTTCTGCTATTGTTTCTTCTGGGAGTTTCTTCAACCGTCTTGTGGAGCCAGGCCTGCTTTAATGGAGACACTTCACACGACAGACCTAGATGATGTGTGTTTATATATTTTATTCACTCCCAGGTATTCATCATAGCAGAAATGGAGTGACAGACGATTTTTGGCTAAGGGGAGGGGTACTTTTATGCCTCTATTCTGAAACTTCTTTCCCCTCATGGGGGAGACCCATTTCTAGCCCATCTGTCTTCCTTGATATCTTGAATCCGACTGTCAACGATGCTTGTGCAAACTGGAACACGTGACATGTGATACGTCACTTCCGGTCACCTGTTCAGATATTTCCGGTTCTCATATATGTGTATATATTTGAATCGTGGTGTATTTGATGTGAATACGTGGAACTAATAACTGTATGTGTTCTTATCATAAACGGACCATATGTATGTACGTTGTGTAACGGACTGTTTTCCTTAGATCCTTAATGTCTATTTTACGACCCGAATTCGTCTCATCTAGTGGAGTTGATGCGTACGTGTCAGTCCAGAGTTGCAAAATTTTAAAGGAGTCAAAACTGAAATCATAAGCCTGCTAGTAGTTGGAATCTAAATCGGTGTTTACCCTAAATTAGAGTTGAGGTTTTTATTTTGTTTTTCTTATTGATCGTCTTAACTTAATTCTCAGAACAATATCAGGTAGATATATGTGGTTTGATATAAAAACAGCAAAGGGTTGATATAGATAGTGTCGTTCCTTGGTACTCAGATTATTTTATGGCTTTAATTCCATTGTTAACGAGCTAGAAAATTACAAGAGAAAGGAAACAAAAAAATTGGGTTCTTCTTCATTACGGTAGCGAAATTCGAAAATTAAAATATTAAATTTCAAGTGGAATCAATGGTATCTACTGAATTGTCATGTAACAGTAATAAAAATATCCAAAAATTATGAAGATCCAATTAATTATTAAAGAAAATAGCTTTGGGGGAAATTAGCAATTTTAGCTAACATAATAAGTTCTTCGTTTCCCTTGTGTTTACGACATATGCCACACGTGACAAAACAAACATGGCTGAAATCATTTTTCGTTGAATCATGGAAGTAAGTGTTTTATGTAATATTTCAGAAATCTTTAACTAATTATGACATGATAATTAGGTAGATAACATTGGTTATTGCTGAAATTGACAAGAATTTTGAGTAATTATCATTGTTTTTTTATGAAAACTCAATCTTTTGGCTGCCAGATTTCAGTATAATAACAAAGAAGAACGTAAAATCGTTTTAAAAGTCTTCAAAAACCATTAAAACGAAGTTGTTTATTATCATCAAATCATATGAATCCGAAGATTCTGTTGTTGACATTGGTTTCCCCGATATTTTTCTAGTCAGAATCCTTTCTAGAAAGACATCGAGGATTATGATAAGGACCACTTGAAGGCTGTCTACATCATAAGTGAAATTGATTTTTGTGGAACGAACGTGATTCTAACTTGAGACACCCAGGCCGTCAGTTTGTGTCGTTAACAACTAGATCACCGTCACCTCCCAACAAAGGTGTTCAATAAAAATGTTTACTCAAATGTCAAAAAGGTGCTATCACAGTAAGTCTGGAGAGTGGTAAGACTTTAAAATATAGAGTCGAAGTCAGATTATTTTTGAATTTTGAGAATAAGAGTCACAGTCGGAGCCAGAGTTTGAGTCAGACCTTATACGTTTTGATTCTCATATTTTTGGATTTTTAAATTGATGTTCCAATTTTTAAATGTCGAACAAGCGGTGTGCGATTTATTTGATTTTAACTTCAAAAGCAAACTGAATGAACGGCTCTGAATTTTTGAGATGAGAATTGATTAATTATATTATTTGGATTCTTCAGACTACTGTTCTCATCTTGAGTGTTATTTGCACCACATTTGAATCGATGTTATCTCTAGTGTTCTTTAGGTATATCTCATCCAACTCAGAAATCTGCCAAACTCGGAAATCTGCCTGGAATTTTGAACAGAACTCCACAGGGGTAGCATACTCTCATTCTGTAAAACGAACAAAACCAAACAAAACATCAGGAATACAGAACTTGGAACATGAAAAAGATTTTTACCAAAATGACTGGACTCGGCATTAAATAACCCGAAAAGAGTTAATGTGGTGTAAAACTAAACAAGCAAACCAAATACCATGAATATATCTAATATATAAACTGCTATTTGTCTGTATGTCTGTCTGTCGGTCTGTCTTTCTGTCTCCATATTTTCAAACTCTATCTCCTCCGAAACTAAAAGTCGCAGAGCAGTGCTAGGGGCCTCAAGTGATTGGATTTTTACGAGCCGTTATTTTATGGGTGTTTATTCCGGTAAAAATAGTTTTTAAACGTGTCAAAATTTAAAAAAATCGTTAAACATTTTGTACATTTATCTTAGTTTATTTTTAATTTTTAATCCGTTAATATGTATGTCGCATTATTACAGTGGTAACGTCACCACCTTTGAATGCTACAGTTTCGATTCTAGCTGATGGCATCTAAATACTTTTTTTTTTTTACTTTTGAAATCACGACTCTATAATAATATAGACGTAATCTGGACAAATGAAAATATCATATTTAAGCGTATCTTATGCTCGGGCAAAGCCGGGCAAAAATGGATTTGAAGATATAAAAAAAAACTTAAAACATACAAAACTTCTTTTTAACAACATGACAAGATTCTGCATTAAGTAACCCGAATATCGTTTGGAATTACCCAACTGTGTTTCGTGTAAATAGTAGCATTGTTTGACATTGGTGGAGATGTATGCTCTCTAAGTGATTTTCTCTAAAATCTTGTTAACACTTTCCTCTAGCACTAAAAACGAAAAGTTTCTCACAGTTTATCAAAAATTGGATCGCAGACTCTACACTATATAATCAACCTCCTTAGTTATATTAATTTATTGCCGTTTAAAATTAATCAAGTTCCGTTTAAAAAATTAAATATGAATTCAAATTGAAATTGAAATTCAAATTGAATCACTATACCAAAGCAAAAAAGAAAAATGTCTTCAGTCACTTTTGAAAAAGTAAAGGTTTGACATCTTGGAAAGGTGAATCGGTTGGAAGCTTGCGAGGATTCTCAAACCAAACGGTATTAACTAATTTATTTATTTTTTTAAAAAAAGTAGATGCATATCTCGGAGACACTCAGAAATATTCTGAGACATCTGCATTTGACAAGGATTTTAAAAACTAAGCCTTCATATCGGAAACTTTTATTTGGGTTAAATTACTTTCTTCTTCACTGCTGGCCAGTAAAAGTTTTCTTTTTACCATATTAAAAAAATTGGAAATATTATTTTTCCCTTTCAACCTGAAAGGCATTTTGTAAGGTCTTGGTCTTCAATCTTTATCTTTTTTTTATATTTGATTTTCATGATTCATTTTTATTTATTGTTATCAAAATTTTTATTTATTTATTCATTTGAATTAGATTTTTTGATACATTCCGATTTTTCATATCTTTCCGGTCTCTCATTTTTGTTTTTCCTCATTAGTTTGTGAGTTTCAATGTAATGAATTTAAAGATGTCTGCCTGGCAATTCTAAGCAAAACTAGCCAAGAAAAATATACAAAAAAAAAAAAACTTATAAAAAATCGCGTAATTAGCACTATAAATGCATATTAAACAAAATCACATGAAAAGAAAACAAAATATGAAAATTCCAGAAGACGCGAAAAATAAATAAAATAAAAATATCTTTAAAACACACAAAAAAAAAAAAAATCAGAGATGTATGTGAGATTGAAAAAAAATCTGATTGGCTCTTTAGTGTCAAAGTGGGCAATGAATTTTTACAAATGTCCTCTTCAAATCTGTCTTTCTTCGTTTTTTTTTTTTAAATGAATGAAAATAAAATCAAACTGACTAAAAGACAGAAAGTAACAAACGATAAAATACTTAAAAATGGATAAAATAAAATTACAAGTTTTATGATATTTTTATGTTTGTTCTTATTTGTTCAGTTTGTTTTTGTTTTAAGAAAAAATAGCAAATTGCAAAGATGAGAGTCAATTAAATAAGGATCAAATATTCCAAAATTTTTGACATTTTGGTATTTTGTATATGATCTCAGAAACATAGGACTACAAAAAGAAAATGGCTGACACTCTCATATGTAAATATGTCTACATACTTATAAAGTCGAGATATATCTAAAGATAAGTTTTAGGTATTCCTTTCGGCACACGCAGCCACAAACTCACACATAAACTCACACATACACAGAAACAAATGCATACTCATATATATATATATATATATATATATATATATATATATATATAAAATGAAAATCACAATCCATTTTATTTGTGTTTCCTTTCCAAAAAATAAATGTTTTTAACTCTTGTAAAATGTTTTTCAACATATTTTATTAAATATTATTATTTATTAATACACACACACACACACACACACACACACACACACACACATATATATATATATATATATATATATATATTTGGGCTTCCTTCAGTCTTGGCAGACTATGGATACTCCTCACTGTAAGGGTGCTTGCGTGAAAAACATTTTTGTGGCAAGAGTTGCACAATCTGCCACCGCACCTCTCCTGAGTCAACATTGTTAAATACCAGTAGCAAGTGGATGTTCAGGATGATCAAATGCCGATATAAGTGGAAAGCACATACAGCGCCTAGAATTCCCAAATGGTCACCCATCTGGTACTAGCCAGGCTCAACGTTACTTAATATATATATATATATATATATATATATATATATATATATATATGCATATATATATATATATATATATATATATATATATACATATATATATATATATATATATGCATATATATATATATATATATATATATATATATATACATATATATATATATATATATATATATATATGTTAGTGTTCGGACGATTAATCGGAATCGGGAATCAGAAAAAGGGTATCGGAATCGGTATCGGAATTGAAAAAATTTGTACCAATTTTCTGATGCCAAAACGATTCTTTAATTGTCTTTTTTTTTCTTTTTTTTTTTTTTGATTTCCTTAAAGCTAAATCTTCTATTGCTGGTAATAATGATAAAATAATAAATATTTATTGATTTTAAACGATTAGTGAGGCTAAAATCGATAAATCTTTCCTTACAAGTATATTTTTACATTCAGGAAAATATCTGCACATTTAACATGTGTGTTTCTACGGTAATGGGGGAAAAATACAACTATATAGTTTAATGTTTTGAGATTTTTAAAGAATCAGAATCGGTAATTGTATCGGAATCAGGAAAAAAATATTGGAATTACCCGTCACTAATATATATATATATATACATATATATATATATATATATATATATATATATATATATATATATATATATATATCGCCAGACAAATTTGTTTCATCTTTATAATAATCAGTGTAGTTATAAACAGCAGAACTACCAATCACATGACTTGAACTGTATTACTCGACCGCACGACTCGAATATATAGATATGCAATTCCGCAATCCCGCATATCGAAAATAGACTTATATTAGTTATTTTTGTCTGTTGTCCTCAACAACAAAATTAACTAATAACAATAATAATAATAATAATAATAATAATAATAATAATCTGAAACTTTTTGCAAGGACCGAAAAGGAGCTAGAGACACTAATTAACACTACCAGGATCTTCAGCCAAGATATCCAAATGGAATTTGGAATGGAAAAATGCGCACTACTAGTTACAAAAAAGGGAAAACTGGAAACGACAGAAGGCATGGAACTACTCAACCAAACAGAAATGAGGGCACTAGGAAAACAAGACGACTATAAATACTTGGGAATTCTGGAAGCGGACACCATCAGAGCAACAGAAATGAAAGAGAAAATTGTAAAGGAATACCTTAGTAGAACAAGAAAACTTCTGGAAACTAAATTATATAGTAGAAACCTAATAAAAGGTATAAATACATGGGCAGTGTCACTAGTGACATACTCTGGACCGTTTATAGGATGGACAAAAGAAGAACTGAGACAGCTCGATCAGAAAACCAGGAAACTCATGACCATGCATAATGCACTACACCCAAAGGACAATATTGACAGACTCTACATGAAAAGGAAAGACGGCGGGAGATTACTGATCTGTATAGAAGACTGTGTGAAGAACACCAAAAAAGAACTAGAAAAATACATAATGTAAAGCACTTAAAGGATAATTATGGCAGCGAGAGACATGGAGAAAACCAACAAAACAGAAAACAGAGAGACAAATGATAAAACGAGAAAAGAGAAATGGGAAGAGAAACAACTCCATGGAAGATTCATAAGAATGACAAAAGATGAGAATAACGAAAACACCTGGACATGGATGCAAAAAGGACATATAAACCGAGAAACTGAATCTCTAATAACTGCAGCACAAGATAACTCGATAAGAACCAACTATATCAAAGCAAGGATCGATAAAACACAAGAAAACAGCAAATGCAGACTCTGTGGACAAAGAGACGAAACGATAAACCATATAGAAAGTGAATGCAGCAAACTGGCCCAAAAGGAATAAAAACAGGCATGACCAAGTGGGAAGGGCGGTGCACTGGGAATTGTAAAAACAGCTGCAGTTTGAGCATACAGATAAATGGTACAAGCATAAACCCGCAACAGCACTTGAAAACGAGAACCACAAAATCCTATGGGACATGGACATACAGACAGACAAACCCATCCAAGACAGAATAATTAATAAGAAAGAGAAATCCTGTCAAATCGTAGACTTTGCTGTCCCAGCTGACCACAGGGTGAGTATGAAAGAAAAGGAGAAACGAAGCAAATACACAGAGCTAGCCAGAGAGTTAATAGGGATGTGGATGAAGAAAATCAAAATAGTACCGATAATAGTAGGAGCACCAGAAACAATTCAGAAAAACCTGGAAAAAAGAATGGCAGAAATTGGAATCAGAGACATAGCTGCAAAAATACAATGCCTAAAGATAATGAAAACGGCTGAAATATTAAGGAAACCCTTTGAATGCGGAGAATAACACAAGACAATGAAGAAGCGTTACAGGGAATGAAGAACAACGAAGCTGTAGATCTACAAGTTCTACACCCCCATCATGCATTCCCTCCATTGTTTGACTACCGTTCCCCCAATAGAAAAGTGATACCAAAGAGCCGAGAAGGGTCAAGGAGGATGGAAAGACCGAGGAGGAAGCACTGGCCAGACCTCCGCTGGACAAGTGCGAAGAGAACTGGGATCTTGGGGAGGCTTAGTTCCACTCAAATTCCAGTATAAACCAATGCCCACTGCCAGCGAGAAATCAATGGTAAGAGCCTGGTGCGATGATGCAAATTTATTTGCAAATGCTATCGAAGGAGGAGGCGAGAGCTGGACGTCTGGGGAGACTTGTTGTCCCTCAGCTTCTAGAGAACACCACAGGTCTCCAATCAGATCGTTTGTTGACTTGTGTGAAAGCTCGATGTGAGCCAATAATAATAATAATAATATTACTATTTATAGTACTACTACAACTACTACTATTAATAATAATGATAATAATCTAGGAAGACTTGCTTTTCTCAAACTTCAAGAAAAGCTACCTCTTGTTGCCAGTGACTGACCATGTGAGAACTCTTATTGAGTAAAAAATAAAAAGGTAAAAAACAAACAAAAAGTTATAATACTAAAAGTATATAATTATTGCTTACGTTATTATTGAGTAACAACAAGTTTCCCAGATTTCAAGTGCTATCTATCTCTTTCGATAATCACTGTAAATGATGCCAACAGGCGCTTACCATTGATTTCTCACTGGCAACGACTATTAGTATTCCCTAGGTAGCAAAAACCTCCCCAAGACCTCAATGTTCTCCATACTCTTTCATTGGAAACCTGGTTAGTGCTTTATTTCTTCAGTCTTTCCATCCTCCTTAACCATTTACAACTATTCCGTGTGGTGCCAGACGAGGTCGACATCACATTTTTTTTATCACTTCTAATTTTTTACTGTTTCAGTTCTCTTGATCTCGTGTGGTCATGTGCATTCTGTTTTTGTTTTTTTTATTATTATTGAAACTTCCATATGACTGGTAAATGTTCGTAGATTATGTAAGTTGGATTTTGCATTTGAGGATTTTTCTTAAGATTTCAGCTGCTGTCATTATTGCCGGACATTTTATCTTCTCAGCCTTCCCTCTGATTCCAATTTCTCTCATTCAAGGTTTTTCGAAATTGTCTCAATAATTATTGTTATTCTTTTGAATTCCTTAATGTTCTATAACCCTTCAAAACTATAATTTAACAGGACTTTTCCTACTTGTTAAAAATTATAAATCCGGTCTCCTTGCTTGAATGAGCTTATCTGTTTGTACCTCCATGCCCCAGAAGATTTTGTTGATTTCTTTTTCAAGTACAGAATTTCTCATACTGGCCATCATCAGAGATTACTCACTAACAACAACAACCGGTGGTTTTCCTGGAGTTTGGGAGACAACAAGTCTTTTTAGATTTCCAGTGCTCTCCACCTCTTGGGATAAATTTTGCAAATGATTTTACGTTATCGCTTGCCATCAACTTCCGGTTGGCAAAAAATATTCTTCACTGAAATTTAAGGGTCACTAAGCTTCCTAAAGGTCCTTTCACACTCATCTTGTGAGTTAGTGTTTTCTTGTGAGTTAGTGCTTTCCCTCCTTGTCTTTTAACCCTTCACAACTATTTGATGTGGTGCCGTTTGACAAATTTCGGCACGACAAAGCATGACCAATGACTCCTGCTAATTTCCTATTTTGGTGATATTAAGGCATGTAATTAGATCAATATGGGATTCTGATGTCAAGAACAGCAGGAAAAAGTTTTAATTTATACGGATTAGCATGCTGTTCTTTATTCAATAAAATTATTTGTAAAAAGAAACATTTTTTTTTCAAACTTAGACGAAATATTTAAAAAAAAAAGATAAAAAGAAAAATGTTTCCTTGAATTAAAACAAAAACTGTTTAAAAACAAATACTTTTTTTTTCATCTTTATTCCCCGTAAATCTGTAAAAAATATTAATTAATATTTTTTCAAGATTTTAAGCGGAAAAAAAAGACAGCATGACAGTTCGTCCAAATTAAAATATATTGCTTATTGCTGTTCTTGACATGCGAATCCCAGGTTGCTCGAATGGCATGCCTAAATATTACACAAATAGAGGATTAGCAGGAGCCATTTGTCATGCCTTGCCGTGCCTTAATTTGCTGTACATAAAAACCGTGATCGGATATTTTAAGTTTGTAGTGAAAAACATCGCAGCTTAGTGGGGGATGTTTTTTTTTTCTTCCCTGCAACCTCTTTCCCACAGAAGGGACGTTGCAAGCCGGTTTCTGCTTTATCATTATTTTCATGGCAAGTGCTCTGCTGAGCTTCAATCTATGGTCCTCCCTCGCCAAACTTTCACGAAAAACATTTGTCTAGCTAAAACCACTATCAATAATCTTTATCTGTGCCTAAACCTAAACGGAGATTCTATGAACAAAGCTTCTTTCTTAGAACTGCAGGCATGTGGAACTCTCTTCCGATTGCCTGCTTTCCAGCTAACTACAATCTGATTGTCTTCAAGTCCAACATAAACAAGTTCTTGATGAACTGTCCCCCTAAGTAACCCAATTTACAAAATTCCCACTACTTATGTTTACTACGCTATAATCACATTGACTAATGTATACTCATTAACCCTTATCCTCGAGTGGTCTTCGGGCCTTGATAAGTGGTGATTCCTGTGTACAAAAAAAACGAAACAAAAAAAAACGCTACTTGAAAGCCCTTAACATGAAAATGGAGAGCTGTAAGAGAATGGCTTTGGAGTGATCATTAAGGTGCAAATTTTTCTAAGGTCACTGCGGAAGATTTGAACGCAAAAGCAAATAGCTTACTAGATTTATAAACGCGTTTTGCATAAAGATCAGTGCCGAGCGTCAAGATGCATTTCACCTTGACCATGTTTGTACTTCATGTGGCAGAACCTGTCTGCCCAGGACTGGTTTATTGAACCACATAAGATACGTTTAATGGAGCCAACTCTGTGAGTATCCGTTGAATTAAATATAGATATTAAAAATAGCAACAACCATACAATATATGTCAGAGATACTGCTGAGTCAGCTGCATATTTAAATTCCGAATTGCATTCTTATAAGGATGGCTTTCTACTGTAGAGAAAGTGTCAGTTACCACACACACACACACACACACACACACACACACACACACACACACACACACACACACACACACACATATATATATTTTTTTTCTTTTTTTATTTCTTTACCATATTCCCTCTGCTTAACTTATTTTGTTTTCAAGTAAGATCTTTGACTTATTTGTTGTTTCATCAAATACTTCTGCATGCAAAATCCGATCCTGCATTTTGCTAATTCCTACCCTCTGTTGAGAAGGAGAGTATTTCTTCGAAACTCCGCGGATTAAGGATTATCCATTTATCTAGTGTTTCCTTTTCAAATTAAATATGTTTTTAACTCATTTCAAAGTGTTTTTTAACATATTTCTTTAACTGTTTGCTCATATATATATATATATATATATATATATATATATATATATATATATATATACATATATATATATATATATATATATATATCCCGGATTCACTGGATTTTGTACTCATCAACCATGGGAACACCCTCTCACGTGAAACCATTTTATTCTTTTATCCCACTCCATCTGTTTCATTGCTTTATATTTCATTTTCACGCTAGTATGACCTATTTCATACCTAGTTTCGTTTAATGCTTTACATGCAAAATTTCTTTACGAATTTTGCTAACTAATGTCCTCTGACAAGATTAAAAGTATTTCTTCTAAATTCCACGAAATAAGGACTTTAAACTCTATTTGTGTTTCGTTTCCGAATGATAAACATGTTTTTAACTCTTACTGAAGTGTTTCTCAACATATTTTATTTGACCTATGTACTTCCAGATTACGGTAAAAACACGTAAAATGTGCAGGTATTTGCTCAAACGTAAAAAAAATACATTGTGAGGAAGGATCTATACATGTTAGTTTTACTGATAGTTTAAAATCAATAAATATTTACTATTTTATCATTGCTACCACCAGTAGAAGCTTTTGTTTTAAACAAAATCAAATAAGAATTATAATTAAAATTACATTTCTGGCATCGGAAAATAGGAACAAATTTTTCCGATACCAATTCTGAAATCGATTACGATTCCTGCAAAAGTTTTGATTTTTCTGATTCCGATTCAGATTAATCGTTCCACCAACACTAATATATATATATATATATATATATATATATATATATATATATATATATATATATATATATATATATATATATATATATGAGCAAACAGTTTATAAAATATGTTAAAAAACACTTTGAAATAAGTTAAAACATATTTAATCTGAAAAGGAAACACTAGATAAATGGATAGTCCTTAATCTGCGGAGTTTCGAAGAAATACGTTCCTTCTCATCAGAGGGTAGGAATTAGCAAAATGCGAGATTGGATTTTGCATGAAGAAGTATTTGATGAAACAACATGTGAGTCAAAGATCTTACCTGAAAACAAAAAAAGTGAAGCAGAGGGAATGTGGTAAAGAAAAAGGTGATTACACACGAATGGATATTTATGTCTCGGAAGTAGAGTGAAAAGCACATCTTATTTTTCTTTTATTAATATTATTGGAATCTTTTCTTTTTTCTCCTTGTACACATTTTTGTGAATTATTCCATGGATTTCTGCCTTTGGATTATTATGGACCATCTTTTTCCATTTACGGGATCTCTTTGGATTTTACTTGTACAAATGGAAATTCTTTTAACTTTTTTGAAGTTTTACATTTGGATTTTACCGTCACTGGATTTTTTATCTTCCACCAGACTATCCATTCATGTGTAATCACCTTTTTCTTTACCATATTCCCTCTGCTTCACTTTTTTTTTGTTTTCAAGTAAGATCAATTATAAGCTCTATTTCCTATTTGGTTTTATCGAGCTTTTTTATCTGGCTGAGATAATTTTATAAATATTAATTCTTTAATATTTATAATTTACTTTAATTTTACCATCTTGGATCATTTTGGTAAATTCAATTGTAATTTTCATTTTATATATATGTATGTATGTATATATATATATATGTATATATATATATATATATATATATATATATATATATATATATATATATATATATATATATATATATATATCATTTATGCTTTAAAGCAGTGATTACATCTTATTTGATTCCAATATTTCTTTTTCGCTGTTCTATTTCATTTTGTTGAGGTTTATCTCAAAAAGGCCAATGGGCCAATCAATAATATCAGTGTCCAGATGAGAAGAGAATTTGTAATTCTATTCGGACGGCACATTGCAATTTTGCACGCTTTGTGATCCGGCAAAATGAATCAAATACATTTACATTTTAAATGTTCTCTCCCACAAACCTTTCTCACACTCCCACTATCCATCAGTCTCTCTCTCTCTCTCTCTCCCTCTCTCTCTCTCTCTCTCTCTCACACACACACACACACTTTTCTTTTCCTCTATCCCCCCTCTCTGCATCCCAACTCCGTTCTGCGATATGCCGAAGTTATGGTAATTTTGTAATTTATAAATTGATATATTTTTGTTAATGTTGAATTATTTATACGTTATAGCAAAATTTTTCAGGATCTTGTTACTATTAACCTCTCTGCCTTAAAATGTTGGCTATGAATTATTTTTTAAGAATTCAAAAGTCTTTTTATAGCATTTAGGAAATTGTTTATGAGATGACGTTTCTTTCTACAAAATTTCATTGAGGAATTTCTTCTTTTTTTTTTGCTTTTAAATGGGGAAACTGATTTTTTAAAAATCTATTAACTAAGAGGTGGTTTTGTGGCAGATAAAAAAGTTCGAAATGAATACATGCCTTATGCTTCGGTAGAACTTTAAATGATAAAATATTTTATTCGACACTTTATTATTTTTTCTTTTTACACAGGAGTCACCACTTATCAAGGCCCGGAGACCAATCGAGGATAAGGGTTAATGGGTATACATTAGTCAATGCGATTATAATGTAGTAAACATAAGTAGTGGGAATTTTGTAAATTGGAATACTTAGGGGGACGATTCATCAAGAAGTTGTTTACATTGGACTTGAACACAATCAGATTGTAGTCAGCTGGAAAGCAGGCAATCGGAAGACTTCCACAGACGTGCAGTTCTAAGAAAAAAGCTTTGTTCATGGAATCTACATTTAAGTCTAGGCACAGATAAAGAGTGTGGGAAATTATTGATAGTGGTTTTGGCTAGACGAATGTTTTTCGTGAAAGTTTGGCAAGGGAGTGGAGAATAGATTGAAGCTCAGAGGAGCACTTGCAATGAAAATAACGATGAAGAGACAAGCTCGCGACGTTTATTCTGTGGGAAAGAGGTTGCAGGGAAGAGAAAAGGACATCCTCCACTAAGCTACGAAGTCTATTTTGAACTCTGCCAAAGCAAGATAAGCTGCTTCTAGCAGCTCCTGCCCAGATGTGTCAATAGTACTCAATCGCTGGCCTTACCTGGCTTGTAGGTAGAGAATTGCATTAGGAGTGAGAAATCTACTGGAGAGGTAGAAGGATCCCACCATTTTTCCAGAGACTGTGGCAATGGATTTGATATTCATGTTGCATTTCAGGTTGGAAGTAAAGTTCAAGTCCAGAAGCTTGTCAAAAGATGAGCCTTCCCAAGACGAGAGCCGTTCATTTCAATTGATGCCAGATTGGCATCACAGCATTGATGATGTAAAGATAGAAGCTTTGTTTTAGATGCATTAAAAGTAACCAGCCACTTTTGTGTTTGTTCATATTTGCTATTTCGCAACAATTTTAGTTATGATATTCTGTAAACCACAACGAAATTAGTAGTATAAAGAATTAGTAGTATAAAGTCACTGGTGTGTTAGTATGAAGGACATATAAAACGAGAGAGGCATATGAAGGGGCGATTTAAGATTTCTAAAATGAACTGTACTTCTATATGCAGGGTAAGTCACAAGAAACGAATGTTTTTAGAGTGCTCCTTGCTCCCCCTGTAGTAAGAGATAGAGAGTGTTTAGTAAATGTTTTTATGTACATTATAAAATGTTTGTTGAAATATTCACAGAGTTTTGTTTGACTTAAAAACATCTGTTTCCCGTGACTCACCATGTATATAAAGTAGTAGCGTCTGTGTGTCTGTGTGTACAACTTTCCACCACTGGACCGATGATGACCAAACCTGGCATGATGATGGCCCACCACCTAGGAATGTTGCACACCATTTCTCAAGGTTAAGGTCAGAGGTCAAGGTCATAGCCCAAGTATATATACTCTCCTAAAGTCTACACCACTGGCCTGATCGTGACCAAACCTGACATGATGATGGTCTATAATCTAGGGATGGTGCACACAATTTTTCAAGATCAAGGTCAAATGGTAAGGTCATATTTGGTGCAGCTCTTTATAAACTCCCCCACCTAGGGATGGGGCACAACAAGATAGGGTATTTTCACTATATCTTTGATAAAAATGTGTTCTGATACTAAATAAATGTTAACTATTGTGATCCTTTGTAATTGTTTCAATTTTTATGTGCAACAATATGAGTGTCAACTTTGATATAACCTATTTGCTTTAAAGTTCA
>NC_136497.1:76197533-76350033 GCF_053919585.1 Euprymna scolopes
GACATAAAGGAATCACTAATATTAATCTCAGAGCAGCCGGCGGATTTCTCTTGAGGCGATTAACAGGGAAAAAATTATCTTTGTTATCAATTAACATCGAAACCAGTGAAAAATGTCCAGTATACCCTTCAATGGCTCCGGTTAGCGATCTCGGCGCGTGCTTGTGTTCGGTTTCGTTGGCAAAGGCCCTCGAGCAACGGTCGCATGTGTCATCATTTACAAAGAAGTCTCAGCTGTGAAACACATATACTTACGCACACAATGGCATATATATATATATATATATATATATATATATATATATATATATATATATATATATATATATATATATATATGCCATTGTGTGCGTAAGTATCAATATATATATGTGTGTGTGTGTGTGTGTGTGTGTGTGTGTGTTGTATGTATATATATATATATATATATATATGTATGTATGTATATGTGTATATATGTGTATATTTGCTTATACATGTACATGTATATATATATACATATATATATACACACACACACATATATATATATATATATATATATATATATATATATATATATATATATATATATATATATATACCTATTTCCTTTATTTATCAAATTGAAATAATATCGGGATAAAGCAGGTTGTGAGATAATTGAAAATGTGTTTACTCTCAGCAAGATGTAAAGGAACGAATTATCAGTATTTTCATCTTGTGAGGAAAATACATACGTACATGCTGTATCTATTTATCTACATCTTTCTCTTTACATATATACTAGTAGGGTTATCGGTTGCTGCCAAGGTTAAGGAGAGAGGATAATTGTTAACGTTAAAAATGCACGGCTTATTACTGTTAATCACTATCGTTATGGATGTCTGGCGCGAGCGTAGATCCACACGGTATTATTGACCTCCTTCGAGTCTTCTCAGTTGGTCTATGGATTCGAAAGAAGACACAAGCATATTGTTGCAAAAGTGTTATGTCAAGAAATCAGGTATTGTTTTGATTCAAATGGATCTTATGTGGAACACTATGAAATGATGCAATAATAATCATTGCTAACATTTGAGTGTGGTTTGAAATATTTTTTTATAAATCTGTTTTAAAATTAGTGTATAAATTTGAAACTAAGATTACCTATGAAGAATCAAGGTTTGGGGGCAGTTTTTACAATTATCAATTGTAGCTTTTTAAAAATTGATTCCGTTATAAATTCCAGGCACATTTCGTTCTTATTGGCTATTCCTTCACTGATAATCAGTTTTGTTTACGACTTTTGACATTTTTATTTTTATTTTACTTTTATCGAAATCGTTCCAGACAAGGCATGAAGCCACTTAATGTAAGGATCTAAAAAAAATAATATTTTAAGGTAAAAATCTTGCCAATAATAAGCATGAGATGGAAAAAGTATCTGATCCAGAATTACTTCTGCCTCACACTTATAGTTACTTAGTTTTTTACCTTGAAGTGTATATATTAGCTTCTTTCATCAAGTTCCCTTGTCTGGAACGATTTCCATTAAAAAAAATATGCTCACAATTTCATTAAAATAGAATTATAAAATAATCTATAATATTAATCTCACCTGTCTGTTTAAATGTATGCATGTATGTATGTATGTATGTCTCGCAAAAACTTTCGACAGAGACGACGGATGTTCACGAGATTGGTATCATTGTGAACTTCGACACTTCAGCCGGCAAATTCCGAAAAATTGGCTAAAAACATTAATTCCTTCACTGCGCACTTTTTTACAGGGAGGGGTCGCTTTTTTCAACGATATTTTCGATAGTCATCGCCTCTTTTTGATTGTCTAGCCTTAATTTGAATCTACGTCACATCCGATTTGATGATGAGCGCAGTAGCTAACGTGTCATTTTTTTTTTTTTTACTTTCTTTTCCTCCTTCGCAATACGGGTTCGAGCCTGCCTGCCTACTACCACTTTTTTTTTTTGGCTTAACACACACCTACAAACACCTGGGAAACACCGGGCACCCAGGCTAGTATATAAGAAAATAGAATTTTGACATCCAAGATGGTTCCTTCTCTCTTTATTAAAAAACAAACGAACTTTTTTGATAGCCTAGTACACTCCCTATAATGTTCAGGATTTATTTTGTTTTATTTTAGTCAAAGTTATCAGAAATCGAGGCTCCTGCCCAGGGGTAATACTTGACCTCTATATGAGGCACATAGATAATCGAATGTTCCTAAAAATTCTCTTTAAGTCCGAAATGTTGAATTAGTAAAGAAGTTAAGAATATTAATTTTTCTATCCACAATTGACCAGTTACATATGTTCTAGTATACCGTTCTTGTGGTCTATTGGTCTTGCTCGATTACAGGACAAAAATTCATCTAGTTTGGTGGAGTGTTCAACTTAGTGCTTTACTATAGGCCACATCACTCGAAGAAGGTGCATCATTTCTCGTACAAGCCCCTGTATGTTAGCAATACCTATGAAATCTTATTTGGACCGCGAATGCTATGCGATTTTGAATATTTGGTCAGGGTTTACTTGTAGGGTAATGTATTCTCATGCCAGATTGTCCTGACAGACCCCACGTACAGAAAAACCTTAGACACTCAAGGATAGTCTTTAATAGGCACTCAAATTATCTCCAGTAGGTATTCAAGTTTTTTTCAATAGGGATTAGAGTTCTCTCCAGTAGATATTCAAGTTCTCTCCAGTAGGCATTCAAGTTCTCTCGCAATTTATGTTTACAAAATGTATGTTTCTAAAAAATATTTTCCAACCCACTTATTCCCTTCAAAAAATAAATCCAATCTAGGTTTTTACGCACCCCATAATATCTACTATTACTGTTCCAAAATTTTAAGTGTTGTTATTTTTGTTGTTGTCTTACTTTTTTCCTAAGAAATGATAACCATGTATCAAGGCCAAATACCACTTAAGATGAGGGTCAATTAAATGAACTGATTGGCAGATTCAAGTTTGAATACTTCTGCAGACCATTGTAGTTCAGAATCGATGGACATTACCTTTGAAGATGAACACGCAGTAATCTGTGGGAAGTAGTTCCATGGCAATCTGTTCCAATGAAGAAGTTTGAGCCCTTTGCTCATGAACCCTTACTTATTATATTCCGTGTTATTTTGGGCTAGGAGCAAAATATAGTATCTGTTAAATACTAAGCTTGCTAACTGTAAAACATGGCATTGTTAGTTATATTTACTTTGATTTAGTATAATGCTAAGAAACTAAAAAGGAAGTAAAAGCTCTTTCTAGAAATTTTACTAATAATTTATTAGACATCAGTGATTAAATATTCTTTAATTTTCAGTTAGTTTGGGACGTTTTAAATGGATTTTAGAAAGTATGATATTTTTTTTTTTTTACACAGTGATTACCACTTATCAAGGCCCGGAAGCCACTCAGGGATAAGGGTTATTGCAAGTACATTACGTTAGTGTGGAGATTTGATGAAGTGTTTACTTAAGGGGGTGGTTCATTAGGAAGTTGTTAACGTTGGACTTGAAGACATCCAAGTTGTAGTCCGGTGGGAACCAGGCAGATGGAACAGAGTTCCACAGGCGTGCAGTTCTAAGAAAGAAGCTTTGTTCATGGAATCCACGTTTTGATTTAGGCACAGATATAGAGTGGGGGAAATTTTTCACAGTGGTTCAGCTAGACGGGTGTTTTTCGTGAAAGATTGGCGAGGGGGGAACAGAGATTGGAGTTCAGACGAGCACCTGCCATGGAAATAACGATAAAACAAGGATAGGCTCGCAATGTCTCTTCTGTGGGAGAGAGGTTGCAGGGTAGCGAAAAGGGCATCCCCCACTAAGCCACGAAGTCTATTTTGTACTCTGTCAAGGCAGGATAGGCTGTTTTTAGCAGCTCCTGCCCAGATATGGCAACAGTATTCCATCCTTGGACGTACTTGGCTTTTATATAGATAGAGAATTGCATCAGAAGTGAGATATCTTCTGGAGCGATAGAAGGATCCCACCATCTTTCCAGCGACCTTGGCAACAGACTTGATGTACATGTTCCATTTAAGATCAGGAGTTAAGGTCAAACCCAGAAGCTTGTCAAAACACGGGGCCTCACTCAGACGAGAGCCATCCATCACAATTGATGCCAGATGGGGATCAGAGCGTTGATGATGTAAGGATAGGAGTTTGATTTTGGATGCATTAAAGGTAACCAGCCACGTCTTCCCCCACTGAACCACACGCTCGAGATCAGAGGAGAGAGAATCAGAGAGAACTTTGTCATTTACAGCCTTTGATGTGTTGCCGTAGATGGTCGTGTCATCAGCATAGATGTCAACGAATGATTTAAGTATGTGTTTTGGGAGGTCATTGATGTAGATCAGGAAGAGAGTTGGGCCCAGGATTGACCCCTGAGGGACTCCAGCATTTATATTGCAGGCCTCCGATTTTTGTCCATCTACCACTACTCTTATGAGCCTATCGGAGAAATTATTTAATGATTGAGAAAACATTTCCAGTTATACCGTAGCTGGAAATCTTGTGAAGTAGACCCTTATGCCATACCTTGTCGAAGGCCTTTGATATGTCAAGAGCAATTGCCCTAGAAAGGAAGCCTTTGTCAAGAGATTCACTAATCCTGTGGGATATAACCGTCAGCACATCTGTAGTAGATCTTGCAAAGCGGAAACCATATTGTGTGTCACTAAGAAGGTTGTCCCTGATGAGGTGGTTGACTATTTTTCTATTTTATATGGATTCCAGCAACTTACTCATGACACACAGGAGACTTATTGATCTGTACTGAGAGGGAGATGACTTATCACCTGAATTCTTAAATACAGGGCAAACTGATCAGGTCTTCCAGGGAGTCGGAAAGCACTTCTCCTTAAGGCAGCGCTTAAATAGTTTTGTAAGTATGGGAGTAAGTTCTGGTTGAAGCTTTTTTAGTTAAAGTTCAGAATAAAATCACGCTTTCTCTTAACGGTTAATTTAAAAAAAAAATCTTCTGAACGCTATTAAAAGTTAAATTCTTCACTAGTTTGGAGACGGAATGCGTTGTTGTGATAAGTGATTTTCTCTATTAATTCGCACTTTTTATTTTAAGACTCAAATATTAATAACTACATTTTTTTTCAGTATTTAATTTATGTATTTCTGTTGTATTAAATGCTAGCTTTAATTTTTTTTTTTTTTTCTCGTCCATAAATGTTTATTTATCTACCGAGTTGATTGCAAAAATAGATTACCTAATTGTACTCATTTTTAGTTCGTGGGAGGGGAATCTATCACCATACTTTCCCTTAAACAGGTCCGTTGGACTTTTATAAGTACAATACTTAATAGTTATTTTTTATTTTTTATTCATTTATTTTTATTTTTTTTATTTATTTATTTATTTTTTTAATGGAGAGTAGAAAACGCATTGTGGATGCGTTATCGGCAGCTCCTGTTACTCTCGCTTCTTCTTATTTGTCCCTCAGTCCTCATTTTTAAATGAGTGATTTTTCTGACAAAGGGAGAAGAAAAAGCTGTTTTCTAGGTTGGCAGTATTTTTGCACGAACAGTTGGCAGAGTTGGTGGAAATTTTCTGTTTCTATGTCTATCCTTGTAGCCATGTCACTAGTAAGGGTGCTGGAGGTAAACGTTTTGTCTGGGCTGACGTTATCCGCCTGATAGTCAGGGACCCGAACCTTGGATTAACCACTAAGGAGGCTGTCCTATCAGCAGGTGCAAAGTACTGGGGCTGCTGTATTGCCATTTGGTGAATGGAATCTGGACCATGCAGTAGCTTCTGGTGGGGCCTCTCGATGCCATACTAGTGGGTAATTGTTACGGCTTTACCTTATCATGTGGTACAAAAAAAAAAAAAATTCTTCGTTTCTTTTTCTCTCTTAGTTTCCCCTCTCTGTCCTGCTCTAAGTAAATCTGTCGACCTAGTCCACAAATTCCAAAATTTCATCATGACAGGTTTCAAGAAAAAATACACGATTAAACCCGGTTCTCCAACTTCCAACGTAGACCCCTACTACCATGTCTCCTTCTCCAACATCAGGGGTCTACGTTCTAACCTTCCAGAGGTTGAAACCCAATTACAGGAGACTAAACCAGACCTTTTATTTTTAAATGAAACTGGCATTGGACAGGCTATTTCCCTTGATGAGTTTGCAATTACAGGATACTCTAACTTAACTTCTAAATCTGACCCCCAAGATCGCCATGGGCATGGAATATGTGCCTATATTAAAGATAGCTTTCCATGTGGGAGGGACATCTCCAGGGAAGATCCTAACTTACCTTATATGTGCTTCCGGGTTGCTTTAGCTCACACTACTGCATTTATATTTACTCTCTATCGCCCCCACAACAGCGGAGTTACTATCTTTCAAAGCATATCTGAGAAAATTGACCAAGTCCTTTCTACTTATCCTTCAGCTAACATTCACGTATGTGGAGACTTCAATGTTCAGAACGTCGAATGGTTGACCCACTCAAACAAGACCGATGATGAGGGGAGGTTCTGTCATGATTTCTCCATTGCCTATGACCTCACTCAGATTGTTCAGGAACCTACCCGTGTGCCCGATAATGACGGCCAGTATGCGAGCCTACTAGACCTTTTTCTCACAACTTGCCCTGAACTATGTTCAGTTTCTGTTCTGTCGCCTCTTGGATCTTCCGACCACTCTGTTGTATCAATTAAGATAAAAATGAAATGTAATAAGTCCCCAGACATACCTCTTCATCGTACAGTATATCGATACACTAAGGCTGACTGGGATAGCTTCCGTACATTTATATCTGATCTACCTCTGCATTCCATGTTTAAAAAGGATGTGTCCTCTATAGTATTAGACCTAACTGAATGGTTAATTGTAGGTATTGACCATTTCATACCCTCTAAAAAGTTTCAGCAAAAACCTAACAGCCAGCCATGGTTCTCTCCAGAATGTGCTGCTGCCATTGCGCACAGAAATCACTTTTTCCACTGCTTCAAACGTAATAGATGTATGGAAACTAAAGCCGTTTTCAGGACTGCCAGCAACCATTGTAAGAAAGTAATAAGGAACGCAAGAGAGTTGTATGCTCAATCTGTTAAGTCCAAAGTAGCTGAGCAGCGGCTTGGTTCCCACCAGTTTTGGCAAATAGCAAACAGAATCCTGAACAGAAGCGTGTGCTCCATCCCAACTATTATCAATGGATCTGAGGTAATCTCTTCAGCATCAGACAAAGCCAAACTCTTTGTCAAGAACTTTGCAGCTAATTCTACCCTTTGCGACCAAGACCGCCAACCCCCAATATTTCCTCTTGTATCAGAAAACACGCTATGTGATATACGTATATCTGTACGTGATGTTGCCAAGCTAATCAAAAACCTTGATTCCAGTAAAGCAACTGGCCCTGATGGTATTCCAATTATAGTACTCAAAAAACTTCAACCTGAACTAGCGCCCATACTTACAAAACTGTTTAAACGTTGTCTTAAGGAGAATAGTTTCCCATCTCCCTGGAAAATCTCATCAGTATGCCCTGTATTTAAGAATTCAGGTGATCGCTCATCCCCCTCTCAGTACAGGCCAATAAGTCTCCTGTGCGTCATGAGTAAGTTGCTAGAATCTGTATTAAATACAGAAGTAATCAAACATCTCAACAAAAATAACCTTCTTAGTGACACTCAATATGGTTTCCGTTCTGCTAGATCTACAGCAGATGTCCTTACAGTTATATCGCATAGGATTAGCAAATCTCTCGACGGTGGCAATCTTTCTAGGGCAATTGCTCTTGACATATCTAAAGCCTTTGATAGGGTATGGCATAAAGGTTTACTTCATAAGATCGCTAGCTATGGTATAGCTGGAAAAGTCTTCTCAATTATTAAATCATTTCTTTCTGATAGATTCATAAGAGTAGTAGTTGAGGGGCAAAAATCAGAAGCTCACAATATTAATGCCGGTGTCCCTCAGGGATCCATCCTGGGCCCAACTCTTTTCCTGATCTACATTAATGATCTTCCAAATCATATCCTTACATCATTTGTAGACATTTATGCTGACGACACTACCATTTATGGTACCACATCTAAGACAGTAAACGAGCAAGTTCTCTCCAATTCTCTCTCCTCTGATCTTGAGCACGTAGTACAATGGGGAAAGGAGTGGCTGGTTACTTTTAATGCATCTAAAACCAAGCTTCTCTCTTTACATCATCAACATTCTAATCCACATTTGTCATCAATTGAAATGAATGGCTCTCGTCTTCAGGAGGCCTCAAGTTTTGACAAGCTTCTGGGCTTGACCATTACTCCTGATCTTAAATGGAACACGTATATCAAATCTGTTGCCTTTCTATCGATCCAGTAGATATCTCACTGCTGATGCTATTCTCTATCTATATAAGAGCCAGGTACGTCCAAGGATGGAATACTGTTGCCACATCTGGGCAGGAGCTGCTAGAAAGGACTTGGCCTGCCTTGATAGAGTTCAAAATAGACTTCGTAGCCTCGTAGGAGATGTCCTTTTCTCCTCCTTGCAACCTCTATCTCACAGAAGAGATGTTGCGAGTTTGTCTCTGATGTATCGTTATTTTCATGGAAAGTGTTCAACTGAGCTTCAATCTATGGTCCCCCCTCGCCAAACTTTCACAAGAAACACTCGTCTAGCTGTAAACACTATCAATAATTTCCCCCACTCTTTATCTGTGCCTAAACCTAAACGTAGATTCCATGAACAAAGCTTCTTTCTTAGAACTGCACGCCTGTGGAATTGTCTTCCGTTTTCCTGCTTTCCGGCTGACTACAATATGGTTTTGTTCAAGTCTAAAGTAAATAAGTTCTTGATGAGCCGTTCCATATAAGTTATTAAATTTACCAAATTTTCATTACTATCGATTACTATATTGACCAACTTCTACTGTACACTCTTTAACCCTTATCCTTGAGTGGCCTCTGGGCCTTGATAATGTGGTGATGCCTTTGTAAAAAAAAAAAAAAAAAAAAAAAATTAGCTTGGCGACCTCATGCACGGATATGGACACAACCTCTTATTTGAAAATTCAAATATTTCAGATTTGCATTAAATTTGATCTATAGTCATTATAGCAATATTCTTCGATATTTCAATTTCTTATTAAGGCTCCACGAGTTTTGAATTTGAGTCATTTTCAAGAATCCAAATCATGTAATGAATTTCGATCAAAATTGGAGTAAGGATTCTAGACATAAAGATGAGCAATATTCTGTCTTGATTTATCCCACACTTTGTAATTAGTGTAAAAATATTCTGTTTGGGAAATAAATTCTGCCTGCCCTTCAATGGATATTCCCTAGTATATATATATAAATCTCTGAAACAGCTACATGGTAAGCAGCTGATGATCCCCGTTTTCTATTTACAGAATTTTAGTTAAGGTTTTCTCTTTTCATCCTTATGTAGTTAAATTCTGTTTTAAAATTGAAGACTTTCGCGAAATCGGATTATGCAAGTGCTAAGTCTATTTCTATTTAACAATTTTAGTTAAGGCACTTTTTTTCATCCATATATAAATGAATTCTCTTTTGTCATTATAAATTTTTAGAAGTTGGATTATGTAGATGCTCTACGATAGGTTAAAATTAATATTCTTTTTCCTTCCGGAAATTTAAACCACATTCTTTATTTTTATTTTTGCATTTTTTTATTCAAAGCTTCTTTATATATACTAGCTGGCAGCCCAGTGTTGCTCAGTCGTACAATACGCTAAAACAAAATATTTTAATTCATGCAAATGGTGTATGAATTATTATAGAATCAATCCTCTATTGATTATTATATATTACAAGGAATAATTTGCCCAGCGGACTAATTCACACAAAAAAAAAGAAAAATAACAATTATGATAATGTCGCTCATCAAATTCTGTCTGTGTTTGTTTACAATATCACGTCAGTTGATATTTGGGCTTGATGATGAATGCCCTGGAAAAGTCACTTCTGATTAAAGTTTAGTTTGAAAATATGCAAATGAGGAAATGATTTGCAGCGATTTTAAATGGTAACTCTTCATTTATCGTAACCTGAACTCATTATTAAAAACCATTAAAATAAAATGGTGAGATACACCCGGTCTTGACCCAGGGATAGTCGAATGCTCTACCACTAAGTTATATCTGCAGATTATAATAACCCTGTTTTTTTAAAGAAGAAATAATTTATTGAAATTTTATGATCTTTCGATATTCATCGGATGAATTTCTGTATAAAACATATCTAAGAACACTGCCAGACATATAAATCAGCTTTGTGTGAAATTTGCAAATGATAGGCTCAGCCGTTTCGGAACCTATGCGGAACACACTCACTCTCTCTCTCACACACACACACACACACACACACACACACACACACACACACACAAAGTGAATTTTATATAATAGTAGAATATATATATATATATATATATATATATATATATATATATATATATATATATATATATATAATTCCTTGTTAATATTTTCTAGAGGTAAAGCCACTAATGGAGTTTTAATAAGTTCAATAAAAGAGTGCTTAATACGGAAGTAGGCCAAGGTATACTTTTTTGAAGAGGTCTCTAGTTACTTGCAACTGACTGAACAAAACATGAATGTGTAGCGACATATTAATTCTTATATAAAACACACACACACACACACACACACACACACATATATATATATATATATATACACTTGTGCCCGATATTATTCATACTCCCCCTTGAAAATTGAGTTTATTAGGTGTAACTTTGTAAGAATTTATTGTTTACGTCCATATTGATACATATTCTTAATACACCTCTTCTGATAATTTTCGTCATTTTAAAATCTCGGGATACTTGTAATAAAAGAAATATACAGCTATTTATAAAATCTGCAATGTTCAAAAATAATCATACCCCCTTATTTTTTCAGTATTAATCGAGCTTCTGACTGTTTGTTTCCTGTTTGATTCTTATTTTGAATGCTTTTATACAACCTTTGATTAATTTCATTACGTTTTTTGCATTTTTCAGAAATTAAAATGATATAATCTTAAAACCAATAAAAGAATAAAAATTATTAGAATGGGGAAGAAAAAAAGAGCTTAGTAATGATCTTAGGACTAAAATTGTTAATTCACATGAGGATGGTTTAGGTTACAAGTCAATTTCCAAGAAATTTGTAGGTCCCTACAGCAACAGTACAGAGCATCATCAAAAAATTCCAGAGCCACCACACAACAAACAACTTGATTGGTAGAGGAAGGAAAAGGAAACTGTCTGCTAGAGCCACCAGGAATATTGTAAGAAGTGTTAATGCAAATCCAACCACCACTACTAAGGACATTTTAGAAAATCTGGAGTCTTCTGGCATAAAAATATCAAGGTAAACATTGCAAAGGACTCTGCATGAAAATGGTCTGAAAGGAAGAAGACCAAGAAGGACTCCATTGCACACCGGAAAACACCTTGCAGCACATCTAAAGTTTGGTAGGACCCATGTGAATTCTCCAGAGTCCGTTTTCTCAAGTATTTTGTGGACTGATGAAACAAAAATTGAATTGTTTGGCCATATGGATGCTTCTTACGTTTGGAGGAAGAAAGGAGAAGCTTACAACCCAAAGAACACCATACCCACGGTGAAACATGGTGGTGGTAGCCTAATGTTTTGGGGCTCCTTTTCGGCTAGTGGTCCAGGAAGTTTGGTCAAGATAGATGGAACCATGAAGAAGGAGCAATATTTGGAGATACGCCAGAAAAACATTAGACAGGATGCGGAGAACTCCATTTAGGATCAAACTGGATCCTTCAACAGGATAATGATCCAAAACATACTGTCAAAATAGTCAAGAAATGGTTTGAGGATAATCAAATTAATGTTTTGGAATAGCCTAGCCAGAGTCCCGACCTGAACCCTATCGAAAACCTCTGGCACATATTGAAAACTGAGGTTAAAAAGCGGGAACCTAGAAATTTGAGGGATTTGGAGAACTACTGCATTGAAGAATGGTCAAAAATCAGTGTTGATGCTTGTAAAAACCTTGTTGATAAATATCCAAAACGGTTACAGGCAGTTATTAAGAATAAAGGGCATGCTATTGACTATTAGTAAGAGAGGTATGAATAATTTTGAACTAGTGCCATTATTGTTTTTCTTTGTATAATGTTTCAAACTTGCATAATTTATTTATTTGTTGAGTTAAAATTAAATGCTTATGCTTGATTTATTGTTTGAAATCCCTTTGATATTGTCTACCTTCTGGTTTGAGCAATATTCTTATAGAAATCTCAAAGATCCGAGGGGTATGAATAATATCGGGCACAAGTGTATATATATATATAAAATCAAGCAGTAAAATTAAGCTTACAAGCCAAAACCTTCTCCAATCCTCAAGCGAATATAAATATTAATATTTATATAGAAATCGCAATGAAATAAAAAAGCTGAAAACAATCAAAATAGGAGATAGAGTTTGTCATAGAAAAACACAATTTAAGATTATAAATTATACTTTATATTAATTTATTATTCGACAGGGCACTCAAATAAGAAATATTAAGATTTCCTTAATCCGCGGAGTTTCAAAGAAATGTGTTCTTCTCATCACAGGAAAGATATAAGCAAATGAATATTATAACGAAGCTATGAATTTGCTGCTATTGCATAAATTGAAACAGCAATATATGAAAACTAGTTATAAGTGAAAAAAAAAAGTACAAAAGTTCATGAAAGGAAGAAAAGAAATGAAAGAAAAAATTGAATTAAAAATTAAAGATTAAAAATTCAGATGAGATGATATGGATTTGTTAAGTATTTTCAAGACGAAATGATCATAATAATTTACATTCCTATACAAACAAGTCGGATTTATAATGTTGACAATTTAATTAACCTATTTCTGTGCAGAATATTATCTACCAAACTGTCAATTTTTGGTTTACAAACTTCACACTTGGTATATGTGGAGCACATTTAATTTGGCTTTTAGCCGGTAAAAATAGCTGCTGAATGATCAAAATTTGAACTTGCCAAGCGTAAGTCGACTAAACATGTATATTCTATGCATGCGCAAATATACAGTTAATTTAACATCGTTATTTTTAAAGCTTTTTATACGCATATGGACATTGCAGAGATCATAACAAATAACGCTGGAGAGCTAATTTCGATTATAGCAGATGACATCCATCCAAGTCATTATTTTTAAGTTTGAAATAACTACTATATATTGGGTACAGTTTCATAATTAATACAGAATTGCCTCTCTAATGATAAATACGAAATCTAGATGAATTAAAATATTACATTTAAGCGTATTTTACAACCAGAAAACGCCGTGCAGCCTGCTAGAATATATTTATTTGTAAACATTAAAACAATTGAGGTTAAGCATGATTTGTTTTTGCTTGGGAATTGGTCCAAATTCCCAATCAGTTTAGATGACAAATCTGATTGCAAATTCTTATCAAGATTATCGATTTTAATTCCATCACTTGTCTGCGGATTTGTATGTACACTCTATTCTTGAATCTTTCATTAAAGGATAATAACATTCCGCTTCTTTCATTGCGTCTTGATTCCATCTTGCCTGTTGTTGTTTTTTTTTAGTTTTGTTTTGTTTTGTCTTTTTCCGGTTTTTGAAAATTTGTATTTATTATTATCGGCTTTGTTCATAGATATCAGTTGAATTAAGCACTTCTGTCCAGTGATACAGATATGATATATATATATATATATATATATATATATATATATATATATATATATATATATATATATTAGTGTTGGGACGGTTTATCAGAATCGGAATCAGGAATCGGAAAAATCGGAGCTTTTTGGGGTATCAGAATCGGTAATGGAATTGGTATTGGAATCGAAAAATTTGAGCTTATTTTCTGATGCCAAAACCGATTCTTTAAATTATCTTTTTTTTTATTTGATTTTGGTTTAAGAAACATGTTCTACCGCTGGTAGTAATATTAAAATAATAAATATATATTGATTTAAACTTCCAGTAAATCTAAAATCTCTACATCACCCCCTAACAAGTGTGTTTTTACGTTTCAGAAAATAGAGGCACATTTAAGATGTGTTTTTACGGTAATCAGGACAAAATAACACTTTTATAGTTAAATATTTAGGCATTTATAAAGAATCGTAATTTGAACTGGAATCGGTAATTGTATCGGAATCAGGAAAAATATTGAAATCGTCCCATCACTAATATATATATATATATATATATATATATATATATATATATATATATATATATATATAAATGCAACTTTGTCTCTCTGTGCATGGGAATTCGTTCCTTATAGACTCCGAAACGGCTGAACAGATTTTCTTTAAAATTTACAAATTTTTAGTGTATAAGTCTGGGAATGATCTTAGTTAAGTTTTGTCTCAGAATACCCCCAATAATTATGGATAATCGATAATCGAAATCGTTATTTTAATATATCTATCATCGATAAAACCATTTTTTCCATGTCGTCATTTAGCAAGAATGATAGAACAACAGGCCGTGAAAATTTTACTATGGGTAAGTTGATAGCATATTTTTTCTTTTTTTTTTTTTGCATGGCGTGGTCTGTAGGCTCAAACTCCGCATGTAAATTTCTTAATTCTTTTTTCATTAACTGCAAAGAATTTTTTAAGACTTGAAAATTTCTGTGTTTTTTAGCATTGCAAAAGTAAATTAAGTTTCTGTTTTTGAACGTCCATTGAATAACCGTCTGATCTTGAAGAAATTGCAAAACAGTCTACACATATATTTAGTAAAAATGTGATTCAGAGGTTTCTTATATGTCGGTTTAACAGAACATAAGCCCCAACAACCAAGCACAAGTAGTATGCCTGGCAACATAAGATAAGGAATTTTTCGACACGGTTTAATTGTACAACTATACAGCGACAACCACATAAATTCTTACGATGAATAGATAGTCGATGTTGATCCTATGATTTCATTCGCATAATGTGCAAGAAATCATGTTCCTCAAAACCTCGCCAAAATAGTTGGTTTTGAGTTGGAAGAAAAGCTGCTAAGAGGACAAATCAGAGAAATTGGATTGTTACTGGCACGTTACATTCACTGTACGGGGGGTACGTTGATTAGTAAGGTGTCAATATAACCAAAATTTACTAAAATAATTTTAGGATTACAAAAAAAAAAATAAAAGAACATATTGGAATTACCAAATAAGCATAAAAAAGGCATCAAACCAACCCCATCTAGCATCTATCATTTATCTGCAGAAGCAAAAAATATTTGGAGAAAAAATAATAACTGTTGATCG
Source organism: Euprymna scolopes (assembly GCF_053919585.1). NCBI lineage: Eukaryota > Metazoa > Mollusca > Cephalopoda > Sepiida > Sepiolidae > Euprymna > Euprymna scolopes. The sequence goes on from NC_136497.1 coordinate 76,212,785, forward strand.
GATTTGAATCTTGATAAGTTTTTTTATTTATTTCAGCCAATCATAAGCATAGGAAATATACACTTTCAAACGTTTAGAAAATAAATGTTGGTAACTATCATGCGCTGTGCAACATGTTTTGGTGGTGCATATTAAAGGCAGAGTTGCAGGTGATACATGCTTGCCCAAAGGAAGAAGGGGCACAGAAAACAAAAAAATATTTCCGGCTTGAGTTCGATTACATAAGAGATATTTTCTTTGTTTGTTCATAAAAAAGGCCTCAAACCAACCCCATCTAGCATCTATCAATCCACTAAAATAAAATAAAATGCATGATTACAACATCCAGAAATTGGGAGAGAGTTGCAATTACCTTTTATTTTTCCTTTTATTCCGCCATGTTTGAATTTACAAGTAAAGTCACTGAAATGTAAATTTACGTAGTAATAAAGTGTATTCGTTTTGATATCCATTAATAAAAATCTTGACAGATGCTGTCAAGAACAGCGCATGTCAAAGTACTTAACAGAACACATTGTAAGATGGTCAACATCTTGAAATTTGGAATACAGACTTTTGTCTTTTGTTTGTGATATGCTTTGTAATTACATTGAGCTTCATAAATTAAAGGATTTGTATAAATAAAGGGTGAAATATAATTGGAAAAAAACATATTTTCACATAAATATATATGTATATATATATATATATATATATATATATATATATATATATAAATATTATTATTATTGGCAGTAGTAGTAGTAGTAGTAGTAGTAGTAGTAGTAGTAGTAGTTAAGGTTTTTCGCACAGGTCTTCATCAGAAATTGCTCATCGGTAACAACCGGTGGTGTTCTCCGGAGTCTGGTTGATAACACGTCTCCCTGGATTTCCAGTATTCTCCAGCTCTTTCAATAATCTTTGCAAATGAATTTGCATTTTCGCAACAGCCATTTGACATTATTTTCAGGCTGGCAATGACCATTGGTCCTCACTGGAATATAGGTAGCAACAAGGCTCTCCAAGGTCCCAGTTCTCTTTGCACTCATCCAGTACAGGTCTCGTTAGTGCCTTCTCTCCTGGGCCTTTCTATCATCCTCGACCCTTCTTGACTATTTGGTGTGGTGCCACTTGATGTCGGCGCTACAATATTTTTACGGGGAGAGTTAACTTATGCTTATATAGCTTCAGTTTTCCCCAGTTCCATGTGATGTTCCTTTATTTCTCTGTTTTACTTCTGCTGCAGTTTTTATATGGGTTATCGTTTGTAGCTTGTGTTCTTTACTCTCTGCATTCCTTAATATTTCAGCCGTTTTAATTATTTTTATCTGCTTATCAGCTATCACTCTGATCCTGATTTCTGCCATTCTTTTTCTTCTTCTTTTTAAGTTTCTAGTACTCCCACTATTATTGGTGTTATCTTGACTGTCTTCATCTTCCAGATTCTTCCCAGCTCTCTGGCCAGTTCTGTGTATTATTATTATTATTATTATTATTATTATTATTATTATTATTATTATTGGCTCACAAAGAGCTTTCACACAGGTCATAAAGGATCTCTCCTTGAAAATAGCCTGTTGTGTTTTCTGGAAGCTGAGTGACAACAGTGCTCTCCACCTCTTCTGATAACCTTTGCAAATGGATTTGCATTATCACAACAGCCGCCCACTATCGATTTCTTGCTAGCAGCGGCCATTGGTCACCACTGTTATTATTATTATTATTGTAATTATTGGTTCACAAGGAGCTTTCACACAGGTCTTCAGAGATCTTTCCCTGAAAACAGCCTGTGGTATTCCCTGGAAGCTGAGTGAGAGCAAGTCTCCCCAGGTTTCCAGTACTCTCCACCTCTTTCGATAACATTTGCAAATAAGTTTGCATTATCACAACAGCTGTTTGCCATTGATTTCTCGTTGGCAGCAGCTATTGGTCTTTGCTGGAATTTGAGTGGCAATAAGCCTCCCTAAGGTCCCAGTTCTCTTTGCACTTATTCGGGTGAGGTCTGGTCTGTTTATTGGTCTTTCCTTCCTCCTTGACTAGGTTATTTGGTCTCGCTCTTTTGGGGGGAGTGATGTGGCAATGGGGTACGATTGGGTTAGAGAACTTATAGATATGCGGTTTCAGTGTTCTTGGTTCCATGTAGTGTTTCATGTTTTGCCTTTGCAGCAGTTTGTCTAGCTCGCGCTTGTTGCTCCTGTGTGTTAGTTTCTACATTCAAGGGTTTTTCTTAGTATTTCAGCTGTTTTCATGATTGTTGTTTGTTGTATTTTTCCAGTCAGTCCTTTGATTCCAATTTCTCCCATTCCTTTTTCAAAGTTTTTCGGAATTGTTCCTAGTGCTCCTATTATTATAGGTATTATTTTGATTTTCTTCATCTTCCATATCCCTTTCAGCTCTCTGGCTAGCACTGTGTATTTGCTCCGTTTCTCCTTTTCTTTGATATTCACCCTGTGGTCAGCTGGAACAGCAAAGTCTACGATTTGACAGGATTTTTCTTTCTTGTTAATTATTATGACATCTGATCTTCTTGCTTGATGGGTTTATCAGTTTGTATGTCCATGTCGCATAGGACTTTGTGATCCTCATTTTCGAGTACTGTTGCCGACTTATGTTTATATCACTTGTCTGTACGTTTGAGATGCAGTTGTTTGTATAATTCCCAGTGTACTACCCTTCCCACTTGGTCGTATCTGTTCTTGTATTCCTTTTGGGCCAGTTTGCTACATTCACTTATTATATGGTTTATTGTCTCGTCTTTTTGTCCACAGAGTCTGCATTTGCTGTTTTCTTGTGTTTTGTCGATCTTTGCTTTTATATAGTTCGTTCTTATCGAGTTATCTTGTGCTGCAGTTTTTAGGGATTCAGTTTCTCGGCTTATGTGTCCTTTTCGCATCCACGTCCAAGTGTTTTCATTATTTTCCTCTTTTGTCATCCTTATGAATCTTCCGTGTAGTTGTTTCTTTTCCCACTTTTCTTTTCTTGTCTTATCCTTTGTCTCTCTGTTTTCTGTTTTATTGATTTTTTTCTGTACCTTTTGCTGCTATGATTATTCTTTCAGTGTTTTGCATTAAGTATTTTTCTAGTTCTTTTTGGTGTCATTAACATATAGAAATTAACCAGTCCTCTCCCGTCGTTTTTCCTTTTTTCTTTGGATGTAGTGCCTTGTGCATGGTCATGAGTTTCCTGGTCTTCTGATCGAGTTGTCTCAGTTCTTCTTTAGCCCACCCTATGAACGTTGCTTTGATGGTATCTGCTTCCAGTACTCCTAGGTATTTATAGGTGTCTTATTCCCCTAATGTCCTCATCTCCGTTTGGTTGGATAGTTCCATGCCTTCTGTCGTCTATAACTTCCCTTTCTTATCACTAGTAGTGCACACCTTTCCATACCAAACTCCATTTGGATATCCTGGCTGAAGATCCTGGTGGTATTTATTAATGTCTCGAATTTCAGATCAAGTTCATTTTTTGGTCCTTGTGAAGAGTACATGGTGGTTTATTTTTTCCTCTATGTTAGAGAACTTGTATCTGGCTTGGCATTTTCTCAGTGTATTGTTCAGGGGTATCGTAGCTATGATGAACAGTAATGGTGATAGTGAATCTCCTTGGAAGATGCCTCTTTGTATGTTAATTTCTGTTATGTGTTGTCCATCAGCTGTAAGTTCCAGACTCCGTGTTCTCATCGCACTTTCAATCACGTTGATGATCCTGCTTGGTATTTTATACATTTTTTAGGATTCTTCTATTCATGCTCGAGGGAGCCTGTCGTACACCTGTTTGTAATCGATCCATGCCATGGCTAAATTCTTTCTTCTTCTTTTTACCTTCTTTAGGATCTTTTGGTCTATATATAGCAAATCATGTGTTCCTCTTTCTGGCATCCTTTTTGTTCCTCAGGTGGAAGTCCCTGATTATTCAGGGAGTGGTAGATTTGTTCCCTCAGTTGTGCTGTTAGCATTTTCCGCAGAGTGGGTAAGCACATGATAGGCCTATAGTTGCTGGGGACGGTTACTTTCTCTGTGTCCTTCTGTATCAACATAGTTCTGCCTTTTGTCATCCAAGCTGGTACGTTTTTTTCCTGTATACATCTTTTCATGTTTTGCATTAGTCTTTCATGTAGATTTGTAAATTTTTTGAACCAGTATGCATGTATCCCGTCGTGTCCTGGTGCTCTTCAGTTTGCCATTTTTCCTATGGTTTTCTTTATAGTTTCTTTGCTGATTTCATTCACGTTCCTTCTTTGATTTTTTGTAACTCTTCTTTCATGTCTTTCATTCGGCATTTCTGTTGTCTTGTTGTTCTTTCTATATCTTACTCCAAGAGAGTTTTGTTTCTGTTGGGTTTGGTCGTTCTGTTTTTGATTTTCCTCCGTTCACATTTTTGTAGAATTGGCTTTCATTGTTTTCAAATGTCCTGTTTTGCTTGCATTGTTCAGATTTGTATCTATATCGTCTCTGTCTCTCTTCTTTTGCTGCTATTTTTTGATTCAGATCTTCGTGTTTCTTGTTTAGCCTCTCCTTCCTAGTCATATTTCCAATTTTCAATTTTCTCCACGTCGATTTCTTCCTGTTTATCGTTTTGGCTTCTTTTTTATGTTTGTTTATTTGGGTTTCTAACCTTATTTATCATCCAGGTTTTTTTGATGAATCTTTTCCCGACTGTTTTTCTGCTTTTAACTTCATACTTACCATCTTGGATCCTGCATAAATTAAATTGTTTAGGTCTGTGATTGTATCTGTTGTGATTTGTGGGAGGAGCTTGTTAATCTTCTCTGTTTCTATTTTTAGTTTCTTCTGTTCTAGATTCCTTAGAGATGGGAGCTTTGTTTTTTCCTCGTTCATGAACTGTATTATTTTTCCTATTTCATCTGCTTCTTCCTCTGTTAGCTCTGTTTCATGGTTCTCGGTTCCCTCGTTTATAGGGTCCAGTCTTCGCAGGTTCTCCGTCTGTGGTGTTTCTACTCGTGTGGCTTCTACACATGCGATTTCAGTGGAGGCTGCTTCATGGTCAATTTCCTTATTTACTTTTCGTTGTATTCCTGTTAGTTCCAGTTTTGAGAGCGAGCTTCTCTTTAGTATCAGTCTTGTTTGATCTGCAAGTCTTTGTTCTGTTGTATGGTAATCACTGGACTTGTCCCATAGTTCTTTCATTCATTTCTGATAGTCTCCATATCTATATTTGTTATTATTTTACTGAATAGGAGTAGTCACACAAGTCATCATCAAACATTTCTCTCTCATAACAACTTGTGGTGTTATCTGTAGTCTGAGTGATAACAAGTTTCCTCAGATTTCCAGTACTCTTCACTACTTTCGATAACCTTTACAGATGACTCCGTTATCGCAACAACTGCTTACCATTGATTTCTCATTGGTAGCGACTATTAGTTTTCACTGGAATCTGGATGGCAATAAGCCTCCTCAAGGACCCAGTCTTTTTGCACTTATCCAGTGGAGGTCTGGCTAATGCTTTCTCTCCTCAGTCTTTCCATCCTCCTTGACTCTCCTCACTTATTTGGTGTGGTGCCAGTTTATGTGGACATGCACAAAAAAATGGGGGTGGGGGAAAGGCAGGGATGCAGAGTATTATTATTATTATTATTATTATTATTATTATTATTGTTATTGTTGTTGTTATTATTATTATTGTTATTGTTATTGTTGTTATTATTATTATTATTATTATTATTATTATTATTATTATTATTATTATTATTATTATTATTATGTCTATGTAGGCACATAAAATTTTATGAAGGATATAATATTTCATGCATCGATTTTCAGTACTTAAACACTGTTCAATACATGACTAAAGTTAAGTTATAAAAATATGTATGGCAATTAAACTAGATCGATTTTTCCGTGTTTCATCCTCGTAACGACTCATCAGGCTAAAATGCATTTTATCGTGATTAGACCTTACGGGAAACATCATAAAATCAAAAGTGTGTTGAATTAAATATTAGCAATTATAGAAAATTAATAAAGTATCTTTTCTGCAGATATATGCAAATTAAATAATTTTATTACTGAAATCTTATATATAAAGTAGATAAGCAGGGAGTTCTATTGTGGAAATTTGAACGAACTTGAAATAAACTGTTTTGATCTCAGTGTTAGTACAAGAAATGTGTCCAAGCTTTCATAATTTTCAGCTTTCCTTTATTTTGTATATATATATATATATATATATATATATATATATATATATATATATATATATATATATATATATATATATATAGAGAGAGAGAGAGAGAGAGAGAGAGAGATAGATAGATAGATATAGATATACATTTGTGTTAAGCCCAAACTATGAAAATAGTGGATCCATTTGAGCTAAGGTCTAAATAACTTAAATTGTGATTTTGTGATTGATATGTCCAGGAAAGGGATATGTTTGCTCAAAGTAGCTGAGTGACCTTAGCTACTGTAATCGAGTAATACAATCTAGTGAGTCGCCTTAATTGAATCACTGTTTGTAGTAGCAGCTGTTTTTGGCATGTCTTTTGCATTTGGCCCAGGCTGTCATACCAATCCGTATTTATGGCTTACACAGCCAAACATATTCTTCTGAGGATGTATTCATATTTCTTACATCTGTGATCCTTATTTTACCAGCAGAAATGATATTATTAATTTTCAGGGAGGTGAATTGGTTAACAACGCGAACTGACAACCTGCTTATTCCAAGTTTGAATCCAGTTAATTCCAGAAAACTCGCATTTACTTAGGATGTTGGTCCCCCCAGTAAATACTTAATGTCTTTCTATCAAGAATTCTGATAAGAAATATACTAGGTAAACCAATGCCAACAATAGAATTTTTGGATTCATACGATATGATTTTGATTAAGCCGGGTTTAACAAACAGTAGTTTCTCGTCAGCCAAGATAAAAGAACTCGCAACAACAAAATCGTTTGTTAGAAAAATATAAAATACTCTTTTATTTCTCGCTTTGTGTTACACACTTCAGTATGTAGACAGAAGGGAGAGCAGGCAGTGGACAGACTTCAGTGACCAGCACAGTGATGACAACTCATGGCTACCATCGCTTTTTGACTCCGTTCTCTTTTATCTCACTTGTTTATATCGACCTGTTCTCTTGCAGGTGTTTAACCTCGACAGCTGGAAAGTCAACTACTTGACCTATTCACTTGACAGATCTGCACCCATAAGCCACTTACTTTAGCCTGCCAACTACCTGCGTGTGTGTGTATGTGCAACACACACACACACACACAGGCGCGCGCGCGCGCACACACACACACACACATAACATGCGACATGATGATGATGATTAATCCTGAACTACAAGAACAAGAATGACAGAACAACTACAACATATAGCTTTAATCGAAGGGTTATTCTGTAGCAAACTGCATATGTACATCTCTAAGTAACAATGGAAGTATCGAAAAAAGGTTATAGTGTTTAAAACTCGTAAGAGATTAATTGTTATATTGTTTCTATTACCTGTCAACAGATTATGTACATAGTGTCTATCTAATATCAAAAGAGATGTTTTATTGGAAAACAATATTTATATTAAATTCTCATAGAACAAAACTTGTCACAAACACACTTTCTCTTCTTCAGTGTATTCTTTTGTTTCTTTTGTCAGGTATTTTCATGATTTTGTATAACTTATATATATATATATATATATATATATATATATATATATATATATATATATATATATTATGTGTGTTTTTCCATGTTGATATTAATAATAAAGAGATAATTATTTTTGTCGTTCAAAAGAATTATTTCATGTGGTATCGACATTATTTTTTTTCAAATTTGATGGTAAAGAAAAGAAAAGATAGAAGAAATAAATTTGCATAGGCGATGATAAGTGGGGAATTCTTTAAAAGGGACACAATAGGAGTTCATAAATAATTGTCCTGATATCGGAACCGAGGAGAACTCCGCATCATTATTAACACAAGGAAATATTATCTAAGAACATTTAAATTGAGCGATCTACAAAGTTGAAAATGTCCGCTTTTTCATTACATTTTAGAATTTTTGTTATATAAAGTACATTTTTAATAATAATAATAATAATAATAATAATAATAATAATAATAATAATAAGCGAGCGCCAACCAGACCTCGGCTGGACAAGCGCAAAGAGAACTGGGACCTTGGGGAGGCTGAGTGCCACTCAAATTCCAGAATAAACCAATGGCCACTACCAGCGAGAAATCAATGGTAAGCGGCTGTTGCGATGATGCAAATTCATTTGCAAATGCTATCGAAGGAGGTGGAGAGAGCTGGACGTCTTGGGAGATTTGTTGTCACTCAGCTCCCAGAAAACACCACAGGTTTCCAATCAGATCGTTTGTTGACTTGTGTGAAAGTTCCATGTGAACCAATAATAATAATAATAATAATAAGCAGAACTGTGGATTCCACAACGACATCTTTTATATATAACATATTGTTGCCAAGCATTCTGTGAACGTTCAGTGTAAATGGAGACCCTGCGATATTATTGTAGCCCTTTTGTTAAAACTATAATAGTATTTATCTAAGTAATCTGGTTAATGTAGTGTCAGAATATATCTGGTTATTACGGTTTATCTCCAATATCCTTATAAAGAGTCTGTGACATATTTCCATTGTATGAATACCCAGTGCAAACGGAAACGCCACAGTGTCGGGAACCCTATTTATCAAAAAAGAGGATAAAAGGTGATAACAAACATTAAATTAGCGTATCAGTATACTAATAATTTTATGTTGGTAGCATGTTATCACTTTCTATCCTTATTTTTAATAAATAGGATCTCCCGATCAAATAATTTATAATCTGGAAACCGTGACGTGCATAGGTACGTACTTTAAGAGTGCTACGGTATTGATATAATAATAATAATAATAATGATAATAATAATAATAATAATAATAAAAATAAAAAGGATAATGATCTGAGGAAAACCCTTGAATGCAGAAACTAATCCCTATAAACAACAAAATTAAACAAAGGTAAAACAAAGAGATGAAAGGATCACCACATAAATCCAGGGAAGCTGGAACTGCAAAAATCTTATAAAATATGCATCTCCACCAAAAAAAAAAGCATCAGCCTCAGCTGATACCACACGAAACGGTCATGAATAGTCAAAAAGGATAGAAACACCGAGGAGGCAAAGTACTAATAAGATCTCCATTAGATGAATGTGAAAAGTATTGGCACTTTGGTGGTGGTGGTGGTGTGTGTGGGGGGGGTGTTACCACCCAAATTTCAGTGGAGACAAGTGGACTTGCCAGCATGAAATACATATTTTTCAGTTCCTTACATTAAGTGGCTTCGTGCCTGGTCTGAAGAGATTTATATTATAAAAAGCTATTATGTTATAGGGGCAAAATTTAAAAGGGATAAGTAGAAAAGTTGGGTAGCAAGACGTCTGTTTATATTTTAAATTTTTTGTCCTGGAAACAACATGCAATAAGGGAACCCAAAAGTTAGTAGTAGAAAGAGAAAAGTTATAAGAGTGGAAATTCTTCCGTCATCTACGGACATCGTTAGTAAAGATGTCGGATATTTCTTCTAATCAGATGTCAAGGATATTTTCAGTTTGTTTTTCTAATAGTGTGTTTGTGGGCTAGTTTCACTCCATACATAATGCTATTATTCAATAGTAATTCCTTGCCAATCTATCTATCTATCTATCTATCTATCTATCTCTCTCTCTCGCTATATATATATATATATATATATATATATATATATATATATATATATATATATAAATTTATATATATAAAAGTGAGAATGTGCATTTTGTTTAACCTGTATACTCAACGAATTTTTGATCTACAGACTTGAAATTTGGAATATAGGGTATTCAGACATTTCGAAAACTTTTTAATCGGCTTTCATCCAGAAAACAGGGTGGCTAGAGGTTCAAATTTGAAAAATCGGTGCGTGGAGATCATCGGATTTTTATCGGTTTGCTAACTACTTCACGAAGGCGCATGCATGAACCGTTCACATTATGTTAAGAATAAGTAGGTCTGAAAACACTTTCATGTGAAGCTGGCCTAATGGTTATCATACTAAACTCAGATACATTCAATTTAGCTAAAATTTGCATTTTTGAAAAAAATGACAAGTCTTAGGCTTTGGTTTCAATCTCAACTTAGGAATTTACTTTACTTACAAGAAGTGAACTGTTTAGAAAGAACATACTACTCGCATGCATTAGTCTCAGTTTCTGAATGAATTAAAATATAATATTTAAGCTTAGTTTACCATCGGGAAACGCCGGGCGACATGCTAGTATATCTATAAAAATAATAATAATGTGTGTACACTTCTAAACCTATGAACTCAACAGATTTTTTATCTACAGACGTGCAATTTGATATATAGGATAATCAGATATGTGGAAAACTTTTTAATCGGTTTTCAAAAGGACTGCTAAAGGTAAAAATTGAAAAACTGGTACTTGAGGATTATCAGATTTTTATCTGTTTGTCAACTGTTTCACGGGGTTTGAAAACACTTTTTAAAGATTCTGGCAAGTTGGTTTAATGGTTATCGTACTTGACTCACTGTCTCTAAGTTTTGGTTTCGATCCCAGCTCGAGTATTTTTTTTACTTACAAGAAGTGAACTGTTTATATAAAACATAATACTCGCATGCACATGTCTCAGTTTCTGTCCGTTTTTTTTTTTTTACTTCATTTTTTTAAAAGGAATTTAACATTACGTTTATTACTGGACAATGCTCCACCTGAGAATCATATCTACACTTTAGCTTAACAGTACCGCAAAAAAATATACAACAATTTCATACCTTCTCTTAGGAGAAACTTTCATAGAGAGCTTCCATTAGCTTTCTTGTCCAGGGATCTGATTCTAAATTATTCGAATCTATGTAAAAAAAAAGAAGACAGTATCAAATAATATTTTAAGAAATAAAAATGTAAATGTGAACGAAAATAAGAATCGTTCAATTTCCAATAAAAACAAGACTTTGCTAATGATTTGAGACTTCTATAAAAACCAAATCTTATCAAAACTGCCTGAAATAAAATTTGGAAGCCAAAAGAAATTTAATTGGAAAAAAAAAGTTGCAAACTTGTAATCAAATTTTGATTTAAAAATATGATGGGAAAATTACATTTTGGAAAAAATGTTTTTCACCATTATAGCCATGAAATTAAATCAAAGTGAGAACTTTTAATTGCTTGAAAAAAATTAATATGAAATTATACATACAGTGGCGCCAAAAAGAAAGTCTGTGCATGTCATTTTTTTACAAAACCGCAAATCTTAGCTAAATTGAATGTAACTGTTTAAACAACCTATACCTCATGTGATTCGCCCTTTTATTCCTCTATAATTTTACCCATTCATTTTTTACTTTTGATTGCAGTATCCTAGTGTTCACTTCAATTTAAAAAATTAACTTCAAATTAATAAGGAAAAACGAAACTCTATACTATTAAAAAATTGTTATTTAAATGTAACTTTAGAACATTAATGCAACACGAATACAACAGGAGAACAATGAACTACTTAATATTTAGTAGCATAGCCTTTCTACGATCTGACAGCCTGCAATCTTTTAGCATTCTTTGAATTAGTCTGCGACAATTTTCCGGTAAAAGGGCATCCCAATCCTCTTTTTGTCCAAAGTTCTTCCAGATTTGAAATTTTATCATTGCGTAACTATTGTTTGATGTAATGCGATACGTTTTTGCTAGGATTGAGGTCTGGAGATTGTGCAGGTCAATCCAAACACGGAATATCATGCCCTTCAAGGAACCTCTTGACATTGCCAGCTGTGTGAATGAGAGCATTATCCTGCATGAAGAGAGGATTATCATCCAAATTCCAGCAAAAGTAGTGTAGAAAATGCTTAGTCAACATATTAATGTACTTGATCGAATTAATTTGACCTTGCAAGCGAACTATAGGCCCTAGACCATTGGCACTAATAAGACCCTACACCAAAACTGCACCTCCATGACATTGCAGCGTTACAACTCTGCATCTAAAATAAAATTCTTCCTCCTTCCTTTGACAGACTACTGCCTACCACCACTGCCTGGCCTATCACTGCTTTTGTCACTAAAAATAACTTCCGACCAGTCATGATCTTCATTGTATCTGATGAAGTCCAGACGGCGCTCTCTGTTCTTTGCAGAAATAACTGGCTTATGTCTTGCAACACAGCTTCACAAATTAAATTCCTTTAATCTGTTCTTGACTGTAGAAAGAGAGCACTTTTTAATAAGATTACACTGTTGTTGGATTTGGAGAGCCGTTTCAAATCTATTTCTGAGGCTGTGGATCTTGATAGCATTGTCTTCCCTGTAAGAAATAACTCTAGGACGATTATATTTAAGGGCATCATCAACACTGCTGGTGTTTAGGTGGTTTTGCTCAATCATTCATATCGTTTCCTCATCACATTTCAATCAGCAGCAGATTTCTTAATTTGATGAACCAGAAAGGTGGAGAGTAATGAGATCCTGGCAATCATCAAGAGAAAGTCGAGGCCTATGGACTAAATGTTATGTTGTATAACCTTAAACAACAACAATTACGATTAGAGATGCTTTGTTACCTAAAAAGGTGGATATTTAAAGGTTTGAACCCATTTGTTGCTACAGACTTTCTTTTTGCCTTCTTGATTTGAAGTTTATTTTTGAAATTGAAGTGAACACTAGGATACTTCAATCAAAAGTCATATATGAACAGGTAAAATTATAGAGAAATAAAAGGCGAATCAAATGAGGTATAGGTTGTTTGAACAGTTACATTCAATTTAGTTAAAATTTGCGGTTTTTGAAAACATGACAAGTGCAGACTTTCTTTTTGGCACCACTGTATTATATATATATATATATCATTTGGGCAGTCAAGTCTCGATCCTGGCTTTACGTAGTTGCTTGTATTGCAGCCCTGATGAGCTGTGATACAGCGAAACAAAACTGAATGTAGATGACTATAATGCTTCCTATCTTGAGTTGAGCATATTAGGTAGTGATATACAACTGCTATTAGTGTATCAAGCGATGCTTTTTTGTGTAAACCAATTGAACTTAGGCGTTTGGACAATTTCAAAACATTGTTAATTCACTGGCAGTAGTCAAGTAGCGTAATGGTTAGAGGTGTCGACTTTCGTTTCGGCGGTCAAGTTTCGATCCTGGCTTAAGGTAGTTGCATATCTAGCCACACTGGTGAGCTGCGATACAGCGAAACAGCACTCAATGTGGATGAGTATATATATATATATATATATATATATATATATATATATATATATAGAGAGAGAGAGAGAGAGAGAGAGAGAGAGAGAGAAACAGACAGAAAGACACAGAGACAGAGAGAGAGGTAGTACTTTTGAATCTCTGGCTGCTGTGTCCAATAGGGTGGGCAGGGTTCACTGGTTCTCACAGATCTCCTAAATCTCTATCAAGAGCTATACCCTGGGTAGGTCTACCAAACCTTGTGTGCATCACCAGACTGATCTAACAGTCAATGTCAATGACCAAAAAATAGCTGGTACAGTACTCAGCTACACAGAAAGCTTACAAGGGTTGATTAGGCCCTTTAGTGTTGGCTATCTATTGATCTAGGAGATTGTACACTCTTACAAGAAAATTCTGTGATCGTTTTTATAATCTGAAATGTTGCACAACATGTGCATGCACAGACCATGTTAATTCGATGGAGAGAGTGTGCTTTTTTCACAAGCAATGACCACTTTAAAAGCAAATCACAGTGCTGGTTGTTTAGTGAACCATTTTCACTCATTTAAGTCTACAGTTTGGCACATCGAATATGTGCTTCTTCTTTTTTTTTAATAAATAACAATAAATCCTGTGGCAATTGTGAAGGATGTCACTGGTAGTTTCTAACATGGACATTGCACATAGGTGGTGAAAGGTAGATGCCGTTTTTCACAACACCCGCAAGTAATTATGTGACTCGTGTCTTCCTTTCATAACAAAGCAGCCCTTAATAGGATGACACTGTTTTCTTCTTCATGGAGAAGGGTCTATAAAAGATAACCTGAAAATTGTTTTCTTGCCGCTGTCATCAGGTGTAGATGTCTAGGCATCCAATATTTGCACTTGAATCAAAAATAGAAACAAAATACATGGAACGAATATGTTTATTATTACTTGGAATCTAAGAATGCTCCAAGAAGAACCCTGAACGAAAAATCACTATCATGATACGTGTGTTGAGGCATCGTAAAATCTGTGTTGCAGCTCTTTCTGAAACTAGGTTTGCTGATACAGGACAGCTAGAGGAAGTTGAAGGTGGATTCACTTTTTATTGGATTGGAAAACCAAGTTCTGAGAAACGTGAACCTGGCATTGGTTTTGTTATCAGGAATGATATAGCCAAAAATCTTGAGTCCCTGCCTGTTTATATAAATGAGAGACTTATGTACTTGCGTTTTGCAGTAGAAAAGGAAAAATATGCCACATTTTTTGTGTTGCTATGCATCTACACTTCATTTATCTGATGAGCTAAAAGAGAGGTTTTACTCTTCTTTACGTGAACAGATTAACAAGGTTTGTATACAGGATACGCTGTTTGTCTTGGGTGACTTCAATGCTTGTGAGGGTAGTGATACACAATTTTGGAGAAATGTCATTGGTTCACATGAAATTGGTAAAGTAAACTAAAACGGTGTTCACTTATTGTTTCAACTACATAATTGCAAAAAAAAAAACCAGTAAGAAGCATGCCCAGTCTAATCATTATCATCTCATTATATCATTGTACGTCGTTCTGATAGACAACATATTACACGCTCTTACAATACCGGGGAATGTTGGTCAGATCATAAATTGATTTTCTATACAGTCAGGATGAAAATCAAACAGCATGTTCGAAATCAACGTAAATTTTCCATCAAGAGAATTGATGTAGGCAAGTTTAAGGTTAAGGAGATAATGCACTCGTTTCAAAAGGTTACTGATGAAAAGCTGTTCTCTATTGTAAGTGGAAATGACATTGAGGCATCTTGAATGTGGGAGCCAACTGTTAATCAGGAAACTAAGTGCCCTGTTTTGTTCAGGGTTCATTAATATAGGAACTTGATACCATGCCTCAACAGTTCAAAGACGCGTCAGTTATTTACCTGTTTAAACACAAAGGAAATAAGTGTGAGTGTGATAACCATAGATGAATTTCTCTTTTATCTGTTGCTAGTAAAATTCTACCTCGTGTAATCTTAAACAGATTCAATGGTTCAATTTATAAAACTGTGCTCCTAGAAACCCAGGGCAGAACCCAGGGCAGAAAGAGATACTGTGGACATGATTTTCAGCCTATGGCAACTACAGGAGAAAGCAAGGGGGCAGAATAAGGACTTGTTTGTTACATTCGTTGATCTCACAAAAGCGTTTATTACCGTCTCCAAGGATGCTCTGTAGACTGTTTTGAGGAGACTTGGTATTCCAGACAAGATGTTGAATGTGATTGCCTCCTTTAATTGGGGAATGGTAGCGACAGAATGATCTGGCTGTGAAGAAAGTGAACTATTTAGAGTGTTAAATGGAACTAGGCAATGATGTGTCTTTGCTTTGATCCTATTTGCTGTTTTCTTTTCGCTGATGGTTGAGACAGTTTTCAAGAACACCTCGGAAGGTGATGGCGTTGAGTATCGATCAAGTGGAGGATATTTAACCAGCAACTATTCAAGGCAAAAACCTGGACTTCTGTGCAGACTGTTCTTGATCTTATGTTGACTGTGCTCTTGTCACCCATAGTCTTGATGGTATGTAGAACACCCTCAATAGCTTCTCTAATGCATGCAAAACCGAAGGCCTTACAATTAGCATAACAAAGACTGAACTTATTCACCAGCCGAAACCAAATGCTATACCCTATTCACAACCAGTGGTATATGTTGATGGCAAAGCTTTGGAAACAGTATCTTCTTTTACATGCCTCGGATCTTTTGTGTCTGATGATGCTAAATTCGAAAAGGACTTCCAAAGTAGAATTAATAAAGCTAGTGAGACATTTGGTAGGTTGCGACACAGAATCTGGAATAGTCACGATGTGTCTGCAAAAGTGAAAGTGGCAGTCTACAAATTTGTTGGTCTGCCTACTCTTCTGTATGGTGCTGAAACGTGGACCTTGCACCGCATATAAATCAGCTTGATTGCTTTCATACGAGATGTTTACATTCTATTTGCAATGTTGGATGGCAGGATCGTGTTCCATATAGTAAATTACGGGAGAGGTGTGAAATCACTGGTATTGAATCATTTTTGATCAGGATACAAATGCGGTGGTTGGGTGATCTTGTAAGAATGGACGACTCAAGAGTTCCTAAACAATTTTGTTATGGGCAGCTTACAAATTCTTGCCGCCCAATAGAGTGTTCTCTGCTTTGTTACAAGGATAAGCTAAAAGACCACGTGAAGCGTTGTGAAATTTCTCTGAGCTCCTGGGAGAGTGTAGCAAAGGCCGCAGCGAATAGAGGAAGATGTGTTTTCTAGGGACCAGAGAATTTGAACATAACTGCCTTCATGATAGTGATGCCTTTCGTGCAAATATGAAGGCAAAGCACAAGAAAAATCCACCAAATTTCTTTTTTTATTCCATTTTCACTCCAAACAAAGCACAGTGTCACTTTGATGTAAAGGAATATTTATATGCAGTTGAGTAGCAAGATGTCCGTTCACATTACACTTGAACTTCTGCATGTCAGTACAGTTGAGAAAGCAAGAACCCAGAAGGGAATTCCAAAGTCTAGCAGTTCTGGAGAAGAAACTAATGGAGTAGAAGGCTTTCTTATATCTAGGGATCTCTACTGTGTGGGGGTGGAACTTGGCTGCTTGTCAGGTTTGTTGGAGGTATTTATGTCAATGGCTTGTAGTTTACAAGGGCTTGTAGTTACAAGGGCTTGTAGTTTGTCGGAGCATCCAACATTAAAATACTTGTAAAACAGGCAACGGGATGTAACATTTAGAACAGAGGTTGAAGCTTAGATGAAAATTCCGGACCTATCAGGTGTGTGACTCTCTTTTGAACCCGGTCCAGGAGTGAGAGACTAATAGCAGATGCGCCAGCACAAATGTGACAGCAATACTCCATACATGGACGAATGGTGACCTTGTAGGTGTAAATAACTTTCTAGCATGGTAGTGAGGGCACATCTTCTTTGCAGCAGCCTTGGCAACGCTCTCGATGTACCTGTTCCAACTCATGTTCCCTGTAAACGTTAAACCAAAGAGTTTGAACAATGTACTTTTAGGTAATGTATCTTTAGCCATAGGTATTGATGGTTGAGAAGGTTTCTTATAATTGTTACAGGAAATGAGTTTAGTCTTGGCAGCATTGAACGTTACCATTCATTTTTTATCTCATTCTACTACAGATCGGAGGTCTTTCTGTAGGGTGTCCACCATTGCCTTGAATATGTACTTATTTGTTTTCCCTTCATGCCTTCTATAGAGCATGGTGTCATCAGAAAATATACCCATCTCAGAGACTATTTCATCAGGGAGCTCATTTATGAATATCAAGAATACTAAATGTTCAAAGATCGACCCCTGAAATACACCCACATTTATATCGTATTGTTTATACTTATGACCATCGAGGACAACCTGGATTCTTCTCTTACTTAAGCAGGATTTAATTATGTTAAGTATTTGTCCAGTAATACCATAGGATCCGATTTTTATGAGAAGACCATCATGCCATACCTTGTAAAAAGCCTTAGATATATCTAGGGCTGCTACCCTCCTCTCCCCTGCTTTATCCAGTGCATTGTATATACATTCAGAGATTACAGTTAGGATATTTGAGGTAGAACGGGCTTGCTTAAATCCAGATTGATGGTCAAAAAGAAGTTTAGCAGTTGTAAGGTGGTGGACTAGAGTTTGATTTGATTAGATTTGATTAATTATAGACTCAAATATTTTGGTAAAAAGAAGGAGAAGGCTAATTGGGCAATAATTTAATGAGTCAGTTTTTTTGCCAGAATTCTTGAAAACTGGTACCACAGAGGCAGTTTTCCAGCAGTCAGGAAAGCATAATTCATTAAGGCATTTTTTGAAAAGTTTAGAAGAACTGAAGCAACTTCAGCAGAGCATTTTTATTACTAGTACAGCCGGGATAAGACCAGCCCCACATGCTTTTGAGGTGTCTAGGCTTTTTATTGTATCATGTACTTGAGAAGGAGCGATTTTCAGATCATCTATTGTAGTTTCTGCTCGCAAAGAAAAATTAGGAAGGGAGTGGTTTACTGGGTTTAAAGTTGAGGTTTCAGTTGCCATGCAAACAGCCTCATGATTGTTTAATAATGGGAAAATTGTTGATTGTCCATTATTTACTACACTGTTGTAGATTTTCCAGAAATTACGAGTTCTTAATTTCTGAGATTCAATGTGTTTTCTGATGGGCATGATATATTCTCTCTTAGCTGTAGCTATTTCTTTCTTACAATCACTTCTAGCTTCTATAAACGTTTGTCTATTTGTACTAGACTTATGCCGGATAAATCTATGGTATGCATGTTGTGTCTGAGCAATGGCATCCGTGCAAGTGGTAGTAAACCATTGGGGAGAGGGGGGTTTGTTATAGAATTTCCATGTGGAAACATGTGCTTCAATTGCTTCTTAGAACCATTCAGTGGTTTCATTTGCGCACTGTTCCGCAGAAAGTGAAAATATATTTTCCCATGGCGCATCTCTGATGTGATCGCTGATGGCATCCCAGGCAGTCTTATTGAAGTACCTTGTCATTTTGAGCAATGGTTCTTCAACTTGGGGTCAAGAATTTAGAGTGATGTCTACCATTATCACCGTATGATCAGCATTCCATAATGGGCAAAGCACAAAGCAAAGGAGTCTTATCTGTTAATTCAGGGAAGGCATCTTTGACCGATGAGCATATGCACGTTCATCGTCTGCAGAGGAGTGTGCTGGACATCTGCAGGAGTGTAATTACATGTGCGGTGTCACAGAGCTTGGGAGTTGCTGAAAATTGCATACTGAACCCTCATTCATCATCCTCAATGAGAGAATCCACCATGGATATATCTATACTGGTAACCAAACGGAATGTTGGAATGCTCTTATCTTTGGTTCTATGCGACGAAACATTAAATTTTATGGGTTTTTTGAAGATTATAATACTATTCTATTGTTAAAATTTTATGACAATTGGTAAAAAAAACTATATTTTCAAACCAATAAAATATGGCCAAATTTGCCTACATTCGTATATATAGTGTCCTGGCAGGCCAGTTTCAGTTTTGCTGCTTTGGGATGAATTTTGCTTCGGGTTTTATTTTGCTTGGTTGTCACCTTTGTGGCCTTGCTAGGCCACTAATATATATGTATATTAGTGGCCACCATATATATATATATATATATATATATATGGTGAGTGTTCCAACAGTAATGCCTCCTATTTTTCATTCGGCTCAACTGGATCAGAGAAGATTGCAACTTGCATTGTTATGATAACTGAACTAATGCATTCATAACATGAAAGTTTCATCTCTCTGTTGCAGATATTGACTATATGAGACTCTAAGAACTCAACCCCAGTCATTGACATGCATACGAAGAAGAGATGCATCAATGCATTCCTGGTAAAAGTCCATCGAGTATCGTACTGACTATGTACAAAAATAAATTCTGGAGCACAATAAATCGCTATTTTTAATGATATCACTTCTGTCTTTGTAGCACTTTAACTTTTCATGCTAAAAAAAAAGGAGGCCTTACTTTTGGACGCCCATGCACAGTTATTAAAAGTGTATTGAGAATGGTGGTGAGTATGTAAGAAAAATAAATTCTGGAGCACAAAAGCTCGCTTGCTTTAATAGTACCACTCATGTTTTCTTAGCTCTTCAACTTTTTGTGTAAAAAAAAATAGGGGTCTTGACTTTTTGAACGACTCTTGTATAATTCTGAATACATATGCATTTAAAGATTTCCCTTAGACATGACGCACTGACTACATCTTTCGGCTGTTGATAAAGTGATCTGGGCTTTAAAAAATTTTTTTTTTACATAGGCACCATCACTTATCAAGGCCCAGAGGGCACTCGAGGATAAGTGTTAAAGAGTGTACAGTAGTCGGTTGGACAATATAGTAATCGTTAGTAATGGAAATTCGGTAAATTTATTAACTTATTAAGTGGAACTTATTAAGTGGAACAACTCACTAAGAACTTGTTCACGTTGGACTTGAAGACAACCATATTGTAGTCAGCAGGAAAGCAAGCAAATGGAAGACAGTTCCACAGGCATGTAGTTCTAAGAAAGAAGCTTTGTTCATGGAATCTACGTTTAGGTTTAGGCACATATAAAGAGGGGGGTAAATTATTGATAGTGTTTTCAGCTTGACAAGTGTTTCTCGTGAAAGTTTATCAAGGGGGACCATAGATTGGAGCTCAGACGAGCACTTTTCATGAAAATAACGATAAAGCAGAAACAGATTCACAACATCTCTTTTGTGAGAAAGAGGTTGCAGAGAAGAGAAAAGAGGATTCCCATCTAGGCTACGAAGTCTATTTTGTACTCTGTCAAGACAGGATAGGTTGTTTTTAGCAGCTCCTGCCCAGATGTGGCAACAGTACTCCATTCTTGGACGTACTTGGCTCTTAGAGAATTGCAGCAGCAGTGGGATATCAGGCAACAGATTTGATGTATGTGTTCCATTCCAGATCAGGAGTAAAGGTCAAGCCCAGAAGCTTGTCAAAACATAAAGCCTCCCCAAGATGAGAGGCGTTAATTTCAATTGCTGCCAGATGGGGACCAGAGCGTTGATGATGTAAAGATAGAAGCTTGGTTTTGATTCATAATTTGAAACATCAACTCATTTCTAGCAACATTGACGAACTGTGATACATATCACATCTCTTCAGCATAACTAGATACTTTAAACTGCGATTTGAAACCTAGTTGCCTTATCAACAGTCAAAATTGAGCCATATTGAAGCAGAGACCGAACGTGCATTATTATAAGAATAAAAAAGAAATTTTTTTAATATTTTAATAAAAAATCTTTGTTACTTTTTTCCTTCCAATAATTTTTAAAGGGGAAAAAAATTTTCAAAATCTATTCTGGTTCATAGTTCATGCTTTCTTTCGCTTCATTATTTCTCATTTTTAGAATAATTTCTTCAATAAATGACCTCAGGTCATCCTCATTCAATCAATGATGCTTGAGACTGATCTATATAGTGTTGAAAGACAAGTAAATAGGATTTTTTTCTTAAAATATTCAAATATTGAAATTTAAGGGATGGCCTTTCAGAGAGCAAAGTCATAAGTCACTCTCTAAAAAAAAGAAATCAATAAATGTCTCGTATATAATGCATAGATTTCTCTGGATTGGACCCTATTCTTATTCAGTTCTTCTAATGTAAAAAAATACATTAAATTCATCATTTATTTTTTTTATTAAATTAAGATTCTTATCATTTTTTTTATTCTACAATTTTATAATTTTTTTTTTTCATTTATTCATTTCATCGTTTTTTTTTTTTCTTGAATAAAGCCAGGATTGTTTGTTATTTTTTTTGTATTTGTGGAATTTTGGAGAAAAAAAAAGCAATATTTTTTTAGATCTATGCCAACATTGTTATAACAAGCACTGTTGAGGTAAGTCTGTTGGTTGGTCCGGTAGACTGTTATTTTTAAGCTTGAAATTGCATCTTTTTAATCTATACATTTGTATGAGAAGCTTTGTCTGTTGGACAAATTTGTCAATCGTAATTCAAAAATTGCATTTTCTTTGTATGCTACGCTTAAATTTGTAATAGTAATTTGTGGGTCTGTCAGACGTTTTGTCATTCTGTCATTTGAAATAGCTTTTTCCTTAGTCTGTCAATCTTTAGTTTAAAATAGTATTGTATCAACTCGTAACACTTAAATTTAAAATAGCATTTTACTTGGTCTGTCACACACTCTAGTTTGAAATAGCAGACCAAGTAAAATACTATTTTAAATTTAAGTGTTACGAGTTGATACAATACTATTTTAAACTAAAGATTGACAGACTAAGGAAAAAGCTATTTCAAATGACAGAATGACAAAACGTTTGTGTTTGGTTTGTTTGTTTTGTTTTTACAGCGATTTTATGCTTCGAGTTCTTTTTATATTCAAATATTATTCATGGTGTTTGGTTTACTTGTTTTGTACATGCAAAACTTTTGTTTTTTTACTTTACTATATATAACTGAGTTTTGCAAATGGAAATTAAAAACAACATAAACATTTGGTGCATTTAAGTCAGGAAACTGATATCTTCAGACTGCCTGATCTTGTAGCACCAAATGAATATCTGTTCTTGCTTTTTTGTGTGTGTTTTTGTGTGTTTGTCGAATTTTGGAAAAAAAAAACAGTAATATCTTTTTATCTATTTCCATGCAGAATTCTTTTTTTTTTTTTTACTTTTTTTGTTCATTTTTTTTTTTTTTTTGTTTTATTTGTATTCAGTGATAATGCGGTTTGGAAATCGAAATTATTTGCGTATAAAAATGTGTTCAATAAGATAAAAATAAAAGAAATATTTGCATTTCTTTAAAAAAGATTTCATGAATATTTATTTTATTCCTTGCTTTTTTAATCAATCATCAAATAGAATGTGCTATTAAATCGAAAATGGTTTTCTATTTGATGAGTTTTTTTTTCTTTTCTTCATTTAAGTTCAGATGTGATAATCCTTTAAAACTTATCTTTAAGAGTACTTGCATTTTGCTACTTTCGGTTTTCTTTGAAATAATTAGACAACAAAAATATATCTAATATATATATATATATATATATATATATATATATATATATATATATATATATATATATAGAGAGAGAGAGAGAGAGAGAGAGAGAGAGAGAGAGAGAGAGAGAAAGAAAGAGATTGAGGGTGAGATTTTTTCTTCAAAAGAAAGTCCAGCTCGAAATCCAAACTTTAGAAGCCGTAAGATTTC
The DNA here is from genome assembly GCF_053919585.1 of Euprymna scolopes. NCBI lineage: Eukaryota > Metazoa > Mollusca > Cephalopoda > Sepiida > Sepiolidae > Euprymna > Euprymna scolopes. The sequence continues at coordinate 76,235,714 of NC_136497.1, forward strand.
CATCTGTACATATGTAGCAACAAGACTCACAAAAAATAAAAATGCTACAAAAGTTCCTGACTAATATATCCGGTAAACTAAGTGCGGTAGAGATACAAATAATTGCACTTAAATGAACGATTAGAATCTTAAAAAGATCTTTCGGCTGGAATGTCAGAGACAGCGAGCGAATGTCTGACATTCAGTAGTATAACTCATCCCAATCGAAACCAAAATGATCATAAAAATAAAGCAACAGAACATAGCTACATTCATTAGTTGAGATATAATGATTTCCCTTTTCACTGCACTAGGGGGCACTTTGCTTCGCCGATCACATGTTTGAAGTTTTTAAACGTTTGTGGATAGGAGAAATACTATATTCTACAGGTTGTAAATGATCCCAACAAGATTTGCATAAACTAAAGAGGTGAGATTTTCAAAGGCTGTATCCACAGGAAAAAAGAATTTTAATCAACTGGTTGCGCCAATCATTATTACTTCTTACATGAGAGAATTGCTACTGTAATTACTAAATGAATATAACACTCCAAGGTATGTGAGACCAATTCTCTTGACTTTTTTACATCAACATACAAAAACTCTTTTCTGACTCTTTCACTTGTGCATGCGTTTTACTAACATAACTCAACCTTTTTGGTTCATATTTAATAAACAGTTTTTTGACTATATCATCTTCATGCTGCTTTCTATTTCATGCATTGCTTCGGTGAGACAATATAGAGAGGTGATGCTCCATAACTATATCTTTTATAATTATATGCTTCAAGTTCTTTATATCATCAAATAATTATTCATGATGTATTTATGATATACGGCATAACCACGTTGACAAGTTCGTTTTTATTTAATCACCAAAGCTAAGCAACGTTGAGCTTGGTCAAGTGACGATTTGGGAATACCAGATGCTGAATATAATGTGACGTCGACATATCCTTGTAAGAACTGCAAAAAACCTAAAGTCGTCATTTCCGCTGACTAAGGCCCATTTGTGAATTTGATAATCCCATGGCACTTATTCCTTTTAGGAAAGCCTGTTCAACCCACATCGGGTAAATGCCACATTATAATCTATATATATAAAATCTATGTATGTATTTATGCATGTATGTATGTATGTATGTGTGTGTGCATGTTTGTGTGTCTGCTAAAAACTTTCGACAGACACGACAAAAATTCACAAACTCGGTATCATATCGAAGCTCCATCCTTCGCTCAAAAAATATCGAAAAATTGGCCAAAAACGTTCATTTTCTCACCCCGAAATCGACAATTTTCGACAGGGGGGGAGGGTCAACAAAAACAGCCCTCTCGATCGGTTCTATGCATGCGTCAGATGACGTTATGACCTGATTTACTTTAAATAGTTGAAAAACTGAACAAATTTCATGTACGTCGCGTTAGGTCAGTTGATTAGCGTGTTGGTTCATTATCTAAAGGTTTGGGGTTTCAATCGTGGTGTGAGATGTCTTTTTTATTTTCGATTTTTTAAATTTAAATATTGAACCAGTGTATTTTAAGCCATTTTTCACGTATGTTCGTTTTTCTGTTTTTTTTTTTTACTTTGCTTATCCTCTCCCGAGCACACACTCAAAAACACCCGGGTACCCACCGATTTTGAAAATTTTAATATCGAAACAGGCTTATTTAAGCCATTTTTCACGTGTTTGTTTTTTTCTGTTTTCATCGTTCATTTGCCTTACGTTAGTTTTTTTGTGTTTTTTTCCCCACTTAAGTGTTAACGTTGTTTTCTTTTTTTACTTCGCTTATAACAAACAAACCTGCGTCATGGTCGTCGTAACGCTCGACGACTTCCGGCCGCGCACCTGTCAATTTGGTTCTTAAATAAATTCAAACATCTTTCACTAACTCATTCTGGATGGCCGATTTAATTTTCAAACTTCGCCTCAGGGCTTCCGGTTCGATCCTCCCCCTCCTCCCGGGTTCTTTTTTATTTAACACCACACACACCTACAAACACCCGGGCAACGCCGGGTACCCCCGCTAGTCTATAATATAAATCTCACCTGTCTGTTTAAATGTATGTATGTACGTATGTATGTATGTCTCGCAAAAACTTTCGACAGAGGCGACGGATTCTGACAAGAGTAGGAACATTTTGAGGCTTGACATCTCGGATGACAAATATCGAAGAATTGGCCAAAGACATTAATTCCTTCGCCCTAAACTCGGCCGTTTTGTACAAGTGGGGGGGGGCGATTTTTTTCGCCGACATGTTAGCAAGTTATTATCACCGTTGGATTGACTTCTTTTAATTCCAACGCTTTTGACTTCCAGTCACGTCATGGAGACATCGGTTAAAAGATCAGGTTTTCTTTCACTTTCTTTTCCGCCTTTGCGGCATGGGTTCGAGCCTGCCTGACTACTACCACTTTTTTAAATTTTTTTTTTTGCTCAACACACATCTCCAAGCACCCAGGCAACGCCGAGCACCCAGTCTAGTTATGGATAAGTATGAATTAAGAAAAAAGTAAAAAATGAAGCCACTGCAAATTACAGAACGAATTTAACTGAAAAACATCTTCGTAGACTAATATTTCGTTTCTTTATTAATTGAAACTTTATTAAAGTTAATATAATATATAAAGGCTATCTGTCTATCTGTCTGTCTGTCTATCCGTCTGTGTGTCTCCATATTTTCAAAAGTCGCAAATCGGCACAAGGTGTCTCAAACAATTGGATTTTTACACTGTTTTTTTTTTTTACTGGTCTTTAGCCGGATAAAATAGTATTTAACGGGTCAAAAGTGGATCAAAATTGAAAAAATAGTTAAACATTTTGTGCATTCATTTTAGTTTATTTTTAATTTTTAATTAGTTCATATGCGTGGCACATTGGTACAGTGGAAATGTCACCAGCGTTGATGGCGCCCAAATACTTTTATTTTTTAACTTTTCAAATCACGACTCTATAATAATATACAGTGTATCACAAAGGTGAGTACACCCCTCACATTTCTTCAAATGTTAAAGTATTTCTCTTTATGGGACAACACTAAAAAAATGATTTTTTGACACAATGAAAAGTAGTCTGTCTGCAGCATATATAACAAAGTTAATTTATTTTCCCTTCAAAAATAACTCTAAATATAGCCATTAAAAGCTAAATCCCTGGCAACAAAAGTGAGTACATCCCTTAAGAAAAGTTGTCAATATTAACATACAACATGTCGACTCTCAATATTTTGTGTGGCCACCATCATTATCCAAAACTGCCATTACTCTCTTGGACATGGAGTTTACCAGAGCTTCACATATAGCCACTAGAATGCTCTTCCACTCTTCAATTACGATGTCGCAGAGCTGGTGGATATTTGAGACTTTGTGCACCTCCACCTTCTGCTTGAGGATGCCCCAAAGATGTTCTATTGGGTTCAAGTCTGGAGACATGCTTGGCCAGTCCATCACCTTTACCCTCAGTCTCTTCAGTAAAACAGTGGTTGTCTTGGATGTGTGTTTTGGGTCATTGTCATGCTGGAACACTGCTCGGCGCCCCAGTTTCTGGAGGGAGGGGATCATGCTCTGCTGCAGTATTTAACAGTACATGTTGGAGTTCATGTTTCCCTCAATGAAATGTAACTCTGCAATACCTGCAGTACTCATGCAGCTCCAAACCATGACATTCACTCAACTATATGATTGTCTATAGGCATGACACTTATCTTTGTACTCCTCAAATTGGTGTGCATGGCTGTCACACCAGGAGGAAGTCTCTTCTGAATGCAATACACAAGAAAGCTCGCAAACAGTTTGCTAAAGACATGTCAACAAATCCCATAGATTTCTGGAACCATGTCCATGATAAGACGAAATTTAATTTATTTGGTTCTGATGGCCTTAAGAATGTGTGGTGGTGACCAGGTGAAGAGTACAAAGATAAGTGTGTTATACCTACAGTCAAGCATGGTGATGGGAATGTCATGGCCTGGACTGCATGAGTGCTGCAGGTATTGGAGAGTTATATTTAATTGAGGGAAACATGTACTATCAAATACTGCAGCAGAGCATGATCCCCCCTCAAAAACTGGGTTGCAGAGCAGTGTTCCAGCATGACAATGATCCAAAACACACATCCAAGATAACAATCACTGCTTTACTGAAGAGGTTGAGGGTAAAGGTGATGATAACATAATCCACTAATCTATCTTTCGCCCATATCTCACATAGCGCACAGAGCGCTATTATATATTTTTTTAAAGATCAACCTCATTAAACCTTGGATTAACGTAGAAAATATTGGTATAGATCAAGGCAACCTGTTGTCTGCTATAGTAATCGTTAAAGAACTCGAGGCGGAGACCTCACAGATCCTTTACATCAGAAATCAAAATTAGTACAAATTAACTGACGCGGTTGACAATACATCAAACCTCGCTTCTAACAAATACATAAAACGTGATTAAGAACAACGAAATTAAAGACAAAAACAAAAAAAAATCTTTTTAAAAAAGTAGAAAAAAAAAAAAAAAAAATCGATACGAAACGCTAAAACAAGAAAATAAATCGACTGAAATTTATTTGATTATGTCTGCCATTTTTTGTTTTTTGTTCGTTTTATTTTTCTTTTCTCTCTTTTTAATTTTCTTTTCAGACAAATTCTAATTGACGTAAGTTGACAGTATGTCAGAATGAAAGTTTCCCTGTGTCTACTTCAAAATTCAATTCATCATAATTAAGATTTTTAAATCCAATATTATCGAGAAAGAACATGACAGTCTATTATTATCATTTCTATTGTTCTCACCCTCCTCCTTTTTATTTTTGTTTTATAACGGTTATCATTTTCTTGTTTCTGTTTTTTTTTTGTCTTTTTTATTTATTATTATTTTTTGGTCTATTGTAAATACATTCATTATTATTGCTTTCACCGTCTGTAATGTTTGGTAGCTCTTATAATTGTTATTCGCTATATTATTAGATTATTTTAATCACTGTTATCATCATCATGATTAATTTCTTTTTTCTTTGTTATTATAGCGATCATGTTCGGACTACAAAATTGGTAAACCGAGTTCAAATCCAATCAGATCTACTCCAGGTTTGCCTCTTTTACAGACTCTCAACCCTTTCTAGGTTTTTAAAAAAAATAATTGGACTTGTTGAGACACTCATTGAACCTGGATTAGAGTGAATCAAGAAGAAAGGAGTTTGTAAAGTCATTTAAATATTTAAAAAATGGATACAAAATCCTAAATTAGTCTCTTTTCTGCTAGCTGTATTCCTTCTCTCTCTTCCTCTTTCACTTGTTCTTTCTTTCTCTCTTTTGTTTGTAATGGACTATTCAAATCCTTTTATTCTTTCCTTTATTACCTTTGTTAACACCGAAAGAGAAAGAGAGAGAAAGAAAGAAAGAGAGAACGAGAGAGTGGTAGGTAACATATAAAATAAGAGCACAAAGTCAAACAACATGCAGACATATAACATACAACATAAAGAACATACAACACAAACAACATACAACATGAACAACATACAAAACAAACAACATAAAACAAACAACGTACAACATAAACAACATAAAACATAAACAACTTACAACACAAACAACATAAAACATAAACAACATACAACATAAACAACATACAACATAAACAACATACAACACAAACAACATACAACACAAACAACATACAACACAAACAACATACAACATAAACAACATAAAACAAAAACAACATAAAACATAAACAACATAAAATACAAACAACATACAACATGAACAACATACAAAACAAACAACATAAAACAAACAACATACAACACAAACAACATAAAACATAAACAACATACAACACAAACAACATAAAACATAAACAACATACAACATAAACAACATAAACAACATAAAACATAAACAACATACAACACAAACAACACAAAGCATAAACAACATACAACATAAACAACATACAACATAAACAACATACAACACAAACAACATAAAACATAAACAACATACAACATGAACAACATGCAACATAAACAACATACAACATAAACAACATACAACACAAACAACATACAACATAAACAGCATACAACACAAACAACATAAAACATAAACAACATACAACATAAACAACATATAACACAAACAACATAAAACATAAACAACATACAACATAAACAACATACAACATAAACAACATACAACATAAACAACATACAACACAAACAGCATACAACACAAACAACATACAACATAAACAACATACAACACAAACAACATAAAACATAAACAACATACAACACAAACAACATAAAACATAAACAACATACAACATAAACAACATACAACACAAACAACATACAACACAAACAACATATAACATAAACAACATACAACATAAACAACTTACAACACAAACAACATAAAACATAAACAACATACAACATAAACAACATACAACATAAACAACATACAACACAAACAACATACAACACAAACAACATACAACACAAACAACATACAACATAAACAACATAAAACAAAAACAACATAAAACATAAACAACATAAAATACAAACAACATACAACATGAACAACATACAACACAAACAACATAAAACAAACAACATACAACACAAACAACATAAAACATAAACAGCATACAACACAAACAACATAAAACATAAACAACATACAACATAAACAACATAAAACATAAACAACATACAACACAAACAACACAAAGCATAAACAACATACAACATAAACAACATACAACATAAACAACATACAACACAAACAACATAAAACATAAACAACATACAACATAAACAACATGCAACATAAACAACATACAACATAAACAACATACAACACAAACAGCATACAACATAAACAGCATACAACACAAACAACATACAACATAAACAACATACAACATAAGCAACATATAATACAAACAACATAAAACATAAACAACATACAACATAAACAACATACAACATAAACAACATACAACATAAACAACATACAACACAAACAGCATACAACACAAACAACATACAACATAAACAACATACAACACAAACAACATAAAACATAAACAACATACAACACAAACAACATAAAACATAAACAACATACAACATAAACAACATACAACACAAACAACATACAACACAAACAACATATAACATAAACAACATACAACATAAACAACATACAACATAAACAACATACAACGCAAACAACATAAAACACAAACAACATACAACACAAACAACATACAACACAAACAACATACAACATAAACAACATAAAACAAAAACAACATAAAACATAAACAACATAAAATACAAACAACATACAACATGAACAACATACAAAACAAACAACATAAAACAAACAACATACAACACAAACAACATAAAACATAAACAACATACAACACAAACAACATAAAACATAAACAACATACAACATAAACAACATAAAACATAAACAACATACAACACAAACAACACAAAGCATAAACAACATACAACATAAACAACATACAACATAAACAACATACAACACAAACAACATAAAACATAAACAACATACAACATAAACAACATGCAACATAAACAACATACAACATAAACAACATACAACACAAACAGCATACAACATAAACAGCATACAACACAAACAACATAAAACATAAACAACATACAACATAAGCAACATATAATACAAACAACATAAAACATAAACAACATACAACATAAACAACATACAACATAAACAACATACAACATAAACAACATACAACACAAACAGCATACAACACAAACAACATACAACATAAACAACATACAACACAAACAACATAAAACATAAACAACATACAACACAAACAACATAAAACATAAACAACATACAACATAAACAACATACAACACAAACAACATACAACACAAACAACATATAACATAAACAACATACAACATAAACAACATACAACATAAACAACATACAACGCAAACAACATAAAACACAAACAACATACAACACAAACAACATAAAACATAAACAACATACAACATAAACAACATAAAACATAAACAACATACAACACAAGCAACATACAACACAAACAACATAAAACATAAAAAAATAAAACATAAACAACATACAACACAAACAACATAAAACATAAACAACATACAACATAAACAACATACAACATAAACAACATAAACAACATACAACATAAACAACATAAACAACATAAAACATAAACAACATAAAACATAAACAAGATACAACATAAACAACATACAACATAAACAACATACAACACAAACAACATAAAACATAAACAACATACAACACAAACAACATAAAACATAAACAACATACAACATAAACAACATACAACACAAACAACATACAACACAAAAAAACATAAAACATAAACAACATACAACACAAACAACATAAAACATAAACAACATAAAACATAAACACCATACAACACAAACAACATACAACATAAACAACATAAAACATAAACAACATACAACACAAACAACATACAACATAAGCAACATACAACATACAAACAGAAATGATCAGTGTGATAGAAACTTCGTATGATATTGCTCACTCTATGAATTTATTGCAATAAATATTAAAGTTATTTAAAAACTTAACTAACTCCTAAAACTGAGGAATATTTTAGCATGCATTTTGTTATAACTTAGGTAACCCGACGTGCTGGCAAAATGATTTCTTTTTTTTTTCACACTGATATTGGTGAGAGTGGAGCCTGTTGTAGAATCTCCGCGTAAGAACATGTGCTCTCATGCCTTTTTTTTATGCATTCATTTGCCTCATTTGCCAACTATTTAGCATGAGGAGAAAAAATAGTATCCCGTAGGGCGTCATTGATGTGGTCTCTGATGGATTCCCAATCTGCTTCTTTTTTTTTTTTTAAATATCTACTCGGTTTGAGCAACGACGCTTCAGCTTGAGGTCGAAAGTTAAAGGGCATATCTATCAATATAACACAGTGATCAGCGTTTCCAAGTGGGTTATGGGCATTCATTCAAGTCTCGGGTAGTATAATCAAAACTAGAAATGAGGCTTGCTAATCCTCATGATCTGGAAGGCGGATAGTGACAGTCCGAGAAAGGGAATACGACATAGAGAAACTCTATGCACTGTTGCTTGTCAACTCTACACTGCATCTATACTACCAGAAACTCCGTCAAACAGAGTACAATCCTGGGTCAAAGGAGAACGGTAAATGAAATATAAGTAACTAATGCTGTATTGTAAGGTTAGTCTTTTACTCTATTACAATTACATTACAGAAATCTTAAATTATTTACAAAACGACATTCAGTGCCTGCAAAGCCGCCATCTTCCTTTTTTTCGCCTATCTAGAACTCTCTAGTCTTTTTAAGGATCTATTAAGGGTGATGATTCTTACTTTCTTTATTTATAATTATTCTCCTTTTCATCGCTATAACAATAATAATCAATACAGAATTGATACTATCATAATATATATGAAATCTGTATAAATTAAAATATTCTATTTAAGCATATTTATTTTATTTTAAGCATAATAAGGCGTCTTTGCTAGAATATTTATAAATTCATGCATATATTTATATATTTCTAGATATAGGATTCATTCCTGAATTAATTAACCGATCCACATAAATTTGGGGAAACAGATACTTGGCGTAATGTGGACTGTATTTAGTTTAATTTAATTTTGTGCAAAAGAAGCTAAGAGGAATGGAACGCCATCGTAAAAATTCCGATAGCTCTGATTCTTGTGAAATTTTAATAATAGTTATAAGACATCAATTAATAAATATTCCCCAAATCTCAATTTCTTCAGAATATTAGTAATTGTCTGTATTTTTGAGATGAGGTGTTTTCATTGATTGAGATTGTTGGACTAACTTCCTCGTCTTGGTTGTTATAGACACAACGTTTCGGCCGTTTTGCCCTCCGGCCTTCATCAGGTGTTTTGTATCGAACTGGAGAACCGTTTGTTAGGAGTCTCGAACCCAACCCTTTATTATTATTACGGGGGTACCGTGTTCAGACTCCAGCTAGGCTCTGGGATATAGTTGCTGACTATCCAGGACTTATACAGTCCGATACAAAACACCTGGTGAAGGCCGGAGGGTTAAACGGCCGAAACGTTGTGTCTATAACAACCAAGATGAGGAAGTCAGTCCAACAATCTCAATCCTCAGAATATTTTAAATGGCTTTTAGAGAGGTATATTAGAGGCACAGACTTCCATTGAAAATGCAAGCATTGTTTCATTGTCATTGAATTTAATCCATATTCATTGGACACGGATTAATCAAAATTCAATTAATTTACATTTCTTATTTAGACTCCTTAATATTAAACCTTTATTCTTAAACATTTTCTAGAATGAAAATCATGCAATCGATTTTATTAAAATTAAAATTTGAATAAGAATTATAGAAAGAAGTTTACACCAGAACCTTTTGTTCTACATAGAACCAATAAAGATAAATTACAACAGTACATTTTAATCCCCTTGATCTATTTTCATTATCAATATAATTTCTCTTCATATTATATTGAAAGTGGGCGGGGATAACGGACATACCTGGCATCAAGAATGTCATTGTGCTTTATTCTACTCGGCGTTGTCCAGAAGCAATGAATATAATATTACAATATTACATATACAGTATTGCATATGAAAGGGATAGCTTCAGTAAATGAATTGCATTATTATGAATTTTTCAACACATTAAAACCACACAGAGGAATGAGTTGGATGGAGGATAAAGAGAAATGTTACAATATTTTTGGATATGATTAAAGAAAATTAGACTGTTCTACTTACAGACACTGGCGATAGAAACTGACCAATGAAATAGAGCCACGTTTTGCTAACAGCCAACCAGAATCTGGCATTGCACCATAAAAATACTGGATTTGTACGAATTCCCATACATAATCTTTCGTGTCCACATGAGAAATGTCTTTGCTCTTTTTCTGCAAAATTTAAAATTCAAAACTTATACAGATCAGCTACCCACCACAAACTCTTTTTCTTTTCCAGGACTTATACAGATTAGCTACCCATTAGAAACTCTTCTGAAATTAAACATGGCTTTCAATTATAAAAGAAGGTTGAAAAGAAGGACGGTAAAATGGTAGAGGGGGGAAAGAAAGATAAAGAAATGGTAGAAGGGGAAAGAAAGATAAAGAGATGGATAAAGAAAGAGTGGGGGGCAGTGTTTTTAAATATAACATTGTTATACTATTTAATTGTTTTTTTTATTTTTATGACTCTGGGCAACGCCGGGTAGCAATGCTAGTATATATATATATATATATATATATATATATATATGAAATCTGTTTGCCTAATTTTCATCTGCTTACTGTCACAATGATATCAAGCTATTTGTATTGAAAGATGAAACAAAAACGGACAGCTATCATAAATAAATTACTGCGACACTTTTGCAGAAGTGATGGTATGATTAATCAAGCCATGATGGCTTTTGAGTCATCAAAGATATTGGAAACGAAACCTCTTGTCGATGTGCAGGTGGAGGGTTAGGAGTAGGTTATGACTAGACCTTGCCCCGCCCCAGCAACACTTGTCATTAGCTTTCTCACCTGAGTTCATGATCATAGGTGCAGGGCAGGAGGCACCTCTGTTCCTTAGCATAGGCAGTTTTCAAAAGTTGCAAACTTTTACACTTTGTTCATTTTTATACCTCATTTTTTTTCCAACTCTCTCTCTCTTTCTCTCATTATCTATATATCTATCTATATATGTATCCATCTATCTCACACACAAGGCTTGCTTTATTCTAAAATAAAATGAAGTGGTATTCACCCTAGGAGGGTTGCACCGGCTTCCTCTAAAGGAGGAAGTTTCATGGGGTATCAAATACACAAATTATCCATAGTCGCATATGAAACCTTTGTATCGCTTTATAGCATGTGAATATTTTTTTTAATTTTGAAATTGCCACGTAACGCAGAGAAGTGAAATTTGGTACACTAGAAAAAAGGTGCCTTATTTCCCTGATTTTTATGGAATTTGAATAAATATTTTTTAAATTATGCTAATTTTTCTATTTACTGAGAATTTTAAGTGTGTATCACTTTATTGCAAGTCTTCCAAACTGTCTAGAAAGGGTCCATTGACAGCTAGTGAAAAGCGATGTGCTGTTGCAGGCCTTGCAGAAGGTTTATCTCTTGCAGATCTAGCCAAAGAGCTTGGAAGAGATCGAAGAACATTGTCTTCATTCGTTGAAAATCCAAACACCAAACACAGGAAGGACAGAAACACAAGAAAGTCAGTTTCTGCTTGTGATGTTAGAAAAATTTTGTCGTCAACTTATCAAGCAGCTGGGCAACAACAGTGCTGCTATATTTGACATGGTTTAAATTCCTTCCTTGTCCAGAAAGATACGCTGCAATGTCTTAAACGAAATTGCAAGAAGCATTAAGCCCATAACAAGACCTGTTTTAAACCAAACTCATAAGGGAAAACGTTTAGCTTGGGCTCAGAAATACACGAAAACCCGTTTTGAAAATGTTCTTTTCCCCGATGAGGCCAGAGCAAATTTGGAGTCCTCTTGGATTCCCTACCCTCATCGATTCCGTCAACAGGGAGGTGAAAGTGTCATGTTTTGGGCTGGAATAATCTGCGATGAACATATTGGACCATTTCGAGTGCCAGAAGGTGTCAAACTGACAAGCCAGTCTTATATTTTATTTTTAAATGAGCATTTATCACCCTGGCTTGATGACCTTCCACAAATTGATTTTTATGCATCCTACTCAGCCAAGGCTATGATTCCTATCTTAAGTCATTAGGCATTAGTGGAGAAAATTTGATGACATGGCCACCTTGTTCTCCAGATATAAGCCCAATTGAGCAGCTCTGGTCAATAATAAAGATAAAAGTTTATGAAAGAGGTGTTCACTTTTCATCGAAGGATGAACTTTGGAGGAAGACTTTGGAAGTTTCTTATAGCATAACATCATCTCAAATCCGATGATTGACATCATCAGTTGACAAGCTGCAATTCAAAGTGATTTTGAAGCATGCGAATTATGTTGATGAATAAATATTTACTTAGATAAAATAATGTGAAATTCATTCTTATTTTTGGTTAATATTTGTTACTGGATATGTTCTTTAGTTCATATAAATAGGAACATGAAGTTAGAATATTATTTTTATTACCGAAAATATACATTTCTAAATACTTGCAATAAAGTGATACATACTTAAAATTACCAGAAAATAGAAAAATTAGCATAATTTTCAAAATATTTGTTCAAAAACCACAAAAATCAAGGAGATGAGGTATCAAAGCAAAATTCGATCCCAAATGCAGAAAAATGAAATTTGGCACACTGGTGGAGCATAACAAGATACCTCATATAATATTATAGTATTTAATAAAACTACAAGTAAGTCATAGATCTTACTTGGTAACAAAGAGTGAAGTAGAGGGAATAGAGGGACGGACAAGGTGATTTCACGTGAATGGATACTCTGGTGAAGAGTAAAATATTCAATAACGGTAAAATCCAAAAAAGTTGATTAAATTTCCATTTCCATAAGTAAAATCCAAAAGAAATTGCGTTAACAGAAAATTGGTGGAGGGTAAAATCTTTACCGTTATATATATATATTTCCTTTGGATTTTACTTGTGGAAATGGAAATTTAATCAACTTTTTTGGATTTTACCGTTATTGGATATTTTACCCTCCATCAGAGTTATTATACACCAACAGCTATAATAAAATTAAAAATAGAAGAAAAAGAACTATAATTTGGTATACGGCCCCATACAATCAAATGTTAAAAACAAAACTTGGCAAGAAATTTCTAGATCTTATTCAAAAACACTTTCCCGCAACCAACCCCTTACACAAAATCTTCAATAAAAATACCTTGAAGTTATCTTACAGTTGTTGCGAAAATTTAGAGATGATAATTAAAGCACATAATAACAAAATACTAAATGAAAACAATGTAAACAACAACAACAAAATAAAAAATAAAAAAAGTAGACACCATGACAGAAATAAAGCCAACACTAGCAGAAATAATAATAATAATAATAATAATAATAATAATAACAATAATAATAATAATAATAATAACAAACCAACCCCGGACAAGAACAACCATACCATAAATGATAATACTAATAACGAACAAGATAAATGCAATTGTAGACACCGCACAATTTGCCCAGTCCAAAATAAATGTCTAACAAAAAGTGTAGTTTATCAAGCAACAATATTTGCGAAAGAAAACCCGAATAACAAGAAATATTACATAGGCATGACTTCCTTAGATTTTAAGACCCGATACTATGACCACAAAAGTACCTTCAAAAATAAAAAACACCGTATAAAACAACACTAGCGAATAAATACTGGGAACTCAAAGAAAGCGGACATTCGCCGGTAGTCGAATGGAAAATAATGAGACAAGCTACCACGTGCAGACATTTAGACGACCCATGTAAATTATGCCTCCATGAAAAATTTGCTATCCTGTACTTTAAAGAACCTCAAAATCTATTAAACTGTAGACGAGAAATAGCAAACAACTGTGTTCACAAAATAAAACTTACTCTAGGATAGCGATACAAAATAGCTTTAAAACTAACAATAACAATAGAAAACAAACAAATAAATAAATTAAATAAACATGAATATACATAAACGATCACACATATATGTATATATATATATATATATATATATATATATATATGTATGTATATATGTGTGCATGTGTGTGTGTACACATAGGTATATTCATATATATATAAAAAAAAAGGAGGGAAAAGATCTACCTTAAACTACTAGCCTAGTTCTAAAACAGATCCTTTGTTCGATAAAATGCATGCCCATTGGCTGATAGGAAGGGGCGCGGGGGATACTAGAAAGCTGATTGGCTAACTAGAAATCCTCAACATATATAAAAACAAGAAGCAACCACAAAATTTGCGCATAAGCCTGACGAATCCTACAGTGGATGAAACGCAGAATATTCAGTGTAGCTTAATCGCCATATATATCTTATAAATTACTATATATATATATATATATATATATATATATATATATATATATATATATATATATATATATATATATATATACATATAAGCTCGAATTTTAGAAATCTTTGTGGACCGTAGAAATATTATATTTTATAGGCTATAAATAACCTTACCAAGGTTTGCAAAATCAAAATAGGAGAAATTCTCAAGGGAAATATCCGTAGGGAAAAAGAAAGTTTAATCATCTGGTTGCACCAACCATTATTAATTGTTAGACTATACTAATGAGAGAATTGCTATTGTGAATTCTAGATTAATATCTACTTGATGTCACTTTAAACTGAAATGAAAATAAATATAAACCATATTTATATGTATATGAACTCAAAGTCTAATCACACATCGTCAGCAATAACTAGCAAAAAAAATGTATTAAAGAAGTCAAGCCGCCTTTAGAAATAGTGAGTGGAAAAAGTAAATCTGATACTTAATGGTCAATGGTGGGGAAACCCCTTGTATACTAAGGCAATTTTTATTTTTGCCTACTTTCATCCTCTAGGGAAACTGATCCTCCCCCCCCCCACCACATTAAAAACGACCTTCTGTCACATTTTGCTTGCATGGGGAAGCAAATAAATACCAATATTGAAATTAAATATACGACATTCCTACACACACAATTGTGTTGACCTAAAAATAGTCCAAAAAATGATTAGATTTTAAAAAAGAAATGGAATTTGAGCGCGCATATCTTGTCTTAGAGAAGACGAATCTAATCTGTTTGTCGGTCAAGAACTAAGTCTGGAGGAAGGAGGAGTGAAGGGTAGGAAAATCTTTAGGAATATTTTCTTAATTAAATCTAAGAGGTAAAGGGATATTTACCTTCAAGATGTTTTCTGGTTCTTTGTTGTTTTAAAACATAATATCCTCTTACTCGCACTAACTGACCTCCCACCTTCATGCCATTACCCAAACACTTCACGACTAATAAACATTCTTGTCTACTTCATCCCCCTGCTTTATCTGTAAATAACTGCAGTTCTTTATCATGTGCAGTAATTATTGAACGAGTTAGGCTGGGATTATTTTCACGAGGAACCTTTTTAGTGCTGTGTTTCGTAAAAAAAAGAAAAGAATTCTTTTGTTTAGTTAGCAGACAATTAGAATCATTATTAAAATGAATGCATCAAATATAGATTAAGCACCTCCGATTATGATGACAATTGAAAAGGACAAGTTTAGCATGTTAAGACTGATGTTACCTAAATGTTAGACTTTTATAAACATAAAAATGTATTTTTAAATTGCCTTGATCTTAGAATAGACGTTTTTCATTGAAAATTCTAAAATCATATTAATTATATCTATCTATCTATCTATCTATCTATCTATCTATATATATATATATACATATATATATATATATATATATATATATATATATATATATATATATATATATATATATAAAGCTGAATGTCTGTGTGTGTATGTGTGTGTGTCTGGTTACGAATAGGCTCCTATATGGTTGACTATTTAAAAAAAACTGATTACATATAATGATAGAAGATTTATCGAGACACAGGAATGGATATGTTTGATCTGGCAGAACGGTGGTTCATTAAAATGTTTTTGATATAGATGTACATAATAATACTTTGATAAATATATTTTAACTTAAATAGGGATGGTATAATAAAATTGTGGGGTCTGCGTTCGCCCCTGGCCTCCATAGAATGGAAATAGGCACAAACTTTGATAAAGACTTTTCATATCTATCTGCGTAAGTATGCTTTGATAATTATGTTTCAGTTTGAAGAATTATGGTATAATAAAATTATGAGGTGTTCGTTCGCCCCTGACCTCCATAGAATGGAAATATGTCACAATGTTTAACAAAGTTTTTTAATATAGATCCACAGAATATTGTGATAAGTGTTTCAGTGTGAACAGGTATGGTATAATAAATGATGGGGTTTATCTATTTTATTTTTACTTTCATCATATTTTGCTTTGGTTTTGATACCCCGAAATTCGAAGCTACCTTTTTACAACCCTTCCTTTTCATAACCTATCATACTTTAATAAATCAGAGTCCTTTTTCTGTAGGCTATTGTTGAACCCAGTCAACGATGGGTACTTTTGCTAGTATATATATATATATATATATATATATATATATATATATATATATATATATATATATATATATATATATATATTAGTTCTCACGTGAAAGAGTAGGAAACAAAATGTTTTAAATAATAATAATAACAGAATAACAATAACAAAGACTTTCGCTGGCGAGAACTACTATTGACAGTAACCAGTTATACAAACCTTTTGAAATTTCATCTCTATTTTTCTCGTTATGTACTGAATATTTGTTAATGAAACTATATGAAATATGTTACTTATTAAATTATAAAGATTTTCTATTCTGAAAGCAGTTTAAAAAAAATTAATCTAATGTAATGTACATTATGTTGCAATTTAAAACCATTATCTTTCATCTAGCAATTAATGACATAGATATAAAATTTTCAATGATTTTTTAAATAGTGGAACAGAATGTACATTATATAAAATAAATCCAAGGTAATTTTTGGTTCAATTTAAATTAAATTTTTATACCTTACTTTGTAAAATTTATAAAAGTGCAT
The DNA here is from genome assembly GCF_053919585.1 of Euprymna scolopes. Lineage (NCBI taxonomy): Eukaryota > Metazoa > Mollusca > Cephalopoda > Sepiida > Sepiolidae > Euprymna > Euprymna scolopes. Next base: position 76,253,458 of record NC_136497.1, read on the forward strand.
TTTTATACTTTACTTTGTAAAATTTATAAAAGTGCACTTTGAAGATAAATAAGTTTCAAATTGAATCTTGTACCTTTATTTTTAAAGCCTATAGTAAAAACATTTTGTTTAACAATTTTTATGCCTTGGATGAAATGCTTTTCTTACTTGTATATATATATATATATATATATATATATATATATATATATATATATATATATATATATATATATATATATATATATATATATGTATATATATATATATATATATATATATATATAAAATTAACAGAGATGATGCACTTTTCGTAACAAACTTCACAAATAAAACTTACGAAAAAGCAATTAAATCCCTACATAAATTATTTAAAAATTATGGACTTACTATTAAAATCGACCCTGATAAAAAATTGGTTAATTTCTTAGACATAACCTTAAATTTTGAAAACTCTACCTTTGAACCCTATCATAAGCCTAACCAATCTGTACTATATGTCCATAACGAATCAAACCACCCTAGATCAATATTGAAATCAATAGTTCCCAATGTCTCTTTTAGAATTTCTAGACTATCTTCCAATAAATCTATATTTAACAAAAATGAAAAATATTACAATGAAGCCCTTAAAAACTCAGGATATCTAACTCAACTATGCCAAACCTTCATCAAATAATAATTAGTTCTAACAATAAAAAAAATTGATAATATACAAAATACAAATACAGAAAATATAGCAGGCTGTAACTGTAGAAGAAAAAATAGATGCCCCCTACAAGGTTCATGCAAAGTAAAAAAAATTGTAGTTTATAGCTGCACAGTATCACAAACCCCAAATTTAAATGAAGTTAACAGCAACCATAACTCGACCACCTGATTAAATAACTCCACCAACTTTAACCAATCTACCAATCAAATACAGACCAACCCTTCACATACCAATGCCACCCCTAATCTACCTGAAAATAAATGCATTAAACAAGACGCAATCTACTTTGGTTCCACATCTGGACTTATTAAGCATAGAATTTCAACCCATAAGCATTCTTTTAAAAACCACTCCCTGTTGAACCAAACTACTCTATCCAAACATATTTGGCGACTCAAAGATAAGAATATTTCCTTCAATTTGAAATGGCAAATAATAGGATCATATAAAGGATATACACCAGGAGATAGATTCTGTGCACTTTTTACACAGGAGACCCTAAAGATTTTAAAATATGACGATATCAAAAATAGAACCACCCTCCTAAATTCAAGAGAGGAGCTTATATCCTCGTGCAGTAATAAACTTTGGTTTAAATTTAACAAATATAAACCACCATAAGTCATTAAAAATGTTACTTATTAATATTCAATCTTGAAATTTAAGTTTAACTTGATACCCTTAGTAATAAAATTTTGATCATCAATATTATTATTAATATTAGTTTATCTGATATATTTACCATTATTGTATATTGTTTAAATATATATTTAAGCTTAACCTATACTATATTTATTAATTTCAATAAATAAATAAATAAATAAAGTATTAAAAATACTAAATTCAATAAGTTCAAAATATAATAATTATAATCTAAATAGAATAAACACTAATTATCTCCCTTTGATTATTTAATTAGAAAAATAAGATTATCTTCCCTGTTTTTTAAATATTAGCTTAATTTTAAATTAGACGTTTACTAACATATTCTAACCGCTAAAAAAGGTTCCATTGGCGTTCTTTTTGAAAATTCAACATTTCGTACATTTATAAGCTACAATCAACATCCAAATGAATGCTTTGACGATAATTACGGTTTTCAAAAGGCGAACAATTGAAAGGTATATATATGTATGTATATATATATATATATATATATATATATAATTCTTAACTTTTATTAAAAACATATTATTATAACCTTATATTTAAGCCAAATTCAGATTGATAATTTTATTCTATTTTTTTATTCTCAACCCATATTACTTTTCTTATCAAGTAAATATTTTCCTTTTTATTTTAATTTTTTCTAGATACATCTGCCTTACTTAAAAATTGCTAGGTTTATTTATGGTGTCTTTTACATATATAAAAAAAACCCACCCAATACTTTTGCTGATGACGAGACTTTGTTTAAAAAAAACTATATGTCAAAATTATTGTCCATGGCTTAATGTCTATCACAATAAAAACATCGTTTCCGAAACGATCGTACAAATTATTGACTTTGTTGTTGTTCCTTCTTATGATACAGATTTTTAATTTTTAAGTCTAATTTGAATTTTAAATTATCAATCACATTACTATATATATATATATATATATATATATATATATATATATATATATATATATATATATATATAATAAAGCTGATGCTTGTGTGTGTGTCTCTGTACGCGAATAGGTTCTTATATGGTTGACTATTATACTAAACTGACCACATACAATGATAGAAGAGCTATGGTGGATCAAAGATTCTGAACAGGGGTGGTTAATTAAAATTGAGGGGTCTACGTACGCATTTGTCTGCCAAAGTATGGAAACAAAAAAATAATCGAAAATCTTTATAAGATCAAGATGTACATAGATAAGTATGTTTCAGCTTGGACAGAGATGGTATAATAAAATTGTGGGGTCTGCGTTCGTGCCTGGCCTCCATAGAAACTTTTGATATCTCTCCATGTAAGTATATTTTGATAATTATGTTTCAATTTGAAGAAATATGGTATAATAAAAGTATGGGTTCTGCGTTCGCACCTGACCTCATTGGAATGGAAATATGTCACAAAGCTGAACAAGTTTTTGTTGTTTTTAATATAGGATCCACATAAGAATATTGTGATAAGCATATTTCAGTTTGAAAAGGCGTGGTATAATAAAGTTATGGGGTTCATCTAACTTCCATGGAATCGTTTTTAATTTTTTTTTACTCAAATGTAGTTTAACAAAAATAAGTTGTTTGTGAGTAATGTCGGAACCAATTTAGGTGCCTGAAATAGGATTTGACCAATATTTAATTAATTTATGATAAATATGGAAGGGTTAAACTGTTTGATATTATTTTCTGTCTGTGTGTTCTTGCTTAGCTTGTTCATTTAAGTAACTGATATTTTTAAATACCAAAGTTACTTAGTTTAACTCTTCCATTTTTTATCATTTTAATTAAACTATATTTTAGTAAAAAAATAAAGACCATTTATATTTTAGATTCATTTAATATTATTAAATAAATAGAACAATTAAAGAATGAGGTCAAAATAAAACACAAGATCGATTTTATGAGGTATAAATGAAGATTTTCGAAAAGGATTTGTTCTCTGACTGACGAGGAAAGAGCAGATACTGAAGTTTTAATTATTCATTTGAAAATAAAATTAAAATTCTTTTTTTTTTTTTCCATGATAGATACTACTCTTGGAATTATTTATTCACAAATAAAACACATTTTATTTACAAATATTTTCTAATGATTTCTTTAAAATTTCTCATGCAAAGAAATAGAATTTCTTTACTTTTCGCAGATATTTTTGTAGTTTGATTGATCGAATTAGAATTTATTTTTTAACTAAAAATAATTTTAAAATAGAAAAAAAATTTAGTTATAGTCCTTTTATCACATCTCAATTGACCCCAAATCAATTTGAAAATACCACAAAATATGTTTTATATGCTTTATATATATATATATATATATATATATATATATATATATATATATATATATATGATGGAGTCCGTAATAGCATAATGAATTCGGCAGAACGATATAAAATTAAATTAGCTTCATAAATAACAAACCTTTTTTCTTTCTTGGACAAAGCCTTAAACTTAAATTTAGAGAATTCCTGTTGAATGACTATGGGTCAAATTTAATGCAAATCTAGAATACTTGGATTTACAAATGGGAGATTGTGCAAATACATACAATACTCCAAAGAAACTGAAAATTTGGGGAATATTTCTTAATTGATATCTATTCCGTAAACCGCACACTGGATAGGGAAGGTGAAGTTAATAGAATAGCGCTAAATAAAGTCTGGCATGAACGTTTTCTCAGGGAAATCAACTTGGGCGATATATCTTTTCTGAATTTTTGAGATGAGGATTGATTATTCTCGAGGCTCAGTGGCACAGTGGTTAGAGTACTTGGAAAAATCTATCGTAAAAAGTAACATTTTCCTGAAGCTTGAAAAATACAATTGTGAATTACTTAGGACTTCTATCAAGTCGTGGCTGACGGAACTGGTGCATGCTTCCCCTGTGAAGTAAATAAAACATTCTGTTTGAAATTCTGTCCAAATTCCCAACTTCGCCGGAAACATTCTCAAGTTCAACAACATAGACCTGAAGAAGGTCAGATGTTACAGCGACTGAAATGTTGTGAAAATGACGGTCAAGATGAAAACAGTAGCCCAAAGAATCCAAATAATATAATTTGATGATATTATTTGACAATTATTTCATAAAATCAAATCTCTCTTAATTAAAAGAAAGTATCTATATCCAAGCAAGATCACATGGACACACGTGAGCCCCAGGAGTTGATATTAAAACCTATATTACTCCTGATCTTCATGAACGACCTCATGAGGTAGCCATGTTTGTTAAAGATGCTATATTTGCTGAGATTACACTTTATTTCGTGCATGAGTTCAAGACAATGGCTGAATAACTAAAACTTAGAAAATAATTCCGCATCTGCATGAAAATGGAGCTAAAAATGGAGAGTTACATTTAATGCTACAATGACAAAGCCCGTTTTCTTTAACAACTGTAAGAAACCTTTCGAACTACTAATTGTCATGACTAACAACTTTCAAACTTTTTGGTCTGACGTTCTCAGGTAACATGAAATGAAATAAGTGCATAGAAGATGCTGATAACGTTGCTGCAAAGAGTGTAAACTCCCTCTGCAGGACTAGAAAACTTCTTACACCTGCCAGATCATAGACAGTGTTCCAACCACTAGGTTTTTGATTTTGGGCAGGATAAAAATAAGAATTTCGAACCTAATGGGTCCCACACTAGTTGACAAGTTCCAATCTCTACAAAGTTGTATCCCTATGTGAAATGTACTCTGATGAACTTTAATAACTTGTAATCCATAAACTAAAATGTCTCTAACACACGCGATCAACTGCTAAAGTCCACCTGTCCTGTACAAATTTCTTAAGATTTTGGAAGATTGTCTGCTCTGATAGAAAGTAAGAGAAACAGATGACAACTTTGAAAATAGAAGTTGTCGGTGTTCATCTGCCATTGGTAAACGTAAATTCAAGGCTTTAGTGAAAGTAAATACAAGAACTTTGCAAGAAGTTGCTGTAATCTTACAATTCTGCACCAAACTCCATCAACTGAAGAAAATTTTAAAGTTTTACAAAGTGGTTCCATACAAACGTAAAAAAAAAATCAATCAGTTGTAAATAACACCCTGTCAACACACAGGTTCCAATCAGATCGCAAAAGTTAAATGATATTAAACCTTGTTATACTTAGATCGGTGGTCATCTGAGAATACCAGATGCTGTAATACTAGGCTTGCTGTGAAGTGTAATCGATAACCGACAAGTGTCTTGTCAAAGGAATGATTTTGGTTCAGCATCTCTCAGACCAGATATACTGGAGCTATGCATCTTTCGTGTTGAGAAAGAGATTTATAATAATATTGATGACATCGGTTCCGGATGTGATCACTGCTTAATTTGTACAACAAAAAGCCCAACTCCTGATTATATTTTCATAATAATTCTTGACAATTAACCCAACAGCAACATCAAGTGCAGCACAAAAACATATATAGCATAATCACGTTGACACACCAGTTCTTATTAGGTCATCAAATTGAAGCAATGTTGAGTTTCGTTAGTATTAGATTAATGGCCATTTAAAAATACTACACACGAAAACATAAGAGCACCAAAACATCGCCCTGTGGAAAAGAAAACAAAAACTGCAAAAAAAAATAAATAAATAAAAATAAAAAAAATAGAATCATTATCTCCTCTGATCAGGATATACGTGCGACTACGGCCTTATATTTCGTTAAGAAAGTTTTTATGGAATTAAATCCACAAGCAGTTCCTATAGAGATTTAATTCTATAAAAACCTTCTTCTATAGAAGAAGCCGGCTCAACCAGACTAGGATGACTGCTGCACCATATACCTAGTAGATGCAGCACATTCCTCCAAATCCCAGATTGATGACTCTTTGGGGATATAGAAGAGTATTAGTCCACTATTTATTCTAGATCAAATGATCAATAAAGTGAATTAGTGTCCACAAATCAATACAATGCACCAGAAAGCTCAGTGTATATACCGGCCATATATCAATAGGAAAGGCCCATTTGGCTGCATTAAAATGTTAAACCACATGTCTCACATATCGCTTTGTGGAAGCTAAAGAAATTTTGACATCAGCCACCATATTCACCAGACATCTCGCCCACAGACTTCCACTTATTCTAGCATCTTCTTACAGGATGAATTATTTTCTGTGTCTCAGGAGATGACATTTTATCCCTTCAATTTTTTTTCTGTGTTTTAGAAATGTGTTAAATGTGTTTTTTTTTTCAATTAATAAGGTTGAGTTCAAGCTGATTGATAAACATTTGAAATTGAAGGTAAAATTCAACATTATTTTCTTACCCACTTAAATCCCAACAGAATTATCACGATATTCTCAAAATGTGAGAAAAAATATATTATAGAGATGATTATACAAAATCAAGTTTCACTTGTCTCAAACATATATAAAAGAAATTGAAATTCAGTTAATATGAGACAAATTTATAACTCGATTGTAAATTGAATTATCAAATTTCCATCAGGCAATTATGATATTTGTTCAATCAATAGATGTTATGGCTTTTTTATCATGACGAATTTGAACTTTCTCAATTTAATTTGGAGGAATTAAGTTAAAAGTTTATTTTTATGTAGCAATGCTCAGACAATTCGTCTGTAATAGAATTGACTCATCATCATCATCATCATCATCATCATCATCGTCATCATCGTCATCATCGTCATCATTATCATCATCATTATCATTATTATCATTATCATCATCATCTAATTTGTATGGATGGAGCTGCATATCAACGTGTAGAATTCTTCTGATTGTTCGATCAGACAATCCCAAGGTCAGAGCGTGTTTGCGACCTGAACGTGTAAGAGACTGAGTAACAGAAAGTCTCACAGCTCAAATACCGTCTGGCGTTCGAGTGCTTCGAGGTCTTCCAGGTTGTATCTTTTAAGTGAAAACACTGTAGCTCTGAAATGTGTAACCTAGAGCTGCATCTGTAATGAACTCGGAAAGATCTCAGTGTTGCAGTTACAGATTCACCATTCTTCAAAAACATCTCTGCAGTAAAACCTTGCTCCAGTTTAATCTATATTACTTGATGAGGGTACCTGACAAAATATGTTAAGTTTTGCGGTGACTTCAATGCCCATAATGTGGAATGGCTGACCCACTCTAATAAAACCGATGATGAGGGGAGGTTTTGTCATGATTTTGCCATTGCCTATGATCTCACTCAGATTGTTCACAAACCCACCCGTGTGCCCGATACACCCGGTCAATATGCAAGCCTTCTAGACCTTTTCCTCTCAACTTTCCCTGAGCTGTGTTGATGTTCCGTTCTATCTCTTCTGGGATCCTCTGACCACTCAGTTGTAGCAGTTAAGATAAAAATGAAATGTAATAAGTCTTCAGACGTACCTCTCCACCGTACTGTATATCGATACTCTATGGCTGACTGGAATAGCTTCCGTACATTCATATCTGACCTACCTCTGCATTCCATGTTTAAAAAGGATGTGTCCTCTATAGCATCAGACCTGACCAAATGGTTAATTGTAGGCATAAACCGATTCACACCATCCAAAAAATTTCAACAAAAACCTAACAGCCAACCATGGTTCTCCCCTGAATGTGCTGCTGCCATCGCGCACAGAAATCACTTTTTCCATAGCTACCAACGTAATAGATGTACTGAGACTAAAGCTGCTTTTAGGACTGCCAGAAACCACTGTAAAAGAGTAATAAAAAATGCAAGAGAGCTATATACTCAGTCTGTTAAATCCAACCAGTTCTGGCAAATAGCAAACAGGATCTTGAACAGAAGCATGCGTTCTATCCCAACTATCATCAATGGACCTGAGGTCATCTCGTCAGCATCAGACAAGGCCAGACTATTTGCCAAGAACTTTGCAGCTAATTCTACCCTATGCGACAATGACCATCAACTCCCTGTATTTCCTCCTACAACAGACAACACGCTAAGTAACATACAAATATCTGTGCGTGAGGTCGCCAAGCTAATCAAGAACTTTGATCCCAGTAAAGCAACTGGCCCTGATGGCATTCCAATTATAGTGCTGAAAAAGCCCCCATACTTACAAAACTGTTTAAGCGTTGCCTTAAGGAGAAGTGCTTTCCAACACCCTGGAAAACCTCATCAGTATGCCCTGTATTTAAGAATTCTGGTGAAAAGTCATCTCCCTCTCTGTACAGACCAATAAGTCTCCTGTGTGTCATGAGTAAGTTGTTGGAATCCATATTAAATAAAGAAGTAGTCAACCACCTCAACAAAAACAACCTTCTTAGTGACATGCAATATGGTTTCCGCTCTGCAAGATCTACAGCAGATGTGCTAACGGTTATATTAAATAGGATTAGTGAAATCTCTTGACAAAGGTTTCCTTTCCAGGGCAATTGCTCTTGACATATCGAAGGCCTTCGATAAGGTATGGCATAAGGGCCTACCTTACAAGATTTCCAGCTATGGTATTACTGGAAATATTTTCTCAATGATTAAATCATTTCTCTCTGATAGGTTCATAAGAGTAGTGGTTCATGGGCAGAAATCAGAGGCCCACAGTATTAATGCTGGAGTTCACAGGGGTCCATCCTGGGCCCAACTCTCTTCCTGATCTACATCAATGATCTCCCAAAACACATACTTAAATCATTCGTTGACATCTATGCAGATGACATGACCATCTATGGCAACACATCAAAGGCTGTAAATAACAAAGTTCTCTCTAATTCTCTCTCCTATGATCTTGAGCGCGTGGTACAATGAGGGAAGAGGTGGCTGATCACTTTTAATGCATCAAAAACCAAGCTTCTATCTTTACATCATCAACCCTCTGATCCCCATCTGGCATTAATTGAAATGGATGGCTCTCGTCTTGGAGAGGCTCCATGTTTTGACAAGCTTTTGGGTTTGACCTTTACTCCTGATCTGAAATGGAACATGTACATCAAGTCTGTTGCCAAGGACGCTGGGAAAATGGTGAAATCCTTTTACCGCTCCAGAAGATATCTCACTACTGATGCAATTCTCTATCTATATAAAAGCCAAGTACGTCCAAGGATGGAGTACTGCTGCCACATCTGGGCAGGAGCTGCTAAAAACAGCCTATCCTGCCTTGACAGAGTACAAAATAGACTTTGTGGTTTAGTGGGGGGTGCCCTTTTCTCTTCCCTGCAACCTCTCTCCCACAGAAGAGACGTTGCAAGCCTGTCTTTGTTTTATCGTTATTTCTATGGCAGGTGTTCGTCCCCCCTTGCCAATCTTTCACGAGAAACACCCTTCTGGCTGAAACCACTGTCAATAATTTTCCCCACTCTTTATCTGTGCCTAAATCCAAACGTAGATTCCATGAGCAAAGCTTCTTTCTTAGAACTGACCGCCAGTGGAACACTCTGCTGCTTTCCTGTTTCCCACCTGACTACAACTTGGACGTCTTCAAGTCCAACATAAACAAACTCCTGACAAACCGCCCCCTTAAGTAAGATACTCTATCAAAACCCCCAATACTAATGATTACTACAATACTATCTCATTTATTACTGTACACGCAATAACCCTTATCCCTGAGCGGCCTTCGGGCCTTGATAAGTGGTGATCCGCATGTAAAAAAAAAAAAAAAAAAAAAAACAATGAAAAGACGATAAACTACTGATTTTAGTTTTGTGGGTCGATGATATTTTAATTGCATCAAATTGTGACATAATGTTAACCGATGTTAAGAACACATTAAGTAAAAGATTCAAAAAGTTGCAAAACACACTTGACAGAAACCCACATAGAGAACAAGTTAGTTGCCGACCTGAATTTTCCATCATAACCCACATTCAACTCTAAGAAAAAGATAATGAGCACGGTACACTGCTTTATTTTTATTTATCGGCAATATGAAAACATTTGAAACCATCAGATTCAGCTTTGACAAGTCAAAGAGTTGAAAACGCTTATATCAACTTGTATCTAGATCTTCACGATAAAGCCACAGCAACTTTAGAACTCCAAGATAATGAAAAAGTCAATTTAGAAAGTGATGCCAGACAAGGCAACAAACAGTTAACCAAACCTATTTTACATCCTGCCTAGAAAATTTGGTAATCACTAAAAGCTGACTTGGAAGGCAGAGGCATCAATATAAATGGAGAATACCTCGTTCATCTATAATTTACTGATGATATCATTCTTACAAGTGATACACGTCAAGAACTAAAAGGAGTTCGTAACGATATTCACAATGCTAGCCATATTGTTAGAATGTGTACATAGGAAAACTAAGATCATGTGCAACAAATATGTCACAAAAAGACCCAGTTATAGTAAACAGAACACATGTCAAGGAAGTTGATAACTATATCTATCTAGGGAAAGAGGAGAGAGATGATGCTGATGTCAAGTCTAAAATCAACTCGCAAATTGCGCTTTGATTGACAGCCTTTTACAAAGTAGAACGCATTATAAAGAGTAGAAAATGCATTATGTTTGTTATTACATGGCAACTTAAAAATGCGGCAATAAAAAGTTAATAATGGCACAATACAAAAACGAAAGTAGAAGAAAGACTGCAAACTGGAGTAAACGACATCATAGTCACCTTGTGAACAATGGTCAGACCATCTACAAGCAACAGGTCGACATCTAAAGCGACAGAATGGACCCCAAGGCAATGGAAAAGACCAGAAGAAAAAACCCTGGTAGAAAGACGACCTAGACAGCCCGATGGTCTTATGTTATCATGCCTAGCCAAAGACAAAATAAGGTGAGACGAAATAAAAAACGGATTCCACTTCCAGGTTGGTTGGTTGTTTTTGTTTTATGGCATATCAACCCTTTTCGGGTTATTTAATGCCGAAGCCAAAGATTTTGAAGAAACATTTTTTAATAGAATATTTTTTTTTTCCAAGTCAGTTTCTACTTAACCCATACATAACAGGTACTACCACTCCGGGTCAGAGTGAACCTGGGAGCAATGGCAATTAAAAGGTGGCCCCACACTCCCCAAAGCCCGCAAGCTGGGGGCCTCACCATCGGATATAGTTTAAAGTCATATCCAGAACCTCCACTTCGAGGAATGATCATAAACTTTAATGATGATAATAGACAGCAATGTCTTATTTTCATTGTATAGCGTGGACCACTTAAAATTAGGCCGAACTAATAGTAAGTATTAGCAGGCAGTATCAGTCAATATGGTGCGATGTTCTCAGTAATGCATACATATCAATGCGGTCACTTTCAGCATCTCTTAAAAGTAAGGGAAAAAAATTCTTTAAAAGACAAGTACACAATAAAAGGCCGACTTTCACTGCCTACTTCTAGTCGATAGGAGTCAGACTAGTTTTAGGTAAGAAAACCTAGAGGTTGGAAGTTCAATCCACGGTAAAGGCACTTCAAAAAGATTCTAGCCTAAAATGGATGGAATACAAAATGAGATCCACTGGATGGAATAAAGGTTACATACTTTTTACACTAATCGCTCATGTGGTATGCCGAGATGTGCAAAGATGTCGATGCAGGGCATATGTAGCATTTCTTGGTGATGATAAGTGAAAAAAAGATGCTTTGAAAAAACAATACTAGTAACAACGAAAAGTCAACTTTCACTGCCTCATTTTTCCAGTTATTCTCGTCGACAAGTAATCAGGCTACTTTTAAATAAGCGTCACTGATGGGTGACCATTTGGGAATAGCGTGTGCTGTGTGTATTCTCCATTAATCTGATCTTTGTTTCCGTTCATCCTGAACTTCTTGCCGTTGGAATCAGGCAGTGTCATGTCAGTAGGAGTGTTGTTGACGATAGAGGTTAGCACAACCTTTGCTTTGCAGTTACATGTGCAGGTACACTTACAGGCAGTATCCGTTCTATTAAGACTGAACTGAAGCCTGGTCCTGGATATGACCTTAAACTATATCCGATGATAAGGCCCAGGATTGCGGGCTTGGGGGGCCGGTGTTGAGCCACCCTTTAATTGCCATTGCTCCCAGGTCCACTCTGACCCGGAGTGATGGTACCTGTTAGGGTCCCAACTATGGGTTAAATAGAAACCGACTTGAAAAGATATATATATTCTATTAAAAAATGTTTTCTTCCAAATAACTGGATTCGGCATTAAATAGCCTGAAAAGAGTTGATATGCCGTAAAACAAAAACAACCAACCGACCAACCTGAACTGAAGCCAGGATGATAATGATGATGATGATGATGATGATGATGATGATGATGATGATGATGATGATGATGATCCTGTATAATAAAAACTGAGAAACCTTTGTTCTAATCTGATGTACAAAGCCAAATAATAAAAAATCTGACTATCCTACTCTCATCCCTAATGCAGCATCACGGCTTGGCATATTTGAAAAGAATACTTCCTTTCATTATTTATTTTCATAAACCATAGGCATTAAAAGTAAATCATAAATCATAGGCATTAAAAGTCGATCTTGCCAGCTAGGGGCATATCGGTTCACACTTGAGTGTTACATCTGATTCCCCCTTTAGACAGAATTTTATCCATTTCAATGTTTGTGTGTACTTGGTAAGGTTGAACGATGTTCTTCTCATTTATCCATTCATTTATTTATTGTAGGAATATCAAAAATAAAGAAAGAAAAGAAAGAAGAGATACAGAGGATGACGGGGAAGGTCCTCCTCCCCGTTTCTAGACGAGGGGGGCAGGGTGTCAATATTAAGTAAATCATTAGCGAGATCTGTTCTCAGATGTTGTGTCTGGGTGTGGCTTGTTTATTGAAGATGAGAGAAAAAAATAAAACAAAAACAAAAACAAAACACAGAAATTATTTCACCAGAAAGGACCTTATTTGGTCTACACTCTTCTTAGCATAATTTGCTTCTAGTTTATATTTATTGCTGGAGTATATACTCTCAAGTATCGCTACACTGTTACTTATGCTCTGTTCCAGGCTTAACGAACCTCATTAACAAACTTTATATATCTACAATGCTTCACCACACAATCAACAACGACAACATTCTTCCAAATTATTAGACTGCATTCTTTGACACGTTAAGCACTAAAAATGCGATTCCTATTATTTGGAATCTTCGGACTACTGTTCTCATCTTAAGAAATGACACTTAAGATGAGAATAGTTGTCCGAAGAATGAAAATTGTGCGAATAATCAGTCCTCATCTTACAAAATCAGAAACTAAAAATGCTATTTCAAATTTATATGTAACCAATGGCATACAGAGTTCAGGTAATATCCTGGTAATGTCCGGTGACTTTTTATTTTTAATGGAAATCGTCCCAGAAACGGCATGAAGCCACTTGATGTAAGAAGCTAAAACAAAAACAAAACAAAAAATACTACTTCCAAGTCAAAAACTAGTTAACAATATCTCCTACATTTTGACATGCAATCTTCTCGGTCATGTTCGTTCAATCTCTGAGCAATCATTAATTTGTATGGATGGAACTGTCTATCAGTGTGTAGAATTCTCCTGACTCTTCGATCAGATAATTCCAAGATCACAGCATGTTTGCGACCTGCACGTGTAGGGGACTGAGTAAGAGTCTCACAACTCAGATACTGTCTGGCGTTCGAGTGCTTCATATATATATATATATATATATATATATATATATATATATATATATATATATATATATATATATATATATATATATATATATATATATATATAACACACACACACACACACATATATATATATATGTGTGTGTGTGTGTGTGTGTGTGTGTGTGTGTGTGTATGTGTGTGTGTGTGTGTGTGTGTGTGTGTGTGTGTGTGTGTGTGTGAAAGCATTTGTTTTTTCCATTTTTTTACTTAATTGTTAGTTATTTTCTTATTTTGATTGGGATGGGGTATTTTACCGGATGCTAGACATTCACCTGCTATCTCAAATATTCCAGCCAAGAGAATGTTTTAAACATTGTAACCCATATCAAGTACAACTATTATTTGTATTTCTCTTGCACTTGGTTCACCGAGTATATTCTCCAGGTAGGTTTAAACATATTCTTTCATGTTTCTAGTTGCTCCTAAAATGATTAGAATGACGGAGTTCTAAGATTCCTGTTTTTTTTATGTTGTACATAAGATATTGCTATTTTCTTACCTTCTCCCTCCCAGACTGTTAAACCCAGCATTATAGGGGACACTAACTTCTACTAGGGTTGCTTCTTTCTCTATCTTGTCACACATCACTGTATTAGCGTTCGTGTGTGTATGTGTGTGTGTGTGTGTGTGTGTGTTTTAAAAACAATTCCTGACTCATTCCATCAAAATGGTTAAAAGCGAGTGAATTTCGTCCAAGTCATCGAGGTAACCCTCCTCCACCGGCATCTCCCTTCTCGCCACCGTCCTTTGGTCATGCATAAATAAAGAAATTCTCTAAACACATTACCTAGGAATTATGGCAGATGGTTATGGCCAGATCATCCACGAACCGCCACGCATTGCAATTATGACGGAATGGTTTGACAAAAATGACAACCACTGCAATGATGAAATGAAGGTGACGGAGATGGTGGTGTTGTTGCTGCTACTGGTGATAGGAACAGAGATTCCATAAAGATATCTCGCACGCACTCTCTTTCCGGCTGTCCACTGGGGCCCAGATGAATAAGAAATATTACAATTATATAACGATAACCATGATAATAATAATGCCAATGTTGTTGATTACATTTATTTATTCATTGTGGAGATTATGATGACGATAAAAGTCTGGATGTTAATGATGATGATAATAAGTGATAATATTAATTGAATTTAATTGGACGTACAGAAATTCCATGGTGAATGTTACATAAAAACCGTAATGAAATGAATTAGAATTGATTAACGTATACCAGGTACGGGCGAAAATGAGCGAATAAAGATAGTGGAGCCTAGTTTTGAAAGCCGATTTATCATAATCTTTTTGTGGGTTCCCGTCTACTTTTTGATTGTATTTGAAAGATTAGAAACTAAAGTTAATTTCCAAAAGAACCTTCTCTAATAGGAAGAGACTTGTTGTTGATGCGCCAGATCATATCTAGCAACAATACTCCGTGCATGACGGGGAATGGTGATTTTATAGAGATGTAGGAGGTGTAAGAAGTTTTCTGGATGTAGAAAAATTATAGGTTATTATGGTCATCCATAAGTCTTATTTTCATCAATAGGTGCTTTCTAGGGTTTGATTTGATCCATCAAAAGTACAGTTCAAGATAAGAGCTGATTTGTCTAGAACAGGGTTCCTCAACCTTTTTCGGAAAACGCCTCCCTAGAACACTCGGACATCTACTACGCCCCCTTCCTACATGCATCTTTACATAATAATGTTAGTAGCAGTGGCAGTACATAATAAAAGTGAAAATAAATAATTGAATATTCATATAGTTTATTCAACAAAATTTTACAATGTCGATCGAATGGGGCAGTAACCACTATATTACATTGGTTCAGTTAATCTATCATATCATTGCTAATGCAATAATAAATAAAATAAAAAATCAGAATAATAATCAGAGGAATCACAGATCAATGTGCAGATTGTTGTTGATGATCAGCAGCAAATTTTGGAATATTTGGTTCCATATTTGATAGAAAAAGTCTTAGATCACCACGTTTCACTACATCTATTCGGTTTTTATTTCGACGACCCATGCGATAGATGAGAAAGTCTTGTTGAAAATTTGAATCAGAAATCAGCCAGATTCAAGAAACACATAAGAAGCTTTGTCAACATTACAGAGTATGATTCTTTAATTAATTTTAAATGTGACGCAATCAATTTCTACATAAATTGTGAATCCCAAGGAAAATGGGTGGAGAAACACCTAATAATGTTACTAGACGATCTCAGTCTTTCACCGCCCCTTAAAGAATCTCAGGGACTCCCTATACAGATAAAGTTGGCCATCGCTCACCTGAAGTCTTGTACCCCCACCCCGCTTGGTGGGTAGTACGAACCCTGTTTGGAAACTCTGATTTAGAAGAATTCTCGGGATTTCTTTTTTTGTGCAGGTGTGTGTGTGGGGGGGGGGGGATGGGGATCTCGTCTCATATTGAAATAAGAAATAATGTATGTTATTTTTATTCTGAGTTTCTTGGCAATATCAATACAAATTATAAAAGTGTCCCACCAGAGAAAACTTTTATTTTAACTGTCGCACCTGATCCCAAATCTTCTCTCATCTGTTTATGTTTGTTAGTCATCACTTAGCTTTGATAACGCAATTATTATTAGAAGTAGTTGATGAAATAACAGCAAACGCCATCCTATTCGTGATGGAATAAGCTGTATAATTATGATTCGTAACATTTGAATAGATTTTTTTTTGCTAGTTGTTGTTTAGAGATTATGATTCTATTATTATGATTACTAAGACTGAGTTAATAAACGTTTGTTGTTTTAGGGCTTTTTTCCCCCCATATATTTTTAGATCATTAAGTACATGTTAAAATATTTATCAGTTTTGGAATGGAGATCTGTTTGAAAACAATTCCATTTTATTTATTCGAATGAATTTTAATTTTGCAATTAACTCACCAAGTGACCCATTTTTTACTAAGTTGCTGTCTCTCACTCTCTCTCTCTCTCTCTCTCTCTCTCTCTCTCTCACTCTCGACCTCTCTCTCTCTCTCTCTCACTCTCTCTCTTACTCTCTCTCTCTATCTCTCTCTCTCTCACTCTCGACCTCTCTATATGCTGCTCAACCCACCTCTTATTTTTGCACAATACTCATCTCTCTCTCTCTCTCTCTCTCTCTCTCTCTCTCTCTCTCTCTCTCTTTCTCTCTCTCTCTCTTACTCTCTCTCTCTATCTCTCTCTCTCTCTCTATATATATATATATCTTTCTCCCTCTTTTTGTCTCTGCCTCTATCTGTATTTCTCTCCATATATCTCTCTTATTCGCTCTTTTGTTGTTTATTAAAAGGCAAAGATAATAAAGCTAATAATAAAATACAAGATTAGAATAGCCGTTTACAAACAAAAGGAAATATCACTACAAGTATTAATCCTATTGCACACAAACTTGGAGAGAGAAAGAGAGAAAGATAAAAAGATAAGAGAAGGAGATGGAAATATCCTTGCATGCCAGTGATAATCAAAACAAACGCAGTGGTATAGTCAACATAAACTGTAGTAGCAAAAGAATGTTACAGAAGTACACGTCATGATTCTAGTGGCCATAACTGCCATGAATCGTTGTTCACATTCGTTCTATTGTAGACAGATGTAACACAAGGTCAGAAAGTGAGGAGAGTTAAGCCAGTGCCGCTAAAGGAGGAATATTCTGGCCTTTTAAAAATTGCTTAGGCAACCTTGTCATTATTCCCTAATCAGGACGCCTCATGCATCTGAAAGATGGGAGACAAGGCCTGGAAGGGTGTACCTCCTAGGACTACCCAGAAAGACTACCTCAACCAACCAGATGAAAGGTCACCAAAATGGCCCAGTTTCTGCTGGACGGATTGTTGAGATCGGAATCTCGACTGTCATGCATTAGCAATTGACAGGATTGGCCAAATGAATGACGTGAATCGCTACATCACTATTTAGATGCAACTATATTTTATAGTCTTTGTGTAAGTCTATTATTACACCAATCAAACATAGAATAATATTGGATTATGATTTTATCTTTTTAAATAAAACTGGGTTAGCAAACTCACTTTTTTTCTGATTCACACAATCTGATCCAAGCTCAGTTCGTGACCCAACAGTTTATATGATTTTCTACTACGAAAAGACAAAACAGGTGTCTGGGCATGACTATATTTCTATATATAAATATGCCTTCACTTTTTAGGTTGAGCTCTCTGGTCAACAAAATCACGGTTTGCACTTAGCATGGATCTATAATCTTTTGTAAAAAGTAGATTTCTCAGGTTATCGGTAGTGTCCTAAAAATATATATATAAACAAATAAAGTACATGTATAGAGCTATAATTCCTTCTACTGTCACAATCGAGTTTGTGAGCATAATGGATTGGTTACTTAACTGCTGATCGCATCATTCAATTACGAATGTTTTCGTGTTATTAGAATATAGAAACACAAAATGCTTGCTATTTTGATGCTCGGCTGTTTCACGAACCTTGTTATTTTATACTTTATGGTCTTTTGAATATTAAATATAGTGAGCTTCTTGTATTGCTGTTGTTCTATACAGACTAAAATAACATGGTGACACTCATAACCATATGACATAAATAAAATTAAAGATTTTAGAAATACAAAACTTGTTTCTTATCAAAATGTTGCAAGATTAAGTTTATACTTATTGGAGCATTTCACCTAACAACTGACCTATTTATAAATTATATATATTTTCCTTAATATGAAAAAAATAATAATAGTATGGATGCTCTTCATGCTAAATTTACTGCAATTCTGATCAATAATTTTATAGACAGTGTATATTGTTAGTATTATAAGAAATAGAATTATTATTATTATTATTATTATTATTATTAGTAGTAGTAGTAGTAGTAGCAGCAGTAGTAGTAGTTACAACAGTAACAGCAGCAGCAGTAATCGTAGTAATAGTAATAAAATTATAATGACCCTATAACACTTGCTATTCACCCTATAATCCTATAACACTTGCTATTCAAACAGTTACTTATGCAAAATATGTTCTCATGAATAGTTTGGGAGTCTATTGTGTTTATATAACGGTTATTACTTATAAAATGAACCAAAAAAAAAAGTTCTATGTAGAGACTCACAAAGCAAAGAACACTTTGATACGAACTTATTTTGGTGAAAGAAAAAAGTTATTTATTTCATTCGGTTTCATAGGCAAGTCGCCGACACATATTTACAACACAACACAATATGTTCGCTATTCGTTTTCCTCTATTGGTCAGATAGCAATTATTTGTTTTTAGCTACAATCAACTGTTATGCTGCAGTCAAAATTCAAGATGGCAATCCATATGTCGACCGGCTCGCTTTTGAAAAGGATATGAGAAGACTCATGTGCTTGTCAAGCATACCTTCCAAAGCTCCACGCGTGTTTTTCCTTTTTCTTTACTCACTTCCCTTTTCCTTCGACCTTGATGTTTACATATGCATTTCATTTTGTGACGTCACGCTCACTGCTTAAATGTTGATCAGTCATTAACTCGGTACATGAGTTATCAATGTGTGTACGTATTTAAAGGACAGAGCCTGCAACTATGTTAGTAGTAGTAGTAGTAGTAGTAGTAGTAGCCTGTCAAAACGATGATGACGTTTTCATGATTGCTATCAGGCTATGATCACAAATTTTTACTTGGTCCTGACCTGGTGCTGATATTCCTCTATTTCAAGTTACTTTTTTTTCACTTTATCTTCAAATTTATGCCTGGGCCTTCACACATTTAAGACTCCAGTTACTCAATTTTATTTTCTCAATGCGCCTTCCCTATTTTAATAGGCTTACCATAAGTATACACGCTCTAGTATTTTCTTATTAGTGACCTTATCTTGGATGACTACATTCGCAATCTCTTGAAGATGACTCATCATATAGCCAATGAGACTTTAACACGGTAAACACTCCATGGAAAACAGTTTACAGGAAAACTGCTTTGTGATTTTGCACTTACAGCAGATACTAATATGTTGGTCCCCCCCACCCA
Organism: Euprymna scolopes; assembly: GCF_053919585.1. Lineage (NCBI taxonomy): Eukaryota > Metazoa > Mollusca > Cephalopoda > Sepiida > Sepiolidae > Euprymna > Euprymna scolopes. The sequence goes on from NC_136497.1 coordinate 76,273,361, forward strand.
TCGTCTCCACAGTCTATCATGAAGTATCCCCCAAAAACACTGATTGCTTGTCTATCTTTAGTAAACTTTCTTTATCCAACATAATTCTGTCCGGTTCTCACATCGTGGTGCGTGTGTAAGAAGAAATCCCATTGGCTGATAGATATCTTAAGTCTTGTTAGTTGAATCAATCATATTTTTGTATTACTATTATTTCATCTCTTATGAAAGTCAGTAACAACTCAAGGATAAGTGTTTATGAGACAGAAAAGATTGACAGACAAAACATGAGGAACACTATAGGAGTACCAACTTTGATTAATAGCATGGACATTTTAATTACTTATGGGGCGGTTTATGACAAGGATCTGTTAAATTTGAATTTTAAGATAACCAAGTTGCAATCAACAGAGAAGCGGTCCTGCAGTAATGTGTTCCACAGGTGATAAACTTTGTCCATGGACATTCTGTTTCACTAGGCAAGTGGAAGGAGAAAGGAAAGGCTTTTTTCGTTGTGGTAGAATCATAAGGTCTTTCTATGAAGGTCTTACAAGTGGGACCAAAGATTTGAGCTCAGTCGAGCACCTTTCATAGAAATAGCAATAGAGTAGAAAGAGACTAGCTAGGGCTATTCTTTGATAAAAAGGTGGGAGGAAAGAGAAAGAGATCACCTTCTCCAATAGATTTCAAAGTCGATTTTGTCCTCTGTCAAGGCAGGAAAGAATGCTCTGTACAACATTTTCCCTGGTGGGGCAACAGTATTCCATATTTTGATGCATCTGACTCACATGCTTACCAGCTTATGACACTAACTAAAAGATGTTTCATGTTAGATTCTATTTGGGTAGCTTTGGAGCTTACAAGTAATTTAGAGACAAACAAAGACATGGTCAATTCTAATAGAGAAGATAGAAAAATAGAATATATAATAACTTTTTTGAATTTTCTTCTTTCTCTCTTATTTATTTAACATAGATACGTCTGACCTAGTTAGTTCTTGAAAGAAGTATGTCAATAACATTTTGTAGGTCGGCAATTATAAGTAGCAAGAGATAGAAGTAGAGGAAGATTAGAGGCGAATTAATGAGGGAGGCTGTTGAAAGGGGTTAGATGGTGGTGAAGGAGTGGTGATGGAAGATGTAAGGATTAAGGGAAGCTAGCAGAGAAGATGAAGAGAGTAAAGAGATAAGTAGATGGGGAGGGACCAAGGTAGAGGTTTGCTGGGAATGTCGGTAGCAGAAGGAGTGGATTAGAGTAACAAAACAGAGAAGATAAAGAGAGAGAGAGAGAGAGAGAGAGAGAGAGAGAGAGAGAGAGAGAGAGAGAGAGAGAGAGAGAGGAATACTGGAAGAAAAGTAGATATAAAAAAGTGGATATCGTTGGACGTATGGGTGGTGGAAGTGGAATAATAAATATGGACCATACAGGGTGGAACGATAAAATTGTCGCCCTAGAAAAGATGACATGACTCCATTTCCGTTTGATGAAAACGGGGTTCCTTTTATTGTTGCAGACCATCTACTAGTTGGCCAGTTGTGTACAAATCCCTTGAGCGATAGGAGTCTTCTTTCATGTCTAAAAGTGACACAATGCTAAACGAGCAAGATCGGAGATGCGCCACTGTACAACTCATGCTCTCTACCGATCCAAGTTATGACAACAGGACCATTGCCAGCAGCATCAAAATGCAAATTCGAACAGTTTAACACCCGAGGACATAGCTCAACGCATTGGACAACCTATGGTTATGGTCTTTGGTGTGGTTTCAAGTGAGGACCACATAATGCCACCTCACATCTTTAAAGTCAGCTTGAAAATTAACACCAAAGTGTACCTGAATGTGTGAAGAGTGTGGTGATCCCCTGGTGCAATCAGGTGGCCACTGGCAGACCCTGGGTATGACAGCAGAACTGAACGCCAGCCACACAAGTTCAAAGTGATCCATGCTTGGTTTCAGAAGGAGTGCTTCGACTATGTATCCTCCTTTCACTGGCCCCAATCCTCCCCTGAACACGCTTAACTACTTCGTTTGATCATACGTCGATAACATCACCAACAAATCCAACGTGATCGCCACCATCTGCTGAGTATTCGCCAAGCTCCTGCCAGCACTTGTGGAAAAGGTATGACATCAGTTCCTGACCCGTATGGCCATAAAGGCCGAAGGTGGCCACATTGAATAAATGTTAGCTGTACTACATAATCAAGTTTCCTGAATTGTTTTTTCAACAAAAGTTTTAAAATAAAACTGTACTGTTGTTTTCTTTAGGGTCACAAATTTATCGATCTATCCTGTTAGAAAAGAACAGATAAAGATAGAAAAATAGTGTGAGAGAGAGAGAGAGAGAGAGAGAGAAAGAGAGTAAGAAAAAGAAAGAGAAAAGAAAAGAGAAAAGAAAGAAAGAGAGAGAGAGAAATTAATCTTGGTTGGATCATGGTCAGAGTGTTTACGATGAAAGAACTAAGAATCGAAGAAAAAATAAGATGCTTAATAGAGAAGTAATTGGTCTTATCAGACATAAAAGAAAGTATACACAGAAGTGGAGAGAACATGAATGCCTACTAGAAACTGTCCTCGAGTGTCTAAAATCTCTCTGTACAAGGGTTTATCAAAAAAACCTGGTATGTGGATACTTTTTCTACAATTAAACCCTGACTAAATAATCAAAATCACATAGTATTCGCAGCTTACATAAGATCTCGGCATTGCTAACAAAGACTGGCTTTTACGAGAAATGGTGCACCTCTCCAAGTAATATTATCTCAACATCACAAAGCTGTATAATCTATTAAAGGAATTCTTGTCCTTGAATCTAGTAAAACAAAGACATGACAAGAAAAGTATACTATTACATATTTAAATAGTCAATTGGGGAGAGAAAAATTAAGTTCCCATATTCTTTATAACTCAGTGCTTGAAAGGTAAAAGAGAACTTTAATGAAATATTCGAATATCTATGTATCTCACATAGAGATCAAGGGTAAGGAATTGGGGCCCTTTGATTTCTGAGAACTTCTACTGAAAGAAAATGAAAGAAATGAAGAGAAAGGAATCAAAACTATGTTATAGATTCTATCAATAATCTAATGTATAAATGGCTATATGTCTGTCTGTCTGTCCGTCTGTCTGTCTCCATATTTTCAAAATCTATCTCCTTTGAAACTAAATGTCGCAGAGCGGCAAGGGGGGGGGGGCTCACATGATTAGATTTTTTACCGACCGTTTTTTTTCTTTCTAGGTCTTTAGCTGGTTAAAATAGATTTTAAGGGGTCAAAAAATGGGTCAAAATCGAAAAAAAATCGTTATACATTTTGTACATTCATCTTAGTTTATTTTTAATTTTTAATTACAATTATTTGAGACGTGTAATACTCGTCCTAGGCTAGGTAAAATATTCTTTTGCTCGAAAAAGCTAATGATACATAGACATTAAAAATTCCTCTATCCGAAGAATAACAAATATATTCAAAATCTACTTCAATTTTCTCATTGTTTATATGGTCCTGAGCAATGCCGGGTAGCCCCGCTAGTCTATAATATAAAAGGCAAAATGGGCGTGAGCATTTTCGTATGTCCAAGAAAGGCTTTTTGATGGTTGTTCTCAACAAGGTTACTATTTTGGAGAACTTTCCTTATACTCCCTAGATTATAATATCCCCGATTTGTGAACGGACGTTTTCTCTATCTTTTATTTGATCGAGTTTTTAGAAAATCCCTGGTTTCCAGTGTTTGTTTGTCTTGTATAAATATAGCGAAACTGATTGAAGCAAACACATCTGCCTGGTCTTCCTGGCCGGGACGTCTTGAAGGCAATTAGCTTTGATCAATGTGTGGGGAAAAACCTTCATATCAGACAATTGCTATTCATTTGGACAATGCCAGAGTTCCCCCTTTTTGGGGAGAGCTGCTTTTCCCCAACATCGTGGGGAAACAAATACGGCAGAAAGCCAGACTGAAATGGTTGACATCGTTAAATTTGAACACTTTACACTTACGCTTGCGTCATAGCATAGCAGTAAACTCTCAGCTTTTCTTTCGCTTTCTTTTCCACCTTCGTATCATGAGTTCTGCCTACTACCACTTTTTTTTCACACACCTACAAACACCTGAGCAATGCTAGTTTATAATAAAAGCTGAATATCAGCTATCTTATGATGGTCTTCCTAAATGCTTCAGAAAGAATTATTTCCCTTATACGTTAGGAGCATATATATATTTTCATAAGTAAAATATAGTTGTCCACAGACACGTTTCATTTTTACCGCAGCTCATCAGTGTGGTTGACTTGGTTACACACACACACACACACACACACACACACACACACATACATATATATATATATATATATATATATATATATATATATATATATATATATAAATTTCATCCTAACAGAATCTCCATGGTGAAAATAATTGTTCAGACTAGTAGCACACGAGTGGAATCTTGAAAAATGAATCATATTTAACTCAATGCTAAGTGCTTTAACCGAAAGATGAACCATAGCTGAACATTTTATTGTCGCAACATATTACCATTTTTGTCCTCATACAAAGGAGATAGGTAAGCAAGATGATATGTTGGGATTCTGCCGATGTAACCATGATAGACTACATAGAAAGTAAAACACTATTGATGGTCAATACTATGCATCGGCATTAAGACAAATGAAGGAAGAACAGATAAAGCTGAGAGGAAAGACGAAGGAACGCAAGCCCATTCACATGGCTCAGATAATGGTAGCTGAAAGAGTCACGTCTTTAAATATTACCCATCCCCATTATTCACTGCATTTAACACCATCTGACTCGTCTCTTTTTAAACTCTGCTGTTACCATTTTATGTAACAATTATGAGGCCAGAAGTGTGGTGGAGAAGTTCGGGGAGTTCAGAATTACACCTTATTTCTTGATGAGGTTGCATTGCTTGATCATTATTGTACCAAATTCATTCATGCCAAGGGGGTCTAAATAGTAGGGACAGTCTGTTTGGTTTACTTATGCATATAATCAATCATATAGATTGGTACGAATTTATATTTTGTGAAATTAATGATTTGCATAATGTTGCAAATGGAAGTGATTAAAGTTATGCACTTTTACGATTTGGGGCTAAAAAGGGAGGTGCTTCATATGAGGCTGAGATAATTCCCAAGGAACTAATTTTTTCCTCTAAAATAAAAGCAGATGGGTAGAAATCATTGTGGCTTTGGGATTGACTCCAATTGTTAGTTTCGTATTTGTTGGATATGTTAATTTTCGCTTGGGTTTCAGGTTTTAGTTCAAATGCATATATATATATATATATATATATATATATATATATATATATACATACATATATATATATACATTTATGAAAGCCGTAAATTTTTAGGTGAAAGTACAGAAAAGTTTGTTTTCAAGAAAATTTACAAATTATTTTTTCTTAACAGATGTTAAAAAAATTAACAGAAAAAAATATGATTCAAGAAATCAATGAGAATGTTACATTTTTTATACAAAAAAGAAATAATTTGTAAATTTTCCTGAAAACAAACTTTTCTGCACTTTCACTTAAAACTTTACGGTTTTTATAAAAAGCATTCATCTTTTCTTATAAAAAAATCTTGTTTTTACAAAAATAAAAAAAACGTTTACTGACAATTTTCTTGTTTCTTTACGTTTATTATTATTATTATTATTTTTTTTTTGCAATATTTTTATCGACAAAATTTGTTTTGGTTCTAAGATAAGATGAATTTTTATTACCATAAATTGTTAAGTGAAAGGTTGTTTTTTTTTAAGAAAAAACACAAAAATCTAAGTTTTCTCGAATTTGAAAGCAATATATTTTCTCAAAAAAAAAATGTGCGAACATAAGGATATTTATTTGAATAAAAAAATAACAGTTTTTCAAACTATTTCCTTTTTTTTTAACTTATCCTACAACATTTTTACATTCTTTTCTTTTTCTTTTTTTCTTTCTTCTGAATCATCATCTGTCTCTCATTTACTTTGTTGATTTATTCTTTAAGCTGTTTTCTTTTCAATTTTTTTCCATCGATTTATTTTTGATAAAACACTATACTTTTATACAAAACAGAAATCGGCTATTTTTTTTAATTTACAGGATTTTCCACTGCATGTTCATAATAAAATTAAACTCTCATGTTTTCCCCTCAACCTCAGGAAGAACGGGCAGAGAACGTGCATTGAATGATTTAAATGGATATACCATTTTAATTTAAGATATTGAACTTCACAATTCGCTTGGCGTTTGCAGTAACCATTAGCAAGGTTCAGAGACAATTTTTACATTTGTGTGACTTACACCTACACCCTGATTGCTTCTAACATGGACAAGTATATGTCGTGTGTTCTACAGCCGGAAAATTAGACAATCTCTACATCTGCACAGAAAAAGGGACACCTCAAAATATTGTGTGTCCACAAATATTGAGAACATAAACATAAGAAACATATATATTTTTTTGTGTTCCATTGAGACAAACTGAGTCACAGCAACGCGTGGCCAGGTACAGCTAGTATATAATAAATATGTCTTATGTTCACACTGACGCAGTTTCATGTTTCGCCATATGGATTGGAAGGTGTTGGATTTCGAGTCTTTTGTTAATATCCATTCAAATGTTATAGTTGAAAGAGTTTCAGGCTGGACTAACGCAGGAAGAGGGGTGGAGTCGATGCCAAGGCAATGTTGACCAACAAAGAAGAAAAAAAAATGCTAGACAATGCTTAAATCATTGGGAAAAGGATAAGAAACATATTACGGTCAGTAAATAAAATAAATAAAAAAAAAAGAAAGGGAATGTCCAGTTATAGATTTTGAATTGTGCTACTTTGTAAAATGGCCTCTGGGTATTCCCAGTCTTCCTATAGAAGTGTATTTGTATATCTTGAACATTTTTACATATTTGAATATAAATCCAAATTATATATAAGGGGGCATCCAATAAGTAATGCCTCTGACCCACTTATCATTGCAGTAGAGCAAAGAAACTTGGCGCAGTTATTAGTCTTTCTCTACACTAAGTGTTATGCATTTCTTGTATGATTTGATGTAGTTTCGAAGACTTTTTGTACAATACTCCAAGTTGGTCCTCCAACCACAGCATGACTGCGGAAATCAAGGCCGCATCATCTGGGGAATACTTTCCTTTCAAAATCAACTTTATGGCTATCAAGAGGTTAAAGTCAGAGTGTGTAAGATCAGGATAGTAAGTGTGATGGAGAAGGATTTCGTAGCCACGTGTCCCTGTTTCTGATCTAGCATTGTGAGTTAGAGCTTTGTCTTGCAGAGGTAAAGGATACCTTTGCTTATCTTGCTCCATCGATTGAATTCGATAGCTTCTCATAATTGCATCAAAAGTGAAATGTGATGGGTCTAGTGAGCCCAAGTGCTTCCACTGTATTGACTGAGCTTTGGTCTATAGATTATAGTGATAATCATTCTTTTGAATAACTTGGACTAATCTTCTCGGCACATCTCGATGCTAATGTACTCGTTCCAGCCAAAAATGACAGAAATAATGTTTGTTTTTTTATACAAATAAATGAAATATCAAACAAAATGAACATATAACATATAACATTATTATATATTCTGCAGAGAGACTACTTTTCATTATGTCAAATAATCATTTTTTCAGTTTTGTCTCATGAAGAGATATACTTAAATATTTAAAGAAATGTGGACTCACTTTTGTGATACACTCTATATTAGAAAGAACAGTTGGGCATAAGTTATGCACCATTCACTATGACTATGCAATTTCTACAGATACGTACCTAAAATACGAAACTGTTAAACTTGAGTTGATATGGGGCAAAAGAGAGAAAGTAGCAACCTTACTAGAAGTCAGTGTCCAGCTTAAACAGAACTGAGAGGTAGAAGATAACGAAATACTAAGGTCCTATGTATGACATTAAAAGACATTGGAACCTTAGGAAGATCTTCATCATTCCAGTAATTATAAAAGCAACTGGACATGCAAAATATTTCAAAAATTACCTGGCGAATATAGCTGTTGAACCAAGTTCAAGAGAGATATAAACAATTGCACTTTACAAGGCGATTAGAACCTTTAAAAGATCTCTCGGTGAGAGTGTGTGAAATAGCGGGCGAATGTCTGACATCTGGTAGGTAAAAACAAAACATGAATTCAATGCATATTATTATGGTTGCTGATATATATATATCAATAAACTCACGTGACCTATTATCATATTGGATATTTTTCATATAGAATATTGGAAACTGAATAGCATGAATATAAAATATCTGAAAATCTTGATGCGAGTAAAAGAGGAAAGGAATTGACAAGGTCGGGTGCTTGTTCACTCGAAGACCGATGGAAAGCAAAATTTCAATTATCATGAACCAGAAACATTTTTCCCATAGAAAGCAAAAATTGATTGACTATCATAATTTTATTTTGGTTGTTGATTGGGTGAAAAGAGAGAGAAAGTGTGAGTGAGAGAGAGAAAGAGAGAGAGAGAGAGAGAGAGAGTGAGTGAGGGGTGGGTGGGAGGAGTCCATCTATAGGAAGACTGGGAATACCCAGAGGCCATTTTACAAAGTAGCACAATTCAAAATCTATAACTGGACATTCCCTTTCTTTTTTTTTATTTATTTTATTTACTGACCGTAATATGTTTCTTATCCTTTTCCCAATGATTTAAGCATTGTCTAGCATTTTTTTTCTTCTTTGTTGGTCAACATTGCCTTGGCATCGACTCCACCCCTCTTCCTGCGTTAGTCCAGCCTGAAACTCTTTCAACTATAACATTTGAATGGATATTAACAAAAGACTCGAAATCCAACACCTTCCAATCTATATGCACACATTGGCGATTGAAATGGTATATAAAAAAAGTGGGAAGGTATGTAGTGGGGCGTGGATCTGCCAAGATTGGAGTTAAGTCTTCAATTTCCATGGCATGAGCGAGGATGGGGAAGGGGTGTAGGCTTGTGTGCGATGAGGAGGAGGATAGGTCCTAAATAGAAATTCTGAAAAACTGACCAAAAGGAACAACTCTACATTTTGTCCAAAGATTTTGTTTGCTTTCATTGGTCAATATGCTAACAGAGAATGTGAAATTGATCTCGGCCTGCTCACGGCCGAGGTGAGGGTCGAGTAGGTAGTGGCGTCAAGCACAAAGCCATGGGATAAGCGTGGGTCGGGTCGTGGGGGGAAGGCGTTTAGATCGGCCTGAAATGTAAGGCGCAGGGTGCGGGATGTGCAAAGCAGGGGGAGATTAAAATTGGACAGATTTCTTTTTACTGGGCTTAATTTATTGAAGAAGTCCATCATGCCACATTGTTGGTCAGTCGGTCTAAAGCCACTGGAGAATTGGTAAATCTGACCCATTTAACTTGAAATAGAAAAGGACTAAGATTCTTGAGCAACAAAAACCCTTTCTTTCGTTCAGCCATCTTATTACCATGCTACAAGTGACTTTAGATTTTACGATGGCATCAGGGATGGTGACGTTTGGCTTTATGCTTCCATTTATCATGCACATCGTGGAGTGGTGCCGGTATTGGTGGTGATGGTCATTGGGGACTGGTGAGGATATATGCATCAGGACACAGATGGTATGGATAATAAAAAGAACAGTAATAGTCGTAGTAGTGGTAATGATAGCTGTAATTATTATGTCTGTTATTGTATTAACTAGCTACTAGTATTGATAATCTGTGTATTTGCATCGCACTTCATAGTGGAGATCGTATACCACGCTCTATAATAGAGAAAAATGAGAACATAATAATGAGAGAAAAACGAATGTGCATATGTCAAATAATAATTACAGAAACCCTAGAAAACTACCTTCAGTTTGTTTTTTTATTTTTTTTATTTCATTTTCCTTCATCGAAGTTCTCAGGAATCACAGGACCCCTTCCTGGGGCTAAAACTTGAACCCTGTATGAGCCACATAGATATTCGAATGTTCCATTAAGGTTCTCATTTACCTCTCAAACAATGAGTTCGTAAAGAAGTTGAGAACATTATTCCACTCTTCCCAATTGACCATTTATATATTCTGTAGTCTATCTTTCTTGAGGTCTCCTTTTTTTTTCTTTTTTTTTTTTTTACATGGGCGTCACCACTTATCAAGACCCGAAGGCCACTCAGGGATAAGGGTTATTGCGTGTACAGTAATCAATGAGATAGTATTGCAGTAATCATTAGTATTGGGAGTTTTGATAGAGTGTCTTACTTAAGGGGGCGGTTTGTCAGGAGTTTGTTTATGTTGGACTTGAAGACGTCCAAGTTGTAGTCAGGTGGGAAACAGGCAAGCAGCAGAGAGTTTCACTGGCATGCAGTTCTAAGAAAGAAGCTTTGCTCATGAAATCTACGTTTGGATTTAGGCACAGATAAAGAGTGGGAAAATTATTGACAGTAGTTTCAGCCAGATGGGTGTTTCTCGTGAAAGATTAGCAAGGGGGGACGAGGGATTGGAGCTCAGACGAGCACCTGCCATGGAAATAATGATAAAACAAAGACAGGCTCGCAACATCTCTTCTGTGGGAGAGAGGTTGCAGGGAAGAGAAAAGGGCATTCCCCACTAAACCAAAAAGTCCCTTTTTGTACTCTGTTAAGGCATGGTAGGCTGTTTTTAGCAGCTCCTCCCCAGATGTGGCAGCAGTACTCCATCCTTGGATGTACTTGGCTTTTATACAGATAGAGAATTGCATTAGTAGTGAGATATCTTCTGGAGCGGTAGAAGGTTCCCACCATTTTCCCAGCGTCCCTGGCAACAGATTTGATGTACGTGTTCCATTTCAGATCAGGAGTAAAGATCAAACCCAGAAGCTTGCCAAAACATGGAGCCTCTCCAAGACGAGAGCCATCCATTTCAATTGATGCCAGATGGTTATCAGAGCGTTGATGATGTAAAGGTAGAGGCTTGGTTTTGGATGCATTAAAAGTGACCAGCCACCTCTTCCCCCATTGTACCACACGTTCAAGATCAGAGGAGAGAGAATTAGAGAGAACTTTGTCATTTACGGCCTTTGATATGTTGCCATAGATGATCGTGTCATCAGCATAGATGTCAACGAATAATTTAAGTATGTGTTTTGGGAGATCATTGATGTAGATCAGGAAGAGAGTTGGGTTCAGGATGGACCCCTGGGGGACTCCAGCATTAATACTGTGGGCCTCTGATTTCTGCCTATCAACCACTACTCTTATGAACCTATCAGAGAGAAATGATTTAATGATTGAGAAAATATTTCCAGTAATACCGTAGCTGGAAATCTTGTGAAGTAGGCCCTTATTCCATACCTTATCGAAGGCCTTTGATATGTCAAGAGCAATTGCCCTGGAAAGGAAACTTTTGTCAAGAGATTCACTAAACCTATGATATATAACCGTTAGCACATCTGCTGTAGATCTTGCAGAGCGGAAACCATATTGCATGCCACTAAGAAGGTTGTTTTTGTTGAGGTGGTTGACTACTTCTTTATTTAATATGGATTCCAACAACTTACTCATGACACACAGGAGACTTATTGGTCTGTACAGAGAGAGAGATGACTTTTCACCAGAATTCTTAAATACAGGGCATACTGATGAGGTTTTCCAGGGTGTTGGAAAGCACTTCTCCTTAAGGCAACGCTTAAACAGTTTTGTAAGTATGGAGGTAATTCTGGTTGGAGCTTTTTCAGCACTATAACTGGAATGCCATCAGAGCCAGTTGCTTTACTGGAATCAAGGTTCTTGATTAGCTTGGCGACCTCATGCACAGATATTTGTATGTTGCATAGTGTGTTGTCTGTTATAGGAGGAAATACAGAGAGTTGATGGTCATTGTCGCATAGGGTAGAATTAGCTGCAAAGTTCTTGGCAAATAGTCTGGCTGCTGACGAGATGACCTCAGGTCCATTGATGATAGTTGGGATAGAACGCACGCTTCTGTTCAAGATCCTGTTTGCTATTTGCCAGAACTGGTGGGAACCAAGCCGCTGCTCAACTACTTTGACTTTAACAGACTGAGCATATAGCTCTCTTGCATGTTGTATTACTTTTTTACAGTTGTTGCTGGCAGTCCTGAAAGCAGCTTTAGTCTCAGTACATCTATTACGTTGGTAGCTATGGAAAAAGTGATTTCTGTGCGCGATGGCAGCAGCACATTCAGGGGAGAACCATGACTGGCTACTGGATTCCAGGACAAGAATTCATCTAGTCTGTTAGAGTATCCATCTTCATGTTACTACTTTAGGCAGCATTAATTAAAGAAGGTGCTCCAAAAAGCCAGTGTAGGCTAGCCATACCGATTTTATTGCATTAATCTTATTTCAGCAGCAAATAATATGTTATTTTAGAATATTTGGTGAGGGTTTAATTTTAGGGAAAAGTATCCTTATGCTAAATTGTCCTAACAAAGCTCTATAAAGAGAAACCTTAGATATTCGGGGTTAGTGTCTAGTAGATATTCAAGTTCTCTCCAGTAGACATTCAAGTTTGTAGTGGAATGCGGCCATGAATGATTTGTAACACTTAATGCTGCTAAAACTACTCTAATAGTACCACCTCGATATACATACATACCCCTGACTAATCTGTCTAGCAGCAAAATTCCACCCCTTCACTGTTAAGATCCCTAGATGCCGCAAAGCCTTCTATTTTAATAGTTTTTGTCCTTGGACTGTTAGATTTTGGAATTTCCTTCCTATCCCCTTTTTCCATGACTGTATCAACATATAGAAGTTTAAATGTAATGTGGACAAACATTTCACTGCTCAACTTTCCAGAGTGCTCTGTCAGACATGATACCAAATTCAATTAGAAAGTGACTATAATTTCAAATTTTAAATAAAAACAAAATAATTGTTTGCTTACACCAGGAATTTCCAACCGTATTTTGCTTGTGACCCTCCAAACCACCTCCCTGAGAGCTATTTTATCAGCTACTGCAGCAGCATTCACAAGCGCCCTTAGTCACATGTATACCCTGTCAGGGAGGGTGAAAAGGTTAAGAATGGACTAAAGAGAAAAAGAAAAAAAAAACGAATCAATAAAAACCTGGCCAGAGATAGTTTAGTTCAGAAGTCGATTTGTTAAAACCGTCCAACACTTGGCAGCGTGTAAAATTTGCGTTAAAGCGATGGTAGTGATGATGATGATGATGATAATGATGATGATGACGACGACGACGACGACGACGACGATGATGATGATGATGATGATGCCGATGATGAAGATGATGATACAACAAAATGGTTTGTTTTTTCCTGAACTTTATATTTATAAAAAGAAAAAAAAGAGAGAGTCGTGAAGTGTTAAAATGTAAAAAAAAAAAAAAAAAAGAATGGGCCACATTTCAAATGGACTTTTACTTTGAAGTCAAGCGATATTTGTTTAACCTCATTTAAAATCATAAATCACTCGTAAGTAAAAAAAAAAGAAAGAAAAGAAATACTTAAAAATTGAAAAAGTAAATGGCGAAGATTTGGAAATCAAACAAATCGAATATCTGTTCTTTTAGCAATTTTGATTTTAACTGCGGTAAATTTTTATGTCTTTCATAATTTGTCTTTTACTTCCCTCCTCTCTGTATATATATATATATATATATATATATATATATATATATATATATATATATATATATATATATATATATATAATGTTTTATATTTTATACAGGGAATTAGACCTGGCGTCTAAAGAGCAGAGTTTATTTTAATGCATTAGTAAATGTATTAATACTTTTAAAAGAAACAGTGCCCATTGTACTGCCTTACTCACGACAACAATGCTAGTTTTATTTTGGTGTCTTTAACTCCCCCCCCCCTATTTTTTGCTGATGGGGAGACTATGTTTAAAGGAAAAAACTTTTGTCAAATTATTGTCAATTTCAATAAAATGAACATCGTTTCCGAAACGATCGTACACTCGAGTTGATTTTGTTTGTTTTTCCTTTCGAAACTGACTTTGAATTCACAATTATGAATCGTTTTATTCAATATATATATATATATATATATATATATATATATATATATATATGTGTGTGTGTGTGTGTGTGTGTGTGTGTGTGTATGTGTGTGTGTGCGTGCATGTGCATGTGTGTGTGTGTATATATTCTAAAAATTCTTTTACTCAAGACAATCTCCATTTTAATTTAAACACAGCCCAAAGATTATACAGATATATCAGTTTTTCTCAACGTTTATGGCCCATGACCCCCTTGCTGAGTATCTTAGCACTCATGACCCTCTCCACATAAAAAAAAACCGATTTTGTTTTATGTTGTTTATTTACTCCTTAATTATAAATCAATGTGAAAATTTTGCTGAAAATGACACAATTCCTTGTGTGACGAGATCCTTTATGTCTGGCTCCATCTTGAAACACATTTACGTTTTATATGTAAATACGAAAATTTCAAGAATCGAACGCCAAGCCGGAACGAATTAATTTCATATCTTGAGATTTCACTGAATATAAAACTAAATGACTTTCACTCATGGCTGGAGTCTTGTCATCTTATTTGTACATTGCAAGTTTTTGCATTTTGAATTACATTCTTTCAGTGTCCTCTCATGACTCCCCCACTAAATGTCCGCGGCCCCCCGGTTGAGAAATGCTGAGATATATGTTAAACCTATGAAAACAGATAGTGACATAGCAACAGATAGTAACGTGTAAAAATACAATAACGATAAATTTATGAAGACATCAAGTTTAGACATCAAGTAGAGTGTGACTTTACATAATGTATATAATAATTCACAATGAACCAATTGTGACCCAATGGGTCATTTGGTACTCACCAATAAAAATATTGCTAGATCACTGTAGTTAAGTTGAGTCTTGTTAGTATCAGATAGGTGACCATTAGGCAATACGAGAAAATGTATTATAATCGATGAGGATGAGTTTTTTGTTGCTTTGGTTGCCTGGAGACTGAGTAGAATGTGCAAGTAAAGAATCCATTCTTGATAATCCGCCCGATAGATGTGGGGCCAAGAACTGGTCCAGTACTTGCCGCACTGAGGTACGCAGCTTGGGTATTAGCAAGGAGATCCACTCTCTCAGGTCTTGTCAGCCAGCTTTGAAGTGGGGCAAGTTTAATGCTTTTTGCCTTAGGTGCCCCTACTGGAGAATGCCAATGGGGATACCCAAGCAATTGTTGCTAGACCAGAGTGCCCCTCCTTTAGGGGCGCTGGCTGGACATCCCACCATCCGACCTTGTGTCACATCTTGTTGTGGTGACCAGCAAATTGATATCTAACAGAAAATTTTAGTGAAAGAAGGTGGCACCATTTTGCAAACAAATCTGAAAAAAACAATACATAGTCACCTCTCCTGAATGACTCCTGACCGCTTATGAATTTAATTCTCCAGAAACTTTCTCTGTTATAAGAAGCCGGCTCAACTTGACCAGGACGAATCGCACAGTAGGTACCAGTTAACAGGATTTAAATCAGGTCATTGGAGTATTTAATGTGATATTTGCTAATCACATACTTTCTGGCGATTATGAATCGATTTTAGACTTTCAGGTACAGATATAAAAAAAAAAAAATAGTTCTCGTAGACATGCATGATTGTTAAAATTTTATTCAACTTTAACAAGTCTCTACTGGCGCATCTACTACTAGTCTCTCACTTTCATACAGGCCAACAAAGGAGTCTCAAATCTAACAGGTTCCACACTTTTATCCAAGCTCCAACCATCACCACAATATCACATCACTGTGCCTGTTTTCAAGTACTTTTATGCAATGTGGTCTGATGAACTCAGTACTTGTACCCACTCGATGTACATACTCCTAAAACGAAAAGCAGCAAAATCCCACCCCTTTACTGTTGATGCCTCTAGATGCTGGAAAGCCTTCAACTCTAATAGTTTCTTGCCTTGGAATGCTAGACGTTGGAATTCCATCTGTCTCCTGCTTCCCTGACCATACTAACCTGCTGATATTTAAGTGTAACGTGAACAGACATCTCGCTGCTCAACTCCCCTCCACTATTTGTTGTATGTGATCCAAAATAGTAGCCCCTAATGTTTTTTTGAAATATTTAGTATTACAAAAAATATGTTTACGATTCCAAAAAAGTATTTTTGTTCTTTTAACTGGGGGAACATATTTTTCTATTTTCAGAAAGATGAATAATTTACTATTCAAAAACTTAAAAGAAAAAATTCCATTTCATTTTTAATAAAAAGCAATATAATATTATATAAAAAAAAACAATATGAATATTATTTTAATAAATAGCAATATAAAGATTATTTTAATGAATAGCAATATTAAGATTATTTTAATAAATTGCAATATCAAGATTATTTTAATAAATTGAAATACTGACATTATTTTAATAAATAGAAATATTTATATTATTTTCATAAATAGAAATATTTATATTATTTCAATAAATAATAATATTAATATTATTTTAATAAATAGTAATATTAACATTATTTCAATAAATAGCAATATTGCCATTATTTTAATAAATAGCAATATTAATATTATTTTATTAAATGATAATATTAACATTATTTTAATAAATAGCAATATTAATATTATTTAAAGAAATAACAGTACTAACATTATTTTTTTAAAATTGCAATATTAATATTAATATATATAAATAGCAATTTTAACATCATTTTTATAAATAGCAATATAAATATTATTTTAATAAACAGCAATATTAATATTATTTTAATAAATAGCAACATTAACATTATTTTAATAAATAGCAATATTTATATTATTTTAATAAATAACAATATTAACATTATTTTAATAAACAGCAATAGTAATACTATTTTAATAAATAGCAATATTGATATTATTTTAATATAGAGCAATATTAATATTATTTTAATAAATAGCAATATTAATATTATTTTAATAAATAGCAATATTGATATTATTTTAATGAATAGCAATATTAATATTATTTTAATAAATAGCAACATTAACATTATTTTAATAAATAGCAATATAAACATTATTTTAATAAATAGCAATATTAATAATAGTTTGTTAAAAACAGTGTCACACTCGTCTGATCTGTCTAACCGTCAATTCTCCAAAAACTTGTTTACTTTTTTCAAAGATTTTTTAGCAAAAAAAAAAAAAAAAGGAAAGAAGGAGCAATTTGTTTTGCCTAAATTTGTTTTACCTTGATTTGTCGTGCCTTCATTTGTCGTGTCTTTATTTGTCGTAAACAAATAATAACACCGTGTTGTATAAGAAGAACATTTCACGTGTCAGAGATTTGGAATGGCAACTTTGACTTTTCTAATGGACTTTCATTTCGGATTGTTTTATCAGCTGTATTACGCTTGGACTTTTTTTAAATGAACAAAGTTTATCTTTATTATACAGACTATAAGTGTTGTCGTAAATAAAAAATAATTATGAAAACTTTTATCTATTTTATAGCAATCATCACCATAAGCATCATCATCAGCAGCGGCAGTAGAAAGAAAGTAATGGTGGCTTAGTAGTGAGCAATGCAGTCTGACAACCTGGGTGTACCAAGTTCGAAACGTTCACATGAAATATGAGTTGGAATAGATACATCGAGATCATTGCCAAGACTGCTGCAAAGAAGGTGGGCTCTCTGTACCATGCTAGAAAGTTACGTCTGCACGTATCCTTGTACCTCTACAAAGCCAGCATTCACCCATGTATGACGTACTGCTGTCACATTTGGACCGGTGCCTCTGCTACTAGTCTCTCGCTCCTGGACACAGTCCAAAAGAGAATCGCCAACCTGATAGGTCCTGAACTGTCATCTAAGCTTCAACCTCTGTCCCATCGACGAAATGTTGCATCCCTCTGCCTGTTTTACAAGTATTTTAATGGTGGATGCTCAGACGAACTACAAGCCTTTGTATCGACGTGAATACCCCCGACAAACTTGACATGCAACCAAGTCCCACCCCTACACAGTTGAGATCCCTAGATGTAAGGAAGCCTTATACTCTAATAGCTTCTTCTCCAGAACTGCTAGACTTTGGAATTCTCTACCGGTTTCCTGCTTCCCCGACTGTACTGACATGCAGAAGTTCAAGTGTAATGTGAACAGACATGTTGCTGCTAAACTCCCATCAAAGTACCCCTGCAACTTATGTCCCTGATAGTAGTCCCCTAAATCAAAGTGGCAATGTGCCTTGTTTGGGGGGAAAATGTCATAAAAAAAAAAAATTCACAGAAACACTTTAACTTAAGGATGTTGGAAACCTTAACGTAAGTACCCGATATCTTTCTAGAAAGAATTCTTAATAGAAATATTTTGGGGAAATGAATGCCAACAAAAATCATCATCATCATCATCATCATGATTGATGCTCAACAAACAAACAAACAAACAAGCAGCAGGAAAGTGACAGTGACTTTGATATGACAAGGGCGAGTTTGAAATGAATGTTTCTGTGTAAAGCACAATTTCACAATGATACTTAACTTTTTCATTTTAAACTTAAATTCAAGCCATTATCACCGAACAAACAGTAATGGCAGGCGTATAAAATCAATAGCAAGTTCTTTGATATGACAGGGGCACGTTCGAAACGAATGTTTCTGTTTAGAGCACAACCGAAGCATGATACTTGACTTTTACATTTTGAATTTTAATTCAAGCCATTATATCTTAAAAATAATTTTATAAAATCAACCGTAGGAGATCTCCCTCTTAGTATATATATATATATATATATATATATATATATATATATATATATATATATATATATATATATATATATATATATATATATATGTCGGTGCTTATGTACTTATGTTACAGTGCTACTTTTTAAATAGAATTTTCAAGTTTAATTAAAGTTTCACGATATCATTTTTTTTTATTAAATTGTTAGATGGAAATACAGAATAGTTACAATTACAAAACATCTTTCTCTCCCCATGTTATGAATGGCTTTCCAAGTAATAACGTTATCATTTCAGCGTGATAGCATAAATGCAAAATTACTATGTATTCTTATATATCATACCCTATATATTCTTAGGCAATAGGACAATCAAGGTTGTCATTGACGGACGTACATCCAAGCATCATAACATTAATGAGGGAGTGCCTTAATATATTTGCTCATGATGCAGCACCCTATAACATGCACGATGGAAGAACATTCACGGGCAATATGAGCTGGAAGGAATGCATTGAAGACATTGCGAAGGCTGGGCAAAGAACGTGGGTTCCCTCTATAGAGCTAAAAGGCTACTCACACCTGAGAGTATCCTGTGCCATGCATCGAGTATTGTTGCTACATCTGTACTGGTGCATCTACCACTAGCTTCTTCCTCTTGGATAGGGTTCAAAAAAGTTTTCAATCTAATAAGTCTCACTTTATCAACTAAGCTCCAAACCCTGTCCCATCGACGTACCTATCCCCGCCAACTCTTCTTAGCAACAAAATCTCACCCCTTCACTGTTGAGGTCCCTAAATGCAAGAACGCTTTCTACACTAATAGTTTCTTCCTTCAAACAGCTAGACATTGGAATTCCCTTCCTGCTACCTGCTTCCTTGACTCTACTCATATGCAGAAGTTTAAATGTAACGTAAACAAACATCTTGTTAATCATTCCTAGGCATGGTCCCAAATAATAGCCAAGTGGCGATATGACTTGTTAGGAGTGAACGTGAGTAAAAAAATATATATTTTTTTTAAAAGGTTTTAGCCATACACATAAAATCAGTCATAGACAGAGGTTTCATTTAATAAAGAGTAACAATTTGCAAAGTGTTTATAAGTAAAAGAAAAACATAGGAAGAAAGTGCCAATTTCAAAGGAAACTTTGTACTTTGAAGTGAAAATAATTTGTATGGCACATTGAAATACATAAGTAATTCGGAAATGTAAAGAAATACTTTGAAAAACCAAAATGAAACGGAAATATTTTGAATTTTAAAGTCAGGCAAAGTTTGTTTATCGTTTTTGTATATCTTCAAGCATTGAATTCTCTCTCTCTCTCTCTCTCTCTCTCTCTCTCTCTCTCTCTCCCTCTCTCTCTCTCTCTTTATCTCTCACTCTCTTTATTTTTTTTCTCTCTCTATTTCTTTTTTTTTCTTTATCTCTCACTCTCTTACTCATTTTATATCCTATGCAAACAGAAATTTTCTGAGGTACCTCTTTGACAAAAAAAAAAAAAAACCCTTAAAGACAGTTAAAGAAATAAATGAATGATAAATCACTAAAAGGTCTTTTACCCTTCTTTTTAATTTTGTACCAAACTCAGAGAAACTAACATGACTTCATGGAAATTTAAAGATTGCTTTTTTTCATTGGAATTACTATTTTTTGTCATGCAATATAAGAAATTTATATAATATAAATAATATAAATCTTACCTGTATGTATGTATGTATGTATGTATATATGTATGTATGTATGTATGTATGTATGTATGTATGTATGTATGTATGTCTCACAAAAACTTTCGACAGAGTCGACGGATTTTCACGAGACGATATTATTTTGAAGCTCGACCCCTCACACAACAAATATCGAAAAATTGGCTGAAAACATTAATTCATTCACCCTCAACTGGGTACTGTTCTACAAGGAGGGGTTGCCTTTTCTGCCAATATTTTCGAAAGTCATCGCCTGTTTTCGATCGTCTAGCCTTAATTTAAACCTACGTCACTTCCGGTTTGGCAATGGGCGCAACAGCTAACGCGTCACGTTTTTTTTCACTGTCTTTTTCTTCCTCTGCGGTACGGGTTCGAGCCTGCCTACTACCACTGTTTTTTTGCACTTGCAATTTTCCTGTTCTTTTTTTTTTTTGCTTAACCAACACCCTTACACACACCTCCACTTTCTTTTTCACCTTCGCGTCACGTGTTCAAGCCTGCTTGCCTACTACAACTTTTTATTTTTTGCTCAACACATACCTACAAACACCCGGGCAACGCCAGGCACTCAGACTAGTTTGATAGTAAAAATACAAGTGAAATATTCGTTTGAACTTTGGATTGAACAAGGTTATTTGCATAAATCTTGTTCCTGATATCTGTTGATGCATATGATTACCCCTGCAACACTGATATATTTTTCAAAATTACAATCTTGTTCCAGTTAAAATGAATGGCCCTCTTCCTGAAGAGTTGAGTTTAAACTTTGGGTGTCATTCGTGCAGAAAAACAAGTTTTCTTTATTATTAAAAACTAGACTTGCTAATCAGTTAAAAAAACAGCAAAAGCTATAGCCGTTAAGTTAAAATGAATGCTTAAGATGAAATTGATGCTTGAATATGGTTAAATTTGTGTTAATTTTTGCACGTCCATCAAAATTTCAGTAAGATTAGCTGAGTAGTTTCCACGAAAACTTCCAGAGTAAATGTGCTATTGTGGTGACTAATCCCTATTAATCCTTATTAATCTCTAACTGTGCATTGAACAGATACCATGATATCTGGTTCGTTGCACCTCATCATAACAAAAGTCCATATAAAATTCCCGTCAGATCGACCCAGTAGTTTCCTAGGAACAGGCAGATTAAGAGAAATAATATATTGAAACGCATAAAAGTTCATAATGATTATCCATATGTCGTGACCTGCTTGTTCTTGCATCTTTCATGGCCCTTTCGTGATCCTTTCTGTCTTGTCACCCTGAAATCAAGGTTCTTTATTTATGCTTGCAAAAGAGCTAAGTAAAGACAAAGCTGATGCAAGACAGAGAAGCTTTATTTGACTATAAAAAGAACATGTAAGTCCTCTTTTATTATTATTATTATTATTAGTAGTAGTAGTAGTAGTAGTAGTAGTAGTAGTAGTATTAGTAGTAGTTGTAGTAGTAGTATGAGGAGGAGTTATAGTAGCATAAGTTTCTTTAGGGACTACTGAACCAATATGGCTGAAATTTTGTATGGGTTATGTAGTAGTTGTAGCAGCAGTGATATTTGTTATAGCAGTAGTAATTATGTCCTCTAATTGCACACCTGACATGCTATGTTTAATAAGATCATGTCAAATACTTTAGGAATCTATAACTTTTATTATTATTCAAGTGCAGGCGTTTACACCAAAGCTAGTGAACATAGTCAAAGAGTCAATTGGATGGAAAGTACCTAGTGTAGGATGTTTGCTGGGCAAAACAGAACTAACTTATGGAGTACGGTGATGTTGTATTTGATTCCCACGGAATTCAACTGTTTCTCAAGATTATCTCGAATTGAGCCTGGAATCTGGAATGGCTCCAATGACGATTGGCACGATGGAACAAACAACCTAACAATCTCTACCCTCGGTTTCTAATAGTTCTGTAGTTTCTCATTCTGTTTGCCTGTTAAGTTGATGTCGTTTCGGCAAGCCACTTCAATAATTTTGCATTCGTTGGTCTTTTTGTTTGGTTCCCTGTAAGTTATCTCTCGATCACACTAAATTATGAAATCCCATAAAATCTTAACGTCCTCATTTTCCACTACCTCTGCTGGGTGATGTTGGAACCACTTTTCTGTCACTTGGATTCCAAACTTTTGGCACGAACTCCAGTGCAGATTTGCACAGTAGCAGATACATCATTTTACTCCACTCTGAAACACACGGCATCTCAAGCATTATTAATGTTGAATTGCGTTGATTAATTTCAAAGCCTATAAGCAACTAATATAAAAACAAAGAGGGCGGGTGAAAAAGAGAGAGAAAGCAACCTAATGGAAATGATGTTCAATTCACAATATAGATGCATGTATCTATTTGTTTATGTATCTGTCCATATTAACCATTTTGAAGAGCGTGTCCCATACCAAACATTCTACGCTCTTTTCCTAAGGTATTTTTCCTATGACCCGAAAGTTTCCATTCAAATATGACATTTCTTTGCTTAGCGTCCATCTTCTACGATTCCTGTCGCATGAAGTATTTCAGGCATTTCTTTGTCTATGATTTTTAAAGATTTTTTCTATCCCTCTCCTATCTTTTTGTCCCCAATTCTTCCCTTCTCCATATCTTTTATTACATGATAGAATGCAGGATATTTTGCTTTTCCCAGAGTGACACCAATCTCCTCTTTTTCTCCTGGTGAAAGAACATTCCAGAAATGAAACTGTTCGCTGCTCATTTGACCAGAAATAAGGGAGCAAAAACAAGCTCACCATGAAATAAAACGCCCTCAAATAATTACTTTTCTTTTTCCCTTTTAAAAATGCCCGGAAAAAAGAGAGTATCTGACTGGTTGTTGTATCCTCTATCTTGATCTAACATACAAAATTATCTTGTCGGGCCCAAATAGCAATTAGGTTAACAAATCAAACTTTGCTTCTGACTAATTTTTATTTAATTTGAAAATTACAGAAAACCAAAGAATCTATATATTCTCTTAATCTCTCCGTCTGTCCATTCTATTCTTTCTTAGGGACTACTGAACCAATATGGCTGAAATCTTGTATGGGTTATTGGTATGATAAAATGCAGCGAACTAAGTATTATGGTATCTGTTCGATCTGCAGTTAGAAATTAATAGGGATTACTCACCACAACACCACTTTTACTCAAAACGTTTTCTTAAAAACTTCTAGGTTAATCTGACTAAAATTTAGTATGCCCCTTTGTTATGATAAAGTGAAACGAACTAAGTATTATGATATCTATTCAATACAGAGTTATGGATTAATAGGAATTAATAGAGTTTAATAGTGATTAATCACCACAATACTACTGTTACTTTGGAAGTTTTCTCTGAAACTATTAGGTCGATCTGGCTGAAATTTTGTATGTATCTTTTTTATGATACGGTACAATGACCTAAATATTACGGTATCTGTTCGATGCACAGTTGGGGATTAATATGGCATTTAACCATATTCAACCATCAATTAGGCATAAAGAATGCATTCCAAGTTAAGCTGCAATAACTTTTGCATGTTTTAATATCTAAAAGTCTAGTCGTAGGTGGGCTCTCTCTACCGTGCTAGACAACTACTAACACCTGAAAGTATCCTGTACCTCTATACGGCCACCATTCGCCCATGTATGGAGTATTGCTGCCACATTTGGGCTGGTGCATCTGCTACTAGTCTCTCGCTCCTTGACAAGGTTCAAAAGAGAGTTGCAAACCTGATAGGCCCTGAACTGGCATCTAAGCTTCAGCCTCTGCCCCATCGACGAAATGTTGCATCCCTCTGCCTTTTCTACAAGTATTTTAGTGGTGAATGCTCTGACGAACTGCAATCACTTGTGTCCCCACGACGTGAGCACCCTCGACAAACCCGACAGGCTGCTAAGTCCCACCCCCACACTGTAGAGATCCCTAGATGTAAAAGATCTTTCTACTCCAATAGTTTCTTCCCCAGAACCGCTAGACTTTGGAATTCCATTCCAGGTCCCTGCTTCCCCAACAGTACTGACGTGCAGAAGTTCAAGTGTAACGTGAACCGACACTTTGCTGCCCAAATCCCTACATAGTACCCCAGTAGTTGTTGCCCCTGATAGTAGCCCCCTACACCAAAGTGGCACTTTGCCTTGTTTGGGGTGAAGATGTAATTAAAAATTTTTTTTTTTTTAAATGACCCATTAAAGAATCATTATCTTCTAAGACTTTTTGAAAGAAGGTTTATTTTTTGATTTTTATTTCTTTATGTTTGTTTGTAATATTAACTTCGATGTTATTCATGGTTTCTGTAAAGTTTGAAATCGATGTGCGTTCGCACTGCTGGCAGTTATTACCGCAACAAAATCAAAACAAAACCCCCCAAAAATGTCTCCTTTGAAAAATTCGTCTTAAACAGAAAATCCCAGAATAAAAAAAAGGGATTTAATCATTTAATAAAAAATTATATAACCTTATTTCGTTTTCTAAAATTGTCAAATTATTATTTAATTTTTTTTTTTTTTTAATATGTAACTAATCTTTTCTATTTAATTTTTATTTGTTTACCTTGTATCGTGATATCGGTAACACATAAGACACACATTGAAAATCTATTTTAAAAAAATTATTTAATCCAGACAGGCCACTGACAATAGGAACTGTTTTTAAATTATCATCTAAAAATTAAAATTA
Organism: Euprymna scolopes; assembly: GCF_053919585.1. Classification (NCBI taxonomy): domain Eukaryota; kingdom Metazoa; phylum Mollusca; class Cephalopoda; order Sepiida; family Sepiolidae; genus Euprymna; species Euprymna scolopes. Next base: position 76,298,354 of record NC_136497.1, read on the forward strand.
ACAAGCGTATGTCTCATTTGAAATTATAAAAGATAATAGGAGTTGTCTCCCTTAAGCTTAAAACCATGTAAATATATTAAAGGGAAAAGATTAAAATGAGTTTATTTACATCCGGGCAACACCGAGTAGATATGGCTGGTTATTTATGTATTTATTCTGCTTTGCTAGTGCGCGTTTAGTTATTTTTCATAAGCGATGGTCTGAAGATGAGGATTATAAGAGCTGCCCAAGATCTAAGCTTGATGCCCAATTCTTTTAAGAAAATGACTAATCTCAGCGATGACAACAAGTCCAGGTTCTGCCATACAGAAGTACAGAGTGTGAGCCACCTGATATGCAGCTCTAAGGTTCTGCTGGGAGACGGCTACTATACTATCTGACAAAATGTGACGTGTAAATATATCAACTGGACGATCTGTAAAAAACTGAATATCGAATGTAGCAGCAAGTAATGGAAACCTATACCAAAAATGACAGTTGGGAATAAGTTATGCACCATCCATTATAACTATGCAATTCCATCCATTATAACTATGCAATTCCATCCATTATAACTATGCAATTCCATCCATTATAACTATGCAATTCCTACATCTAGTAACTAGAAAATTGGGTTATTAAACTTGACGTGATGATATGAGATAAGAATGAGAAAGAAGCAACCTTAGTAGAAGTTAGTGTCACCAATGATGCCAGGTTAAACAGAGTGAATGTGGAAAAGATAACGAAATACCAAAATCTTACGTCATACATGAAAAGAAACTGAACTCATAAGATAAGATCCCAATCATTGCGATAATTATAGGAGCAACCAGACTTATGTAAAAGATTTTCAAAAAGTACCTGGCAAATATACCCGGTGACATAAATGCAAGATAGATACAAACAATTGCACTTGATGGAACGGTTAGAATCTTAACCCGATTAACGCCCATGGTAATTTTTTAAGAACCACAGATAAAATGTTTAATATTTAGTTTTTTCGGAAATATTTTTAATTAACACTAAAATCTACATGTATATTAAATATAGGTAGAATTCATTTTGGAACAATTTCATCTAATATTTTGAAGCAAATATAAACATAATTACCAAACCAATTAACTAAAAAAAAAAAATGAGCGTTAATGGGTTAAGAAGATCTCTTGATTGTAATATCTGAGGTAGCAGGTAAATGTCTGGCATCTGGTTAGATTTTAATTGCTCCATTTCTAGTTAGAACAAATTAATAAGAAAATTTATATAAAAAAAGGCTAATATATATATATATATATATATATATATATATATATATATATATATATATATATATATATATATATATATACTAGCATTTCAGCCCGGCGTTGCTCGGGTGTTTGGATGTGTATGTTGAGCAAAAAAAAAGAAGTGGTAGTAGGAAGGCAGGCTCGAACCCATACCGCAAAGGAGGAAAAGAACGGGGTAAAACCTAACGTTTATGCTGTTACGACCACCGCCAAACCGGAAGCGACATTTTTTTTAAAATTAAGGCTAGACAATCTAAAGGAGAGGATAACTTTAAAAAATATCGGCGAAAAAAGTGCCCCCCCCCGTAGAAAAGTGCCTAGTTGAAGGGGGAGGTATTAATGTTTTTAGCCAATTTTTCGATATTTGTCGTATGAAAGATCGAACTTTAAAACGATACTGATCTTGGTAAAATCCGTCGCCTCTATTGAAAGTTTAAGGCAGACATGTAAACAGACATACATACATACATTTATATATTGGTAACCAAAACTTTTCGACCCAAACGGATGAAAAAGCTTACTCTATCTCTGAATACCCTTTATGTAAAATTTCAAATATTTAGACCAGAAATTGTCTGAGTAATTTGGAAGAGATCAATTTTTTTTTAATTTTGACCATTATTATGACCCCTTAGAATTTATTGTTTTGGGCTCAAATCAAGTTATTAAGTTAGATCCATGTCCAAGGAACCTATATCTAAAATTTCAAGTGCGTAGACCCAAAATTGTCGGAGGAGTTTGGTAGAGTTCTCAAAGGTCAAATCGTTGAACTTTGACCCCTTAATCGCTAATTTCTGGCCAAAGACCGATCACATCGATTTTCCCAAATCTCAGTAACCTATATATCAAATTTCGAGTCTGTAGATTAAAAATTGACAAAGTTATGTCGTAGGGAAATGTACACAGACACACGGACACACGGACACACAGATACACAGACACTTTCACTTTTATATATATATATATATATATATATATATATATATATATATATATATATATATATATAGATAGATAGTTGAAGATTTTTCGTGGTACAGCATTTTATATATGCCTTAAAAATGACTACCGTCATGTCGAGTCAGTGGTAACTAATACATGAAAATCAGGGCAAAGGAAGGGAGAAGTAATAAATTAATTTTGAATGACTCTTTTCTTTTGATGTTCCCGACTCATTTTCAAAAGAAAATGAGTCGGTCAAAATGTACATCGAATGTCATCTTCTTATTCGAATAGTTTTTGCTATTAAATAACATAATATTTTTTTGATTACTCCTCCCTTCTATTCTCCACGTTTTTTTTTTATATTATATTATATATATACTAGCCCGGGTGCCTGGCGTTGCCCGGGTGTTTGGAGATGTGTGTTGAGCAAATAAAAAAATGTGGTAGTAGGCAGGCTCGAACCTGTACCATGAAGAACGTGAAAAAAATTACGTCATACATACATACATTTAAACAGACAGGTGAGATTTATATTATAGACTTGCTTGGGTGTCTGGCGTTTTCCAGGTGTTTGGACGTGTGTATTGAGCAAAAAAAAAAAAAAAAAGTGGTAGTAGGCAGGCAGGATCGAACCTATACCGGGAAGGAGAAAAAGAACGGGGAAAAAACAAAAAAAAACTTCACTTTTTGCCATTGCGTCCATCGCCAAACCGAAAGTGGCGAAGGTTTAAATTAAGGCTAGTCAATCGAACAGAAGGAATGACTTTAAAAAATATCGGCGATAAAAGCGACCCCTCCCTGTAGAAAATGTCCCAGTTGAGTGTGAAGGAATTAATGTTTTTAGTCAATTTTTCGATATCTGTCGTCTGAAGGGTCGAGTTTCAAAGCGATACCAATGTCGTGAAAATCCATCACCTCTGTCGATAGTTTTAAGCATACATACATACATACATACATACATACATATATACATACATTTAAACAGACAGGTGAGATTTATATTCTAGATTATGTAATCTCCTAACCTTATAAGGCTCAATAGAAACTATTAATTATAGACTTTTAAAATAAATATACACGTCTTCGAATCAAATGCATGTACAAACCAGTCCTATACAAAATAGAATCTATTAAATATCTGTAGAGATTAAGAAATTAAAGCAGAAACACATTTACTAAAATATCTGAATTTGCATTAAATAAAAAAAGGGCTGATATGCTGTAAAACAAAACTCTTCCTTTATTCGCGGAAAATCCAAACATTAGAAAAAAGGTTGATATTATGTGTTGAATTCAAGTATAAAAACGTAAAACTTTTATCAAATCAACTTCTAAGTTTTTATTTGTTGTCGAGTAACATTTTCTGAATCAATAAATGCCGAGGGTAAAAAATAGCCGTTACAAACGTTGTTTACGGCACCCTTAAGATGCTGTTTCTAAATTTCTTAGATCAGGATTAATAATTTGTATCATGTAGGTTTTTTTCCGACTACTTTTCTCATCTAGACTGTTATTTTCACTAGGTTTCGACCGATGTAAGCTCCGACCTTCTTCAGGGGTATCTTGTCGAACTCAGGATTTTTCTATCGAACTCGGGAACCTGCACGGAAATTTGAATGGAACCCCGCATTTAATTCACGAATGTAGCGTTCTCTGGTTTCATCAACCAGGACCCAATAAAGTACTATGTAAACTTCAATGGTAAGTGACACTCTTCTGGAAACCGAAGGTTCAATTCTCAGTGCATCTAATACCCGGAATACAATTGTGAATTACTGAAGACTTTTACCTGGTCATGGCTAATGGAACGATGCAGTGCTATTTCCGTGAATTAAATAAAAAGTCTGTTCGAAATTCCATACAGATTTTTGAGTTCAACAGAAAGATTCCCGAGTTCATCAGAAAGATTCTTGAATTTGACTAAAGACATTTGGAAAAGGTCAGAGGTTACATAAGCTGAAATTTTATAAAAGTAATACTAAAGATGAGAACAGTAGTCCAAATAATGCGTAAAATACTGTTTTTACCCCCCCCCCCCCCCAACACTGTTTTGAACGGATGTTTGTGGTTAGCTACAAAAACGACTTATTTTTTTGGAGTGAAAAAAAAAATAGTGAAAGACAAGCAAGAAACAAGCATGACTAATGTTAATCTATGCAATTTCCCATTGTTTGTTGGGTAAATACCAAACTTGGAACTGTCATGTCATGATTAATTTTTATTTTCCAAGTTTTGTTTTGCCAGTTGATAAATTGTCTGCGAGGAAAGAAAAACGGCAAAATAAAAATCCAATAGAATTAAATTTAAGAAAGCATTGAAAGCAATCCAGAATTGAACAAAGGAAAACTGTTTGTCTTGGAGTCTTTCGAAAACAAGGCGTGCGGGACAGCCAGCGCTGATGACTGATATCAGTTCACGGCCCCTCATGTCAACAAGCATATGCTGAACATAACAACCGACAAAGAAAAGATTAGCGATTGAACTTCAATTCAATAGACTCGGTCTCCATTCATAATTCTAAAGCGCACACCATAAAAAAAAAGCGAAATTCTTGTTTAAATCGAATAAAAACCCATGATAGGTAGGGTGAAGAATCGTAGGGGCGGGTCACCAAATAGATTTTATTGAAGCAGAAAAAAACAATTATGAGAATCGTCATCTTTAGTTGAGTTCTTCCCCCCACCCCCACCCCCAAGAGAATTGTGTTGTTTTTATTGCACCCCAGATAAAGTGTTAGATCCATGACACTACTTTCATTAGAGGACCTTCACGTGGCCTCCCCCTGTGAGTACTGATTTTATCGGTGGACACAGATGCCAACCAAAGAGAATCATGCCAGTTAAAATATTGGAACTTCCTGGTTAATGTGTATGCATTAAGCATATCATATCTAATAGTTTTATAAATAAATTAGTAAGGTGACCCTGCGTTGCCAGGGATTGAATAAGGGATTTTACGCTATGTGCCTACTGGTATTACTTTATTATTGTTTTATTTTATAATAATTTTTGTAAATTTATAGCCTGTGCTCCCCACCCCCTTGAGGCACATTCATCATTTACCCAGGAGTTAACATATGTAAACTAGTCATTACATGTAAACACTTGGCACCCACATATTGTACACAGGCAGTTGCAAGGAAACAAAGACAAGGGAAGAATTCGACTCACTCTATTTTAAAATTTCTTTTCAATGCAACAACAGATATTTATTTAAAGGTACTTTCCAGAATAAGACCTTGTTTCTTGTTCAAAAGTCTTCTCATATTCCAATGTGCTTAACAAGACTCTGGCGTATCGAACACATGGTACTCTTTCTTTGTCTGGCCATGTTTAAGATGCATTTTTTCCTGTCACTCTTGGCCTACATGTGTAGCATGTCTCTTTCTCTGTCCTGCTCTAACTTTAAGGACCCACGTTTGTCTTTTTTTATAATATTTTCTTTCCTTTTCCTCGCCGTGACGTAACCTTGCACACGGCTCGGTATTTTCATATGTTGGCTCCTGCCGCTGCTGTCATACGCGCACCTGCGTTTTGTTTTTACATAGTTGAAGTTTTAAGGAGGTGGGGAGAGTTTACCACCATCTAGGAACATTTCCATTGTATTTTCTGAATAATTTTATCTATATTATTTTAATTTCGTCCAAATTGGATATATTGGAAGCTTTAAGATAGAAAACTGACTGTAATTTAGGCTTCAATGGTGTTTGATTTGGTTATTTTGTTTTAAGGCATATGAAGCCTTTTCGGGTTATTTAATGCTGAATCTGGTAATTTCGAAAAAAATTTTTATTTTTCAAATTATTTATATTTTTAAATACTATTATTGGTGCTTTATTTGGCTGTTCCGTGGTAGGTTATATTAAATCTTTCGGGTTTATTCATTTAGGTAAAATTCTTCATGCTTCAAGTTCTTTATCTAAAGATCTTTATATCTTCAAATATTCATTCAGTCGTTTAGTAATTTTGTAGAGAAAAAATGTGGTTTTTAGTTTTTGTTTTAAGTCTTGCATTATAATCCTCATCTTTAAATAATCGCTTATGAAAAATAACCAAACGAGCAATAGCAAAGCAGAATAAATACATAAATAATCAGCTATATCTATTCGAATTTTATGAAGAAAACGAAAGCAAAAACTATAACATCAATTTTTTAGTACATTTTAGGGCAGAAAACCAATATCTTCAGAAAGCCTGATCTGATTACACTACTATCAGCAAAGAGAAGAGCATCCAAGGAACCAAAATGTATTCTGATGTTTTTTTTAATTAAATTATTTTTTTAATATAATCTTTTTTTATGTAATTGCATCTTTTAGATTCCTTTTATTTTTTTACTGTTCGAAAAAGAGAAGAGATCTTTTCATCCTTGGATTTAAATTTTAAAAGTCACTCGTCCTTTTGCCGATTGGAAGTTACTTTTAAAAGCTTTTACACATTATAAATTTGGTTTGTTTGTAATTATTGCACAGATTTCTGATGCGGGCAGTTCAAAAACATAGTGATCGAATTAATGAGAGTAGAAAGAGAAATCCTGCGTCCCTTCTTTTGTCCTTTAGAACTCTCATTCCATGAACGATGTTTCTTACAAAAACGTAAGCATAACGGTTTTCTATATTGGAATCTATCCATCTCGGACTTATTGTTGACTGATTTTTTTTTTACCTTGAAATAGTATTTTTTTACCTCCTTACATCAATGACTTCTCTGGGGCGATTTTCATAAAGAAAAAAAATATCAGTTACGTTGAGACGACACACACACACACATGTAAACTTGTTTTATAATTTTATATATATATATATATATATATATATATATATATATATATATATATATATATATATATATATTGTGTGTGTATCACTTTATTGCAGGTAAATATTTTTTTTAATTTTGAAATTACTATGAAGCACAGAAAAGTAAAATTTGGTGTAACACTGGAAGAGCATAACAAGGTGCCTTATTTGCCTGATTTTTGTGGAATTCAAACAAATATTTTGAAATTTATGCTAATTTTTCTATTTTCTGGTAGTTTAAGTGTGTATCACTTTATTGCAGGTGTCTAAGAATGTATGTTTTCGGTAATAAAATAATATTCTAACTTCATATTCCTATTTATATGAAATAAAGAACATATCCAGTAACAATATTAACCAAAAACAAGAACGAATTTCACATATTGTTTAAGGAAATATTTATTCATCAACATAACTTCCATGCCTCAAAAGCACTTTGAATAGCCTCTTGTCAACTGATGATGTCAATCAGTGGATTTGAAATGATGTGATGCTATAGGAAACTTTCAAAACCTTATTCCAAAGTTCATTATTCGATGAAAATTGAACACTTTCTTCATAAACTTTCATCTTTATTATCGCCCAGAGCTGCTCAATTGGGTTTATATCTGGAGAACAAGGTGGGCATGTCATCAAATTGTTTCCACTAATGCCTAATGACTTAAGGTAGGAATCATAGCCTTGGCTGAGTGGGATGGTGCATTGTCGTGCATAAAAATCAATTTGATGACACGTCAATAGAAAGTCATCAAGCCATGGTGATAAATGCCCATTTAAAAATAAAATATAAGACTGGCTTGTCAGTTTGACACCTTTTGGCACTCAGAATGGTCCAATTAGTTCAACGTAGATTATTCCAGCCCAAAACATGATACTTTCACCTCCCTGTTGACAACGGAATCGATGAGGGGTAGGGAATCCAAGAGGACTCCAAATTTTAGGCCACCCATCTGGTCCATCAAGAGTTGCTCTAGTTTCATCAGTAAAAAGAACATTTTAAAAGTTGGTTTTCATGTATTTCTGAGTCCAAGCTAAACGTTTTTCTTATGAGTTTGGTTTAAAACAGGTCTTTCTATGGGCTTAATGCTTCTTGCAATTTCTTTAGCGTGTCTTTCTAGACAAGGAAGGTATTCCAGCCCTGTCAAGTATAGCAGCACTGTTACTGCCCAGCTGCTTAATAAATTGACGGTGAATTTTTCTAACATCTCGAGCAGAAACTGACTTTTTTGAGTTTTTGTCTTTTCTTGGTTTGATATTTGGATTTTCAATTAATAAAGACAATGTTCTTCATTCTCTTCCAAGCTCCTTGGCTACATCTACGAGAGATAAACCTTCTGCAAGGCCTGCAACAACACGTTCATATTCACTAGCTGTCAATCGACCCTTTCTAAGCATTTTGGAAGTGATGCGCACTTAAAATTAGCAGGAAATAGAAAAATTAGAATAACTTCCAAAATATTTGTTCAAATTCCACAAAAATCAGGGAAATACGGCACCTTGTTATGCTCTTCCGGTGTACCAAATTTCACGTCTCTGCGTTTCATAGCAATTTCAAAATTAAAAAAAAATATATATATATATATATAATGAAAAAAAAGGACATGCAGTAATGCAATACACAGGGTTTATTTATATATATATATATATATATATATATATATATATATATATATATATATATAAAGATCGAGATAATATTAAATTGAAAATTAAAATAGTTAAAAGTTCTTTATAGACTCATATAATTCTTGGTATTTTAGCCATGCCCAAAGTGGAGCATCTGTGCAGATATCACACTTCGTCCATTCTATCCTCAGTCAGTGAAGGAATGGCCCTTCTAAGCTGAAGTATATTTTTTGTCCTAATCTAGAGTGCCCTTTTTGTGGAGCTGGAATCTTCACAACATAAAAAGAAAACAATATTTTGTCTAACTTTGCCATCATAGAGAAGCAAATAAATAGAAACTCATACATGCATCAGAAACGCAAACAGTAAGATTCATTCAGACCTTGTTCCATCTAATTACAATTTATTCCAGTCAATTCAGCACTTTCGATGAAGGGTTGCGAAGAGGTCGAAGAAGCCTGTTGAGACAAATTTCTAAAAACCGACACTTTTACTGAATATGAAACTTGGCAGAAGTAGTGAACTGATATATAGGAAGTTTTCACAGAGAAAATTATTTGCAGTGGTTGTAGTAAACCGAGTTCTTGCTGTAAATGTTTTACATGGAAGAATCCAAGATGAGAGCTTGATTGAGAACTTTCTATGGAAATTATAATAGTAGAGACAGACTAGCAACATATTTCGGTCATGAAAAGGCCTTTAAGGAAGAGAAGACTAGATTCTCAAGTGGATATTTATTATGCTAAGGCAGGAGAGCGTACTCTGATTGGTACCTCTACAGATGTGTCAGCAATTTCCCATTTTAGGACATATCTGTAATACTTTCATTTGGATGGCTGAATATTTAGTCCTGTAGACACCCTTGATAATATAGCCAATTTTTAGTTATATTGTCATCTAAATCAGGCATGTCAAAATGTGACCTGTGAGCCACATGTAGCCCATTGCCAGCTTATCTGTGGCCTGCACAGATGATTTTAAGCAACTTTGAACAGGTGGGGGAGATAAAGGAAAATATCAAAATATCAAAAAGTACTTATAATTTCTTATATCTCTTTTCCTCGGGCCGTACATAATGCAATTTCCAAATTAATCACTTGTCATTTCTGATAAAACTCGGAACAGCACAGAAATTTCATCCTGATATATCAATGATAGTCGACAACAAGAGGTGTCAAGCCTCAGGACAAAACGTGGAAACTGAATACTCAATAATAAATGTCCATTGTGAATTATTGTAATTTATATGCATTGCATTTACTGGTCTTGCATTAAAATACAAATGAACTGTGTATGTTGGTTGTTAAATTGTTGCTATTCTGAAAGAACGCATTTATATTTCATGCAAGTTTCTTTCATTATATTCTTGTATTAAACTACCAGTATATACCAGTATGAAAACAAAACGATAAAAAATATTAAATTGTTTTCCATATACATATGTGTTTCAACCCTTTTCTGGAAATCATTAGTCATGCGATTCGAAAGCATCATCAGACTCAATTCATCAGTTCAATTTTAACAGAAAATGCTTAGGACGATATGGACACCAAACCAACCATTTTGAAAAAAGAGATTTAAGATCTATTTATATCTAAGTAAGAAGACACACATAGAAGGCTCTATCCATCTATCTATCTATCTATCTATCTATCTATCCATCCATCCATCTATCTATCTATCTATTCCTCTCATCTTTTATCAACTGGCTCTACTACCCCTCCCTCTGGATTACCTTTTGGTGTTCACACGTTTACTGTTCGGGAAAAGATGCATTCAATGTCAGGAGCTATATTTAAAGCACTGCTGGGGACCAGTGCTCTTGAATAGTATTGGAAGAGAGTGCATCAGGATTTAGTGGCAGGTCCTGCTTCAGATCCACTTGCGGCAATAGCTGAAATGGTTGGGGGGGGGAGCAGAGATCTGCTCTAAGAGGAGTTGGGCACTAAACCAGAGTTATCTCAACAACTATGATAACTCTCTGATCTAATGATTAGTTTGTAATGAATTTTTATGATGCCTCCATTCAGTCTCGAAAGACAAAGGATACCCCTGTAAGGGCAGTTGCACATGTAATTGTGAGGCAAGGATCACGCAATCCCTAACCACACCTCTCCTGAATCGATACTATTTGGGTCCAGTGGCAAGGAGAAGACCAGGACGACTGGAAACAATGCCTAGTTAAGCAGAGAGCACATACAGCACCTGGAAGTCCTAAATCGTCACCCATTTAGTACTGACTAGGCTCAACTTTGCTTAACTTTGGTGATCCAGTGGGAACTGGTGTGTCAACGTGATTATGCTGTATTATGAATTATCGCTTTATGATGGAGTTAGAATGGATATTAACCTTCCGTGTTGCAAGGATAATAAAAGAAAAACGGCCGATTAGGCCTTTTTCACTTGGAGCAAACTTTGGCCACATTGGGAATATGTCAGCTCACATCCGATGCTCGTGAATGAAGCATTTGTCATTTACAGTGTAGCTTCGGCATGGTATAGTGAGAAGGAATCATTCTTTTAGATGTAGTAAGGATGGTGATGTAGATTTCACTTCTCAATGGTGCTCATAGTGTTGAATCTGTTTCTGATCATTTTAGCATCAGCTTAAACTGAAGATCAGATACGATTGGGGAAAAAATTAGATCGTATGGTTTTACATAGAATACATGACATTAGTTTGTGTATTCACCAAGGAGATAGGTACAAGTGTATGTTTTCTGCTCTTGGGTTTTGCTGAACCCATCCCTCAAATTTACAAGACCTTTAGCTAGTGAAATAAATGAACCTTAATCATGTCTTTTGGTACCAAAGATCCTTCAGAGATGCTCTATCACGACACTTATTCCCCCCACCAGCCACCCCTAAAACCATTGTTTTATATATTAGAAGGCACCATCCATTCTCATATTCAATTTTTGACATCCTTCCTAGTTTCCATTCCCATTTAGAGATCGACCTGTTTGCTTACGCGATCTGCACTTAGCAGAGGGTTAGAAGGGCGTTACTAACCTTCATCATTATATTTTTTACAATATGTTTTCAATGTTGTATCGTTTCCCATCATGACTCATGTGCACTTTCTTTTCGTAAATAACATTTCACTGAAACCACTTGAGGATTTTTTAGTAGGATCAATCCATAGAGTGAATGTGGTACTTTTGTGATAATAACTAGTGTATGATAAGTCCAAACGCATATGGCAACATTACATGACCACAAAACCCTTTCGAGAAAAATAACAGAATTTTTGTGAAGTTTTAATGGTGTAAAATAAAATTCTTTGTCGATGGTTAAAACTTGTAATCCTGCAGAATAATGACTAGCTGTGACCAACGAAGTGAACTTCATGTAGACCAGACAATCCTAAGACAGGATATTTGTGATCTCTATGCAGAAGTCTGGTTCACTTTACAAGAAACAATGCAAGACACAATGGTCAGTATTTTCACTTTGGGGTGCTCCGTAAATCCTATTTTCAGAACTTCTCTAGTTTTCGAAATGATGTAACAAAAAAAATCGTAATAAAGTTACTAACCAGCAGAGAGTTAACATCGTTGATCGAGGGAAAAGTTTATCAGGCACGTGCACAGAGGTTTGATACGTATGGAAGTAAATCTGGACAATGTAAAACTCGTAATGATATGAGCATGCTTTGATGAGTGTGTAATATGACTCTTGAAGGCCGGCTTAGATATGATTATCTCAGGAGAAGATGAAATTCGTACAGTATAAGGAGATGTGTGCAGAACAGGAGGCTTTGGTGGTATGGCCATGTTGAAAGAATTGGTGAGAAGTTTGGATTGATAAATAGTCGAGGCAGGGTTAGGATCTTAGCAAAAGCAAAGCAAGGAAAACGAGAGAGAGGAAGGGATAAGGATGAATTAGGGAGAGATTGGTTAGTTTTGAAGCCGTCCAACACGTGTGAATGCATCAAAAAGACCTTAAACCGATGATGATGATGATGATGATGATGATGATGATGATGATGATGATGATGATTGAGGAATTTTTTAATAAATAATTTTAAAAAATATTTGTATTTTAATAAATTGCAAACCTCGACGACATAACTGAATAATTGAATCTTATCATCTGCTACAAAATATTTTAAGCTCATAAGTCATCGCTTGTCGACGTCAAAAGCTACTTTATTATAAGGAGTATTGAAATGGATTAATTGCCTGTAAAATAATGAAAAATATGATGAGAGGATTGAGGTACTTATGCATTTAACGAACCAGAAGTAACTCAGCGTTTGGCTCGGATTTCTCCAGAACATGACGTCGACAGCTCAGATTTAGCTGCTGCCTGACATAACATGACGATCAGTCAATCACAACGCCGCATGCTGAGTTTCAATTCGACGCGCGCGCACCGACAGCAGATGAAAATTCTAATACCAATAGGAAGAGAGAAAACAAAAGAAAGAAAAAATTCGATCGTTTCTTGCTTAAAATAAAAAAAAAAAACTGACGCTTCAAGCAACGCTGACATGAACTTGACCATCATATTTAACCAACTTCAGACCCCAGAGACTGTGATATAGTTTTGCCAGCACAGGAAATTGATGGCAGAGTCGATGTAGTGCTCAACCGGCGGCCAGGGTTGCATATTAGCCAAACGAGCAAGCCTTACGTACGGGTACAACTGGAGATGCAGCAACATAAAACGTTGCCATTAGGCAACTATTAGAACAGGGACATTCTTTGCCAAATCGCAGCTAATGATCGCCTGCATTCTGAAAATAATTTATCTCTGGGCGTTCGAGATGGCAACCCAAAAAAACCTCCAGCGCATGTGTGGGTTGCGCTCATGTCACACAATTGTTGATTGGAAGAATTTCCCGCGAGACATTTGCCGGGATTACTTTCTCAGGAATCCCTAGCAGATAGGGGGCACAGGCCATACGGTTGATATCGAGGAGTCGGTCTTCAACCACCAAAAACATAACGTCGGCAGACTTCTGACACCAGTCTGGGTCTCCGGTGAATACGATCCCGCCAATAAGGAGGGTTTCTTGGTGAGCGTATCAAATAGGAATGCTGAAACCCTCTTTCCACTAATAAAGTCTAAGGAAAATTCATCCTCTCGAGAAAAATGTTCCTTTCTGGCATGACAACAACAAAATAAAACCTACTCGCACGGATAAGGCAAAAAAACTAAATAAATAAATAAAAATTAAAAAAAAACAGTTATGTTTGTTTTTTACATAAATACTTGCAGAAAAGTACACAAAAAATATTTGTTTCACTTTTTCTAAACTATAAAAATACTTAAAACAAAAAGTTACCACCGCTTTGATTTATTATAACGACAATTCATGGCAAGAATGTTTTGACATTGTACTTGAGAATGACCATCTTGCAAGTTTCAGTAAAGGAGTCCTGTAGCAATATGCTCTACGGATGAGAATTTCTTGGAAAGGAAAAGATGTTCTTAAGAAATATTTAATATAATTTAAATGCATTTGTGTTTTAATAAATTGTGTTTAAATAAATTCCAGACTTTGGAAATATAATTAAATAATTGAATTTTAACAAATTAGTAAACATTGCGATATAATTCAATTTTGAAGACTCGGAAAACGATAGCTTCGTGTATCGTTGAAATAATGATCATTTATTTGTTTTGTTTTGTTTCTGTAATGTTATAGTTTAATACAGACATAAAGACTATGGCCGAAAGTGTCGAGTGTAAAATTTTATAATACTCACATATGTATAATATGCACATATGCATTATATTAAAAATGTGCATAGTATTCATATTTGCATAATACTCACATATGCATTGTATCCACATTTGCATAATACTCATGTATACACATTACTCAACGTGCATAATAATTACATACTCATAACACTCACATATGTATAATATACACATATGAGTTATATTAAAATATGCATAGTATTCATATTTGCATAATACACAGTTATGCAAAATATTAACAAATACATAATATAAACATATACATAATATTAACATATACACATTATTAACATATATATAATATTAACATATATATATAATATTAACATATATATAATATTAACATATACATAATATTAACATATATATAATATTAACATATACATAATATTAACATATATATAATAATAACATATACATAATATAAACATATACATAATATTAACATATATATAATATTAACATATACATAATATTAACATATACATAATATTAACATATATATAATACTAACATATACATAATATTAGCATATATATAATATTAACATATACATAATATTAACATATACATAATATTAACGTATATATAATATTAACATATGCATAATATTAACATATACATAATATTAACATATACATAATATTAACATATATATAATATTAACATATACATAATATTAACATATATATATAATACCAGCATATACATAATACTAACATATACATAATACTAACATATACATAATATTAACATATACATAATAATAACATATGCATAATACTCACGTATTCTTAATACTAACATATACATAATACTAACATATACAGAATACTAACATATACATAATATTAACATATACATAGTATTAACATATACAGAATGCTAACATATACATAATACTAACATATACATAACATTAACATATACATAATATTAATATATATATAATATTAACATATAAATAATACTAGCATATACATATTATAAACATATACTTAATATTAACATATACATAATATAACCATATACATAATACTCACATATTCTTATTACTAAAATATACATAATATTAACATATACATAATACTAACATTTATATACTACTAACATATAAATAATATTAACATATACATAATATTAACATATACCTAATACTCACATATCATTAATACTAACATATCATTAATACTAACATATAAATAATATTAACACATACATAATATTAACATATACATAATATTAACATATACATACTATTAACATATACATAATATTCACATATTCTTAATACTAACATGTACATAATATTAATATATACATAATAATAACATATACATAATACTAACATATACATAATATTTACACATACATAATACTCACATATGCATAATGCGCATATATGCATAATTTGCGTAATACTGACATTTGCATAATACAAATGCATACATAGTACTCATATTTGCACAATACTTACATATTCATAATACCAACATATACATAATATTCGCATATGCATAATACCAACATAGTCATAATAGCAACATATGCATAATACTCACAGATACATTATATTAACATACACATAATATTAACATATACATAATAATCATATGTGCATAATGCTCACATAAACTTAGTACTTACATATGCGCGATCCTCATGTGTGCAAAATATGTACATTTGCACTTTCTCAATAGTTTTTATATATGAGAAGGGTATGCTTAAAATAAATTATAAGATTCTACTTATAGACACTGGCATTAAGAACTGTCCAATTTATTGGTTCATGCTCTGCTAGCAACCAATCAAAAACTGGAATTACTTCATAAAAATATTGCATATTTTAGAATTCCTGCATACAATTTTTCATGTCCATATGAGAAAGATTTTTGCTCTTTGCTTGCAAAGTTTTAACTCATTTTTATCTTTAGGATGTGTACAAATCAGCTGCCGACCAAAAAACTTTTTTCATCTACAGGACTTGTACAAATTAATTACTCGTCTCCAGAACTTGTACAAATCAGCTACCCACCAAAACTTTTCATCTCCAGGACTTGTATAGATTAGCTACATATTCGAAACTGTTCTGAAATCAAATATGGCTTTCAATTCAAAAGTTATGAACCCAGAAGAAGAGTTTACTTCGATTGAACGAAATCAGAATTTGAATTGTGCCAGGTGTTCACTTATAAACGTTTATACAAATTGTAATATTTTGTAAAGAAAATGGGTAGTGACGAATCAGAAACGAGAATTAAGGATGTCCATATATTTGGAAGTGTGACTATGCAGATGGGAATACTATGCATATGTTAAAATTGTGCATATATGAATATTGTGCATATGTCAAAATTGTGCATATATGACGATTGAGTGTTTGGGTTATTTACGAAATCAAAAGCTACACAAAGTCATTCAGGTACACTATGAAAATCGAAGCCACCCTGAATTTATTGAAAAGAACGCAACTGTTCTTGTAGAATTGATATAGTGCTTGGATAACAGGAGTTTGTCTTTGATAATGCCAGAAACCTTCGATGATGATTACAAAGCATTGAACATGAGAGAGCATTATTTATGAAAAGGAAGACACAAAATTATCTCTTTATGAACAGAACTGACGTCTCTAAAATGTATGGAAACCAAGACGATTACAGATTATATTTTAAGAACCGAAACAAGGGTAAATTGATTTAAAATGTCTAGCGAAGTGATTCCCATGCTTCTTAAATAGTTGCGACATTACTTTAAGCCTTTTAAAACCGTGATAACCCAAAAATAAAAACCCATGACTTTTAGTCACTTTAATGTAGCACTAAGAAACTATGAAGAACCGTGAAAATGATCAGAGAAAATAATAAATCAAGATGTATCATGAAATTTCAAAATGCCCACCAAAAACAGCATATGCACAAAATGCACATATGCACAATATTCGTATATGCACACTACTCGCACATGTACAATATTTACATTTACACAATATTAAAAAAATGCACAATATTCACATATGAACAGTACTCTCACGTGCACAATGCTCACATATGTAATATATTAACACCTGCACAATATTCACATATGCACAATATTCCCAGATGCAAAATATTCACATATACACAATATTCACAGGTGCACAATAATTACGCATGCAAAATACTCACACATGCTCAACACTCACATATGCACAGTATTTATATGTGCACAATATTTACATATGCACCATATTCACATATACGCAATACTCACATATACATAATATTCACTCTTGTACAATAGTAAACTACACACAAAACTTACTTATGATAAATATTCACATATGCACAATATTTTCATATTTACAATATTCATATTTGTATAGTATTCACATATGTACAATAATCACATACATACAGCATTTACATATACACAATATTCAAATATGCACAATACTTACATATGCATAATATTCGCATCTACTCAATATTCGCATCTACTCAATCGTCATATATGCACAATTTTGACATATGCACAATATTCATATATGCACAATGTTAACATATGCATAGTATTCCCATCTGCATAGTCACACTTCCAAATATATGGACATCCTTAATTCTCGTTTCTGATTCGTCACTACCCATTTTCTTTACAAAAAATTACAATTTGTATAAACGTTTATAAGTGAACATTTCTGACTAAGATTACTTATCTACTTGTAAACTTGTATATTATTTTAATTGGAATTCATTATTGAGATGAGTATTATTTATATTAATTTTTATTTATTGCGGACTATTATTCTCATCTTTATTAGTTGTTGTTTCACGACGTTTCGGCCAACTATTCCTCTGGGCTTCATCAGGTGGTAACCGCGACGGATAGGAACTTCGAATCTCCTAACTGCATTCTCAGCAATTATTGCCATCCGTAGTTGTTGTCGCCTCACCACGTTTTTGGCAAAGTAAGCCTCTGGCCGGCTTTGGGTAGAATTGGAACCGCTATCTTCAGACAATGCTCATCTGGAACCGTAGAGATTCAACGTTTCTATCAACTGCGCCATTACAGTCATGGAAGCAGGTAACAAGAAGGGAATTCCAAAGTTTAGCAGTCCGAGATAAGAATATATTAAAATAGAAGTGTTTCCGAGATGAGAATATATTAAAATAGAAGTGTTTCCGGCATTTAGGAACCTCCACAGTGAAAGGGTGTGATTTTGTTGCTAAGCTGATACGTGGGGCACATGTACGTCGAAAACAGGAAACTTAGATGGCATTGCCATGTTGAAAAAATGCATGAGAGTTCGCTATAACGTAACTTTTATAGACAATTTATATTGTCATTGTGGATCTTAGCAATACCCAAACATGCTACCCTTGTCCAAAATGCTAAGGACTCCGCTACATTATTGGTACCCCCGACGTTCAGTGGACACTTCTATATTATTTGTGTTTCCTGGCGCTCGATGGGCACTTCTAAACTATAGATAAGCCAGACGTTCGGTGAACACGTCACAAATTTATACATTAATCGTGTACAAATGCGTGTACGGTTTAAAATGATCTAACGATGGTTGATACGCTGTAAAACAACAGTAAAAACATTAAGCATTTTTTTTTAAATTGAACTATTTAAAAAAAATAAGCTGTTGTTTATGGCGGTGTTATTATAAAGAAACACTAATGTTTCATTTTTTTTTTTATATTATTTAACATTTTTTTTTATCTTTCTTCCTTGCTGACAAATTACCTTGTTCATTTATTAAGCAGCTTATTTGAACAAATTGTATCTCTGTCATGGTCCGTCAAGTAACAGGAAAGCTTGGGAGGCAGGAAGAGGAGGGTCTTCTTGCAGATAAAGGCGCGAGTAAAAGAGAGAGAAGTTCAGGATTGAGGCGCAAAGGGCGACACACTATCATTTGCGGTCCTCTACTTTTTAATTTTAATTTAAATTTTATCTTTTTTTATTTTTAACTTTTTTTTTCATTTTATTTCATTTATTTATTTACTTACTTTATGTTTTTAAGCTAAAGAGCCCTCAAGCTGTCAGTAGGAACCCTAACCACCACCCTGGTTTCTTTAATTTTTTTTTTTAAAGAAACAAAACTATTTTCTCTCCTTTTCATTACAAACACCCCTTTATTCAAACGCCTAGGTAAACCCACTGTGAAGGATGTCACCGTTTCTGTTAGCATCGCCACCACAACCACTCTTACCACCGCCGGAACTTAAAAAAAAACAAAAAAAAACACTAATAATACTAACAATCAGAAAAAAAAAATTCTGTTTTGAGATTGGAACATTGAACATTATGGCGGCCATGTTTTTTTTTCTTTATTATTTAATTTTAAAATTATTATTTTAAGGAAATGGTTTCTGTTGGAGTGCGGTTAGGTGATGGCGGTGCTCTACCTAATGACTATGAGCCGTTTAAAAGTTCTGGGGAGGGAAGAGTGATGACATGGCGTGAAAATAATAATAAAAAAGGTTAATAGAAACATAAAATGGATAAAGGAAAAAAATGGAATCTCCTACTGTAAAATGAAAGTGAAAGTGAAAGTAAGCGGATGGGCGGGGCAACATTTTTAAACAGGAAATGTAAAAGGGCGATTCATTTTTAATTTTATTTTATTTTCCATTTTATTGAAATAGAAATGTGTGCGTGTAAATTTTATACGGAGTTAAAGCGTGCGAATGTAGCTATACACGCGGCATATATATTTACACGTCTCGCTATGTGCATGTAGATATAGGGATTTTCGATGAATTATGAAAGTTAGATATCACTAACATCTGTCCTTCGAGTCAAGATGAAATTATTGTATCCCTCACTAATAACAAAGATTCTCCAAAAAATTATCGATTATGATTTTTTTTACCGAATATAGATTACAATGCAATGCGTACATGTTATACAAAGTCACTAGGTTCTGCACACACGTTTATTAAATAAAGTACCAGACCGACCGGCGTTGCCCAGGCGTAAAATAGTATAAATATTATGTTTTAATTAATACAGAAACAGAGATATGTGTGTGCGATTGTTATGTTTTTCTAAACTTCTTGTACGTAAAAAAAAACAAACTTATGCTGAGATCGAAACCCAAACCTAAAAACAGTAAGTCAAGTACGATAACATTTATATCCCTCGTAGCACAACATTTAAAGGGTGTTTTCAAACTACTTATTATTTAAATAAGTAATCTGCAAGGTGAACTATTCACGCATGCACATTCGTGAAACAGCAAACCGATAAAAATCCGATCAACCCCACGTACCAAGATTTCAATTTTGACACCTTAGCACCCGTTTTTTGGATAAAAACAGATGAAAAAGTTTTCCACGTGTCTGAACATTCTATATATTAAATTTCAAGTTTGTTGATAAAAATTTCGTTAAGTATATAGGTTGAGAAGTGTCTTAACACACACCCATTCTCACTTTTATAGATATGTAGATAATAAATGGAACATAAAAAATAAGCTACTGGCAAAAAGTTAAAGAACAATGTCAATAATTTGCAAAATTTTAAAATTTACATTGCTATAAAAAGCTTGATAGAGTTTTTCAAGAACAAGTAAATATTAATTTATCATTAAGAATTTATTTTTAATCCATATCGCAAATTCCACACGCAAAAAGTTCTGTTTTTAAGAAAAGAAAAAGCTCATTATCGCTAATTATCAAGACAAAAAAATCAATTTCAGAAATTGCTGATATTGTTCATCTATAATATGAATTTCACCTGTTTGTTTAAATGTATGTATGTATGTATGTATGTATGTCTCGCAAAAAACTTTCGACAGAGGCGACAGATTGTCACGATACCGGTATCATTTTGAAGCTCGACTCTTTGGACGACAAATATCGAAAAATTTCAACAAAAAATTAATTCCTTCACCCTCAACTGAGCACTTTTCTACAGGAAGGGGGTCGCTCTTTCCGACGATATTTTCGAAAGTCATCGCCTCTTTTCGATTGTCCAGCCTTAATTTAAAACTTTCGTCACTTCCGGTTTGGCGATAGACGCAAAAGCTAACGAGTAAAGTTTTTTTTTTTTTCACTTTCTTTTCATCCTTCGCGGTACGGGTTCGAGCTTACCTGCCTACTACCACATTTTCTTTTATGCGCTCGCAATTTTCTCTCCCCCTCTTTTTTTTTTTTTTTTTTTTTGCTCAACCAACACCCTTACAGACACCTTCACTTTTTTTTCCGCCTTCGTGTCACGAGTTTGAGCCTGCCTGCCTACTACAGCATATTTTTTCTTTTTTGCTCAAGACGCACCTCAAAACACCTGAGCAACGCTGGACACCAAGGATAGTACATCTATAAGCGTCGTTCATCGTGTATCTAGCAGGTGTAAAACTGAAAAACTAAAACCCCCAAAGATATTACAAAGAGAAGATTGAAGAACTGTTTGAATGTCTACAAAAAAAAAAAAAAAAAAACATTTTGAAACTGCTACATCAATTGGCCGTAATAGTAAGCTCTCAAGAAAAACGGTTGCCCGTATTCCTGTTTCGAAGCTACTCATTTCAAAGTGAAACAAAAGCGCACGCCTGGTGTACCTAAGAGAGCGCGCTGTTTGGACTCTCGTACAGTAGGATACAGTTCATTTCATTGACGAGTTCAATTTTAATATATTCAGTCATGACAACAAAACTTACATCCGCCGTATAACAGGTGGAAGGCTGTCTTCCCAATGTGTCAAAAAACCGTTGTTTGGTGGCGGCAGTATGATGGTGTGGGGAATTTCATTTGAAGGAATTGTGTTTCTTTCCGTTCCTTATATTATGGTCGCTACTGTACACACACACACACACACACACACACACACACACACACACACACACACACACACAAATATATATATACATATATATATATATATATATATATATATATATATATATATATATATATATGTATGTATCAGTGTATCGCCCGACGTTGACCGTCCGGAAAATACGCTTAAATATAATATTATATAATTCATACAGATTTCATATTTATTATTATAAAACCAATACTCTATTGATTATTATATTGCACCCAATATAAAATGATGATTGCAAAAGTTTTTAAAAAAATGAGTTTGGTGCTATCAAGTAGAATCGAAACTAAATCATCTAGCTCACCAGCATTATTGATAGCCACCAGCAGATGGATATCAGAATCATCAATTAGCCGACATTAAGGTATACATGTATATTTGCGCATGTTTAAAGAACCATATTCAATTGTATCAGTTTTGACACCTTAGCAACTATTTTACCGGCTAAAAACATAATCGAATTTGTTTCACAGGTTCTAGTTCCCTATTTATCAGGTTTAAAATCTGGTAACAACAGTTCCTCACACACACACACACACACTATATATATATATATATATATATATATATATATATATATATATATATATATATATATACGTCTAGCCCCACTGATGAAATGTGGATAACTACAAATATGTTTAAAGACCCCTCTTTGGGTAATCCACTGTTGTAAATAATCTCACCAGCTACTTAATTGGCTAAAAAAAATGCGAGGTTTGCGGTTTGTTTGTAAACAAGCGGGTTGAGCACTATAAAAGTGGTGGATGAGTGTTTGTTTAAAATGGACATTGGTTGAGGTTATTTACGGGTTATTTGGGTCGACGGGTAGAACTGCAGACTTTCAATGCGATGGTTCTAGGTTCAATCCTCGGCTTGGGTTAGCTAGTCTAGCCGCGCTGATGAGTTGCGATACAACGAAACAGTATTGTATGTGGATGCCTATATATATATATATATATATATATATATATATGTGTGTGTGTGTGTGTGTGTGTGTGTGTGTGTGTGTGTGTGTGTGTGTGTAAGTGTGACCACATTAACCTATCTTTCTAAATAGATTTCTTTACCTGATGGTTTGTTGATAACACTTCGGACTGTAAAAGGCCGCTTTCCTCTTTATATATATATATATATATATATATATATATATATATATATATATATATATATATATATATATTAAACCTGACGAATCCGCACAAGAATGAAACGTGGAATATTCTGTGTAGCTTAATTGCCATATATATTTTCAAAACTCACTGCCTAGCTCTACTCACGTATTGAGCACTGTTGAAGCAAATACTAAAAATAGATACATAAAATTTTATGTACCTATTTACTATGCCTCCCCACGGGACAGAGTTAGACACCAGGGTCGTTTTTTAACGTGGAGAAAAGGTACAAAAATAAAAATTGTCTCAGTCGTGAAAGATTTCTCCTCCACCGAAAGAGAACAAGAAAATGAAGTGCAGCGTCTGAAGAACAGATGGTATTTATTTGCTCCCCCACCGAGCAAATTAGGCACAAGGCCAATTTTTAATGTGAGGAGTGAAGGGAGGGGGAAGGGAAAAAGGGGACCAGCTCCCGAGAGGTGGGAAATGGGAGCTGGTTAAAGGTCAGGCATGTGGGGTTGCCCCCACATCTGGTCTTTGCTAGTCATAGCTAGTCATAGCTAGTCATAGCTTGCAGTATCTGCCGGAACAGATGGTATTTATTTGCTCCCCCACTGAGCAAATTAGGCACAAGGCCGTTTTTAATGTGAGGTAAAAACCAGCTCCCCTAAAAGGGGTCACTCTGGTTACCAAAAATAATAATTGTCCCAGTATAGAGGGTTTCCCCTCCATTGACTGGTACAAATTATCTTAAGTGCAGTATCTGCCGGAACAGATACTACACTTTGATCTTGTCCCCCGCGCCGCCGAAGCGGGGGGGGGGGGGCTGTTAGTAGCCTATTCGTGCGTCTGAAGAACAGATACTACACTTTGATCTTGACCAAAAGGCCAAGGAAGAATATTTTATAGAAAATTTTATGTAGATACATAAAATAATATATATATATATATATATATATATATATAGAGAGAGAGAGAGAGAGAGAGAGAGAGAGAGAAAGAGAGAAAGAGAAAGAGAGAAAGAGAAAGTGCGAGAACAACTTAGATAATCAGTATAATAATCACGTTTGTCTAAGTGTCTGTCTGTAGAGCACATCTTGATAAGTTCCTTCTGCCCTCTTCTTTATAAATGTGTAAAAGGATTTCAATAATTAATTGTAAAACCTAAGGTTCGTCTCCTCTGGATACCTCTACCCTCCTCATTGCCCCTCCTCTTTTTCCGGTATTTATTCAGTAATAATGGGAAACACGGTCAGGAGATTCCTTGATGTATTCTTTTATAGAAATGTCACCCTTATTGTTATTTATTTTTTGCTCCCTTTTTTCTTCCTCTTCCACTCCCCACTTTCCCACATTAATAATAACAGCATTTATCACTTGGAGTTACAAAGTTTTTTTTTTTCTTTCATTTGTGTACAACTTTTCTTTTAACTTTAATTTAAGTTTTATTTTATTTTTCAAAGAAAAAAAAAGAGGAGCCCTTGGGTTTATGTAAGGCTTTAGTGTATTTGATGTTACACAAAATTAAAGTTAAACGCTCATAGCAAATTTGTTAAACAATTTGAAGGTGTGGGTCGTAAACGACGTCGAAAGACGAAACAGAAACGACCGCTTAAAGGGGTCTAAAATTCTGTAAATTTATTTAAATGTATTTTTAAAAGGAGGAAAAAAAACAAACAGAAAAACATTTCCACAATAAATAAATAAGGTGTAAAAAAGAGTCGTACACTAAATACTCTTTACAAAAAAAAAAAAAATTGGGTGTTATTTTGTTAGCAACCCTATATCCCGGCTTTTTAGGATTTTTTTTTAATAGTGAAAAAGAATAAAATCAAAAACTCTGAATCGGCTGGACAAATTGACTGTGAACATAGCTTGGTGGGAGTAAATGGCGACGTCGTTCATTCTCTTTTTTATTTTTCGGTTTCCCTCTCCATTTTGCGGCGTTTTTATTTTATTTTATTTTATTTTGTTTTATTTTGTTTTAAACGAATACGCGCCAGTTGGTTCGCCAGAGGAAGTCTTTGTAACGATAAACAACGGATCTCCTTTCCCTTGCCTGAAAAACCCATAAAATTTTTAATTTATTTTTGAATTTTAAACTTGTTTTAGTTTTTATTTTAATCTTCAAATTAAGATAAGTGACGGTAAAAAAATAAAATAAAATAAATAAAGACAAATGAAATAATAATAATAAACAGGAAAAGAATCGTATTCAATAAAAAAAGAAGAAAAAAAATTAAAAAGAAATGTCTGCTGTGTCTGGGCGGGTTGTGAAACGGTGAAGTTAAATTAGCTGCCAAATTACATCATTTGTTAAAATTTATTTAATCTTTTTAAAATTGTTTTAATTTTTATTTATTCTGATTCCATTTGTTTTATTTCGTTTTTTTTCCCCCTGTATCTATTTTTTCTTTCATTTTTTCCCTTTTCCTTATTATGTAGTTTTGAAAACAATCCAGCAAAATACGTTTTCTTTAAAAAAAAAAAACTGTTTTGTTTTATATTATGATGTCCCTAATTTTTAATTAATTTATCCTTTAAGAATTTTAATCTTATTAAAGTCTTATTAAGATTAAGCCATATTTAATTTGCCCTCTTTAAGAGAGTTCATAAGTCATTCTACTGTGGTAGTTTAGAAATCGATGTGCGAGACGAGATAAATGTTCATAATAAGCTATACCTTTTCTTTCTATGTTCGGCTCACTCTTTCTTCTTTTTTTTCCTTTTCACTTCTTTTACCGTCGGATTTTTACATCGAGATGCGATTCGAACGAACGCTAAAACGCAAATGGTTCTGATTGTTTACCCTCTTTCTTTTTCCGGTTCGTTTCGATACGTTATCTTTGTCGGTTCCTAAGGCTACCAACTTTTCACATGAACGTGTTAAATCAAAGAATTTTCAACCCATGAAAATAATTCAAAACCTCAAAATGTAACACCTATACGTGAATGAATTAATCCAGTGTGAAATTCCACGGGCCTATAAAACCACTTGGTCAACAGAAATTCAGGGTTCTTTTTGGACACCACGACGCCTGCCTCGACGTTCCAAGCGTCCATCACAGAAGACTGGGATGAGAAACGCTGAAATCCCTTTAAGCCTGATGCTCGATCTCCAGTGAGCACATGCCATCCAGAGGGTAAATTCTTTAATGCACACACACCCGCGCGTGCACACACACATACACACGCACACACACACACACACACACACACACACACACACACACACACACACACACACACACACACACACACACACACACACACCGGAACTTTTTAATCTAACTTTGCTTATTTCCTATTCATGCACTTTAAAACCTCCCAACAAACTTTGGTCTTTCAAAGTATATAAAACATTTCCGTTTTTACATTTCTAATGTTTCTTTCTATATTTTGTATAATTATATTATTTAAGAGGACGGTTTAACAAGAGCTGGTTTACTTTGGACTTGAAGACGACAATATTGTAGTCAGCTGGAAAGCTGACCAGCGGAGTTCCACATGCGGGTAAGTTCTAGGTTTGTTGATATATAAATATATTTTTTCATTGATTCATGTTTTCGAATCTCGTTCCCAAAATCCCGTTGTTGAGTTATCACTTCTTAACTGGTGATCCATTCCTATTTTTATTCATTTGTTTATTCGCCAATTTAACTAAATATTTATTAACTGTTAGCGCTGCTCTTGACAATTTTCAAAGATACACTAGATTTAGCTCGGAGTCGTATCACCAATTTATATTCACTTACATTTATTTCAAATTTTGCGATTTTATACCGAATTTAGTGGAAACTTTATACGGTGCATCCCTAGGTGTATCGCCTAGTGCATCCACAATTTCGTTTGTGATTGTGTACAACCGTAATTCTCGCTTCAAAAAGAACTTAATGCAATTACATATTTTATTCGTATTTATTGTATATTCTTTCTTTTTTTTGTTTACTTGCCTCTCCACGAGGGCAGAGTTAGACATGAGGTCGGTTTTTAATGTGGGGGGGGGGAATCAGCGCTCCAAAAAGGGGCACTCTGGTCAGTAACAAAAATAAAAAAACATGTATCAGTCATGAAGAATTTCTCCTCCATTAACCGAGACCAAAAAAAGTGTAGTGCTGCATCTGAAGAACAGATACTACACTTTGATCTTGACCAAAAGGCCAAGTAATTGGTATTTATTTGCTCCCCCACCGAGCAAATTAGCCACAAGGCCGATTTTTAATGTGAGGAGTGAAGGGGAAATGGGGACCAACTGCCCTTTGTTTCTGTGTCGTAAAATACGCTTAAACATAGTATTTTAATTTATGCAGATATTATTTATTATTAAAGACAATTATTTATTGCTTATTATATTGTATATAGCAGTCATATAAAAAGTTAAATAAAATATGAGTTGTTCCATGCCAGACAGGTTAAGATGTCAAAACAGGTAGAGTGCGTTTTGCTAGTGAGCACATAATCATTTCATCATGTTATTTCAAGGGACAACTACACTAGATTGACGAAAGGATATTGCTTGGTCGATCAGCTCAAAAAATAGAGCATAGATGAAAAAATGAAGTACCATAGAAAACAGATATTTGAGCCATTGGAGGCTCCGTCTCTTATGACATGGGTGCCATCAACTAGAATCGAAGTCAAAACATTTGGTTCTCTAGCGGTATTCCCTAACATATGATTTACGGATACATAGATATCTAAATTAAAAAAAGAATAATACAGTTTAACGAATAAATGTATAAGCGGGGATAGCAAAAATTAGGCGACTTAGGTCTGCCAAGAATGGAATTTATTCCACAGATCCAAATATTCTATATATCAAATTCGAATTGCTCAATTTATGTGATATTTGAGTTTAAAGGTATCGCTGTATAATTAGTTTTAGTTTTTATATTTAACACTCTAGAATACTTGACACCGCATACTGTACATTGAAATGCATACATTTACCCATGTATCACACTGTGTTGCTACCTTCAACAAAATATGATTTTGCTTTATTGTAATTCTAAAAGGATTCTAATACGGCTTACTGGCCAGGATTCTAATACGGATTACTGGTCAAACAACAGCAACTCATAGGGACTTAGCGTTGCTGAACTATTGGACTAATCGGTTTTCCTACTCAAAATCTTACAGCCAAGCACCGGCTACCTCGTGACAATATAAACGGCATGATCTGTAAACGAGAGTAGAAGAAAAACGACAACATACGAGAGAGGAGAGGCCAGGGTGTTCAGAATAGAAACCTTGGTAGTTTTAGACATACTCTAAGCATTGTAGTATTTTGATTTTAGGCAGACACATAGTCCAACTATTTTAACTTTAGGCAGATACATAACTAAAGTATTGTAGTATTTGAGCTTTAGCCGGACACAAAGCCCAAGTTTTTGAGCTTGAGGAAAATGCATAACTCAAGAATTGTAGTATTGGAACTCTAGGTGAATTCATAATTCAAGTACTGTGATATTTAGATTTTTTTACGGACACAAAGTCCAAGTATTTGAGCTTTTGGTGGACACACAATAAACACAGACGTTTGAAAATTATTACTATATCGATTACCTTTTCTTTTCTAAATATTTTATTTTTTTGATCATGGCTATTTAATAACCTTCCTAATTGTTTAGCATAATTTATCAGTGGATTCTTTTTTTTTTATATTTGCTTTCAGTATTTTTAGAAAATTAATTGAATTATTCCACTGTTTTAATCATTTTAACAACGTCCATTTTTGTTGATGTTTTTTTAATGTGTTTAATTTTGTTTAGTTCCTTTGTAATTTTGTGCGTGAGAAAAATAAATAGAAGAGGAGAACGAAAGAAACAATTTTGTTTAACAGTTGCTTATCTTTTAAAGTCCTATTTTTTAAAATTATTTTTAATTAATCTTTTCAATAATTAATGATTCCTTACAATCATCCCCACACTTGATTATTTTTTTAAAATAATTCAACTCTTGGCATTCAAAAAATTAAGTTATTTTTTTATAGAAAAGTGGTTAAAATGTGAAGAAAAGGTTCATGAGGCATATAACGTGGTATTAGGTACCTGTCAGTTGTTAAGTTCGAATTATGTCCCTTAGGTGAATATTAGCTCACTAGAGTCATTCCCTTTGAATTCTTCGTCTTCTTCTTCTTCTTCTTCTTCTTCTTCTTCTTATTATTATTATTATTATTATTATTATTATTAGTAGTAGTAGTAGTAGTAGTAGTAGTAGTAACTTGCATATATTTGCTAGTAGATATGCTAAACGAACACATACTATGTTACCCCCACCTAATGGAGGAGATAATGCCTGGAAGCATTATATCATGACAAACAAACACATACTACACAACCCACTTCAAAGGAATAGGTAGTACCTGGGAGGATGATATCATGTTGAACGCCCACATGGACCATGCACATGCCTTAAATGAATTGTGGATCGTCACCAAATTGATCCGTTAGATAAAATAATATTTCTTGGTGCTGTAATGTATACAGGCATAAAGGCCACGATTCCAGCATGTGCACACACTGAGGAGCACAGGAGGACATAGCAATCAGCACCTCTACTACAGAATCATTCCATACGTGTCCAAACCTCATACTGAATCAAGCGATGGACGGACAGAGGAGGAAGATGTCTCCTTTGAAGTCACTTCTCAACAAGATTGTACTATACAGAGAAATTTAAAAACAAATACTTGCAATACAGAGCATTAGCATACGCCAGTCTACTTGCATTTCACCAAAACGGACAGCCCCTTTTACACTGAGATGCTATAATCATCCTACTTTGATGATCTACAACTCATATAAAATATATACAATTAATTACATTTCTATACCACTAAATCTTAGGCCAATAATCAGGCACCAAATGCATCAACTGGTCGAAAACGAGTAAAATTGTTATCAGTTGTTATGCGTTCACAATTAGTGTAAATCCTTCAGAGTTTGAAGAGTTCCCTTAATGTCTAGCCTTCAGATTTACTGCTAACATAATCACAGTGAGCTGCCAATTGATTTTCACTATTTGAGAATATGTCAGCTCATACATGGTCACGATCCCAATACCTGATGAGCAAAAGGATATGTAGCAAGATTGCTCCTTAGAGCATACCTACCAGTTCCAACTTTCCTTAATCAAAAAAGATCCTGTCGCTGAGTTTACAATTTTAAAACACATAAACTCCCACTTTACTATAATAGTATGATTTATATAAGGAATTATATGACTTGTAATAGCAACAAGTTGTTCGGAATGTCGAGGGAGAGGCCCAAATCTTTTTTCACTTGAAATTGCTAGTCAAATTGAATGCTTGAATTTCTTCACATAGAACATCATCTAAGGAGATTCTGTACCCCTACAACCAATTAACCTCGAGGGATTCTGTTTTAATGCAATTAATTCACCTAAGCACATACTATATAACTGCAACCAATTCATTTAGCCAAATTCTATACAGCTGTAACCAATTAACCTCGAGGTATTCTATCTTACTGCAATTAATTCATCTATGTATATACTGTACAACTGCAGCCAAGTCAATTTATTTATTGTGGAGTATTATCCGCATCTTTTTTAGTTGTTGTTTCATGATGTTTTGGCCAACTATTCCTCTGTTGTGGTGGTAATCATGACGGGATAGGAAGTCCGAATCTCCTAACCGCATTCTAAGCAATTAGTGCCATTGTTGTCATCTCACCACTTTTTGGTGAAGTAAGCCTCTGGCCAGCTTTGGGTAGGATTTAAACATCTATCTTCAGACAATTCTCACCTAGAACCCTAGAGATTCAACGTCTCTATCAACTGCGCCACGGGCCCCGAAGGGTCATCAAGGTTGGATTTTTTGGTCTTATACATACACGTTTATTTATTATCTGAGCTTCCATGGTCGGGTCTGTACCGAATAGTATATATATTATTTAATTGGGATTCATTATTGAGACAAACACAGGGAGTACTTTTGTGACCATGCAAATAGCAGTGATGATGAAGATTATAACACAATCTTGCCCCATCACAACAACCTGCCCAGATCAGCATGACTCATTAATATTTATATTTAAATGAAGATAACACCTGGACACCATGCTAGCCACCAAAGATGCCCAAGTTACTTTTAATCCTTTCTGTCCCACACCAAATATTAATAAAATGAAAAAATAGCATGCCAGTTAGTTGTTTAGTTTAGTGTTTGACCTTTGGGTAAATTTCTGATAACCTGAATCACTCCCGATGATGATGATGATGATGATGATGATGATGATGATGATGATGATGGTGGTGGTGGTGGTGGTGGTGGTGGTGGTGGTGGTGGTGGTGATGATGATGATGATTCCCTCATGGTAATATGTATGTTCTCATTTTGAATACTATTTACACAACATTTCGGCTGATGTAAACGCGGACCTTCTTCGGGTGTATCTTGTTGAACTAAGGGATCTTTCTGTTGCACTCGGGAATGTGCACGAAATTTCGAATGAAACCTTTTATTTAATTCACGAGGGTAGCCTACTCTTGTTCCGTCAGTCAAGACCGAGTAAAAGTCTGGAGAAAACTGGAGGTTACATCTTCGCTAATAATTGACGTATTCTATATAATTAAAGATGAAACTCTGGTGCTATTAGAATGCACCAAACATTGATGCTATTTTTTTTCATTTCCCTTTACAAAACTCCATCATGTTCTACAAATTCAAAAACAAAAACAAAAGTTTTCCTCTACATAACAACCCAACCAAGCAGCATCAATAAATATTTGAAGATATAAAGAACTTGAATGTATTATTTAAATTCATCGGACTACTGTTCCCATCTTAAGTGTGATTTTCACAACGTTTCGGCCGATATAATCTCTGACCTTCTTGAGGTGTATCTTGTCGAACTCGGGAATATTTCTGTCAAACTCAGGAATTTGACAACCAAACCTAAAGTTAAATCTTAAAAAAAAAAACACTTTTTACTGATACCAATTCCGATACCCTAAAAAGTTCCGATTTTCACTATTCTTTATTCTGATTTCGATTAATTGTCCCAACACTAATATTGAGTCACAACTTGTGATAGGTAAGAATTACATAGGCTGGGTCGTTAGATGAACGGATAGGTCTGCAAGAAGCTTTGAAAATTAAAAGGTGGGCGGTGCGGAAAGCGAAAGGAACATTGGATTTGTAAATAGACGAGCTAATCATATTTACTGGCATGGTAAGATCATAGGTATATCTTCCTCGTCTTTATATTCCTGAAGAGGAAATGAGAGAAGGGGAAAGAGGAAGAGAATGGAAGAGTAAGAAAGGAAGAAATAACAAAGAATTAATTATGATAAACAAAAAAGTTGGAAAGCAAGGAAAATGATGACGTTGTTTTGGCACCGGTCCAAGAGACAAGAGTCTATCGAAATCAATCAAAATATTTCTACAGACCTTTTTAAAGAGATTTCCATTCGACCAACATTTTTCTTAGATTCCTCAAAGAAAACTTCATTTGCACCTTAAAGTGAACACTGTTTTGATATTAGCGGGAAAGATTTTTACATTAAAGCCATATTCGGTTCTTCTTCTTCTTCTTCTTCTTCTTCTTCTTCTTCTTCTTATTATTATTATTATTATTATTATTATTATTATTATTATTATAATAATAATAATAATAATAATAATAATAATAATAATAATAATAATAATAATAATAATAATAATAATACGACGACGATAGCGTGTGCGTTCTTTTGTGTGTCATGCTTACACCCGGATCGTTTAATTGTTATGTTCTATTTCTTGTCATACATAATCTTACCGAGAATTCTTCATACGTTTTGGTTTCGGTTTCGATTATGGCTGAAGGAACTCAAGTTATATATACATATCTATATATATAAAAATGTAAAGTTGGTTCGTTCTAAACAAATAAAACCATGTTTATACGTTACCAATTTATTTGAAATTTTCAGACAACCCATTTTTAGAGTCGAGGTATGTTTTTTATGTTATTAAAATAAATTTACCTAATTAAAATTAAAATATTAAATAAAATAAATATATTTATTTAATCGTTTCTGTGAATCTGTTCTGTTGATAAAACTGAACTTCCGGTTCGATTCATTTCACAGCCACGAATTGACGAAAGGTTTCATTTTCTGTTAACTCGATAAGTAAAAAAAACAAACAAAAAAAAACATATTTCATTTGTTTATCTTCCAAATTTTTTAATTTACACATCTTTTCTTTATTATATAAGGCCCAAAAAAAAAAGTTTGTTGCTTGCTTTTGAGTTTTTTTTTGTTTTTCTATATAAGATTACTCATGCAGAGAGTGATCCGTGCTGAAATAATGTTATTATTTAAAAAGTCATTCTTAACATGGGGAGGTAATGATGTTTTGTACCTATTCTGTACTTTAACCTTACAATTGAATAAATAAAAAAAAAAAAACATATCGTAAAACGTTATTTAAACGTGGAAATATGATTTAAAAAATAGCGCGGATCGCTCTCTGCATTAGCACCATTTTTATTTATTGCGGACTATTATTCTCATCTTTATTAGTTGTTGTTTCACGAATTTTCGGCCAACTATTCCTCTGGCCTTCATGAAAAGAAGTCCTTTCTTTTATAAATGTTCAGTAACTTTTTCCTTTTATTATTCTTAAAGAGTAAAACTTTTCTTATTCATGAAAGGAGTTAAGCCTACGTAAATAAATAAATGTTTGTACACGTGACAAATTATCAATAAATGGTTTAGTTACTTTTTTTAAAAAATGTTTGTAAAAGTGCGAAAGGCGACGTTGCTGTACAACTATTACTCCCATGCTTAATTTCTATACTTATAGGTTTTTGGAATTTTTTTCACTGGATTATTATTGATTGGACACTAATTAAACAGATTATTAAAAAAAAAAAATGTAAAAAAGAAATCATTATTTCGACATTTGAAAGTGGTGCTCACTTTTTAGTTACAACGTTCTGATAAATCAGTCACCCATTTTGTAAGCAATAAAAACGCGGTATATCAAAACCATAGAAAGTAAAAATAATGAGTCTCTACCGCATTTGTAAGTCAGAAATATATTTGTTTCTCAAAGAAAAAAAAATAGAGAGAACAGGGCTTTTTTTATTGTTTTCATGAAAATAAAGTTTCGAGATTTTTAATTATTTTTTTTTTTTTTACTTATTTAGTCAGTTTGTGTGTTTTTTTTTTTTAAATTGTTTTTGTGAAAGGTGAGTTTTTTTTCAAAACTTTTGTTTTGTTTCTTTTTAATTTTTTTAAATTATTATAAATTTCACTAACATGCTGGAGAAATGTTTAATAATTTGGTATTTTTTTAGATTAGGTCCACCTCCACAATTTTCCTTTCAATGACGACATTTATAGGTTTCCGAGTATGCTGAACACGCAAATTGCATTGAAATTTTGCGGAAATAAATAGTTGTATTATGCATTGTATTCTTCGGCGGCCATCTTTTTACGTACACACGCGCCATAAACAAATACACACACGTAAAAAAGATGGCCGCCAAAGATTACAATGCATAATACAACTTTTTATATCTTGATAACTACTTATTTCTGCAAAATTTCGATGCGATTTTCGTATTCACCATAGTCGAAAACCATTTCAAGTCGTCATTTAAAAGAAAATTGAGGAGGTGAACCTAATCTAAAAATTTACCAATAATTTTTAATCCCGTACGCCTCCCGATACATTGCTTCGTAAACATGCGACCATTTTATATCTCCCGAAGACACTTCCGTATTTAGAAAAAAAATAAATAAATAAATAAAAAGTGACCGATTTACCAGAACGTGGTAACTAAAAAGTGAGTATCCCTTTCAAATGTTGAAATGATTTTTTTTTTTTTCAATTTATTTTCATAATCTGGTTAGTGTTCAATCAATAATAATCCAGTGAAAAAATTTCAAAAAACCTATCAGTATAGAAACTCCACCACGTAAGTAAATAAATAAAAAATGTTACGTGCACATGCGTTAGCCTTGACTAGGGCGGTACTAAGGGAACGACCATTAAATAATTCTGCGGGTCGCCATGGAAGTCAACGCCCAAGGAGTATCAAAATAGTTTTCATGATCTGAAGAAATTTTTTTTCCGAAAAGTGGGTGATCACTTTTCCATCTAAATTTAACTTAAAATGAGCACCCACTTCCTGGCCACCTGAGGAAGGGGCATTTATTTTCGTGTTTATTGGCTTAAAGGTTTTTTTGACAAGGCAGTTTGGTACGCGAATGCATATTTAACAGTTTTCGTTTATGCTCACGCATAGCATAAACAAAGGCTACGTCTGTGAAATGGAAAATAGTCCCAGAGTTCCGGGGTTAATACCATGCAAAAGAAATCAAACAAAAAGACTTCTTAGCCAAGAAACACACAGAAAGAAAAAAAAAATAGCATCCATTTTTTTTCTATCGAATTCATTTGCTGTTTTTATTGAAAACTATTTTCCCCCGGATTTTTGATATAATTTT
Source organism: Euprymna scolopes (assembly GCF_053919585.1). NCBI lineage: Eukaryota > Metazoa > Mollusca > Cephalopoda > Sepiida > Sepiolidae > Euprymna > Euprymna scolopes. Next base: position 76,334,101 of record NC_136497.1, read on the forward strand.
CCATTAAGGGCTGTGCGTCTCACGTTCGTAAACAGCAAAATTTTTTTTGTAGATTTTGGTGTGCTAAAAACGAATCTGCAAACCGTTTCCGTCGCAAAAAAATAGTTTTTATGATATGAAGAAATTGCTTTTTCGAAAAAGTGGCGATCACTTTTCCATGTAAATTTAACTTAAAATGAGCACCCACTTTCTAGCCACCTGAGAGAGGGAGGATTTTTTCCAATGTTTATTGGCTAAACAGCTTTCGTTTATGCTTACGCATAGCGTAAACGAAGGCTACGGCTGTTAAATGGAAAATAGTCCCAGAGTTCAGGGGTTATTACCATGCAAAAGAAATCAAACAAAAAACTTTTTAACCAAGAAACAGAAAAATGCCCCTCTCTCAGGTGGCCAGAAAGTGGGTGCTCATTCTAAGTTAAATTTACATTGAAAAGTGATCACACACTTTTCGAAAAATTAATTTCATGAATGTCAGGAAAACTTTTTTTTTGCTACGTAAACGGTTTGCAGATTCGTTTTTAGCACACCGAAATCTACAATAAAATATTTCGTTATATATGAACGTGAAACGGGCCTTAAAGTAAAATAATACCGGATTTTTTTGAGCAGATTTGCCGTTTAGTTGTACAAATATCCTCGAACCAGGTAATCACTAAAAGGGATTTTTAAAAGTCGTCACCTGTATCGAGCAAAAGTTTAAAACCACCGATTATATGCCAGCCTACATCATGGTAACATATATTGAGTGAGTTCCTAACAGTATTTTTAGTTTAAACTCATTTTCCCAAAATTTCCCCAAACTTAACGTGTTTGATACAGTCTGCCGCCATTTGTATTTTTCAGATATACCGATAAACATTGAATGTTTTTGAACCGATTATACATTACATAAAAACACTAAAATCTTATCCAGTTAGGTAGAACACTTACTTTTCTTGCCTTTGATAACATTTATTTGTTATATATTTATTTTTTGACAACTTCTTTGTATCTGTGTTTAGTAATATAAACCCTTTTCATTTAATGTAACGTTTAGTCGGCTCGAAAAACAGTGTTTATTGGTGTATTTGAAAGCTACAAATGGTGGTTGACACTGTTGATTACTTTAAGTTAGAGAAAGTGAGTTAAAACTAAAAAACTATACAAAATACTGTCAGAAACCTATCCATTATGCCAGCCTATGTCATGGTAACATATGTTCGGTGAGTTTCAGACACTGTTTTGTATAGTTTTTAGTTTTCAACTTACTTTCCCAAACTTAACGTATTCAACAGAATTTGCGACCATTTCTGTTTTTTGAGCCAATTAAACATTTTACATTACATAAAAACACTAAACAATTATCCAATTAGGTAGAAACGTAAATTACCTTACCTTTGCTTTCATTTATTTGTTTTTGGACGACTTTTTCGAATCTGTGTATAGTAACCCCCCCTCCTCCCACCATCAACCAAATATTAATTACTAAATCACATTTTTTAAAACAAAAAAAAAAAAAGCATTTAGCGTTTCAACATTTTTGCTACGTTCGGCTTCATCCACTGATCGTTGGTCAAGTCCAAAACATGAATGATTGACAGAAACTCTCGAGGATCCAGATCAAATTCTGCAAGAGTACCATTTTTTTCAGTTTCGCCTTCTTTTTCACTTTTTGCAGTGGATTGCTGTACTAATATAAGAAACATGCATTTTCTCTTTTATTAAATTTTTCCATTACACCAAATTGAGCCACTGCAACGCATGGCAGGGTACAGCTAGTATATACATATATTTTTCCATAAGCTTTTATTTCGGTTTCGATTCAAGCTAATGCACCTAAGTCATATGGATATAAATATATATATTTTTTTTGAAATCTCAACTTTATAACATATAAAAATCGGTAGAATATTAATTCTATAGTAATATATACGAAATCTGCAAGAATTAAAATATCATATTTAAGCGTGCTTTACGACCGGGCTTTACCGGGAGTTCCTGCTAGCTTAGATAAATACTTTTGCAGTTTTAACAAAAAAAGCTACAGTAATATCAGAGCGTCTCCATTTATACTAAACATCTACAGAAGGCAAACATCAATATATTACATACGAATAAGTCTCCTGAGAAATTTTCACAGGTCCCGCTAATTATTATTATTATAGTTATTATTGTGAGGGTCGTTCCAAAAGTGAAGACTCCTATTTTTTTTTTAAACTCAAAAAGTGGAAGAGCTATGCAGATGGAATTGATACTATTAAAACGAGAGGGCTTTTGTGCTTCAGAATTTATTTTTCTACATAGTTACCACCATTCTCAGTGCACGTTTGTCATGAATTCAATTATGTATCTCTGCTTCTGAAGCACAACCATGACAGGAACAGCTTTCATAGAGTCTCACACTGTCGATATCTACAACAGAGAAATGAAATTTCAGGTTATAAATGCATAAATTCAGTCATCATAACAATACAATTTGCAATTGCTTCTGATCTATTTGGGCGGAATAAAAATCGGAGTCATTACTTTCGAATTATTATTATTATTATTATTATTATTATTATTGTTGTTGTTGTTGTTGTTGTTATTATTATCATTATATTTTGTTGTTTAAGTGTCTGTATTCTGTGAGATAAAGTTTTATTAATATAATATATATATTTATACCTATCACAAAACCCACCCTAACAGCAGCAAAATCCTGCCCCTTCACTCTAGATGCTGGAAGATTTTCTACTCCAATAGTTTCTTTCCTCAGATCGCTTGTCTTTGAAATTTATTTCCTATTTCTTTGTTTGCCTGACACGCACAAATTTCGAAAAAAATGTGAGCAAATATCTTGCTATTCAATTCACTATCTAGGTTGTCCTCTATAAATCTAGGCACAGACATATACTATCGCTCAGGCGAATTGATTTTCTCTTTCTTTTAATTATTTGATGATCTTATTTAAAAGAGAAATAAATTTGTACCAAAATTACCAAGATGTAAATATCTATTTCATGAATAAATATTATTTATTTCTATGAATAAGTGGTAAGTCTTGTTTTGCATTTAAAACCAACGAATGAAATGCTTAATATTTAACATTTTCATTTCAAGTATGTCAAGTAGCGCATTCTGTGAAATAAGCTCTCTCTCTCTCTCTCTCTCTCTCTCTCACACACACACACACACACACACACACACACACACACACATCTATATATATCTGCTATTATAGTATATATATATATATATATATATATATATATATATATATATATATATATATATATATATATATACTAGCAAAAGTACCCGTCGTTGACTGGGTTCAAAAACAGCCTACAGAAAATGGACTCTGATTTATGAAAGTATGATAGGTTATGAAAAGGAAGGGTTGTAAAGAGATAGCTTCGAATTCAGGGGGTATCAAATCTAAAGCAAAATATGATGGAAGTAAAAATAAAATAGATAAACCCCATAATTTATTATACCATATCTGTTCAAACTGAAACACTTATCACAATATTCTGTGGATCTATATTAAAAAAAACCTTGTTAAACTTTGTGACATATTTCCATTCTATGGAGGTCAGGCGCGAACGAACACCCCATAATTTTATTATACCATATTTCTTCAAACTGAAACATAATTATCAAAGTATACTTACGCAGATAGATATGAAAAGTCTTTATCAAAGTTTGTGCCTATTTCCATTTTATGGAGGCCAGACACGAATGCAGACTCCACAATTTTATCATACCATCCCTATTTAAGTTAAAACATACTTATCAAAGTATTCTCATGTACATCTATATCAAAAACACTTGTAAACGTTTTCTTTTTAATTTTTAAACTTTTTATTTCCATACTTTGTGGACCAGGCGTGAACGCAGACCTCACAATTTTAATGAGCCACCGTTCTGCAGGATCAAACATACCCATTCCTATGTCTCGATACATCTTCTATCATTATATGTAATCAGTTTTTTAAAATAGTCAACCATATAGGAGCCTATTTGTGACCAGACACACACACAGACATTCAGCTTTATATATATATATATATATATATATATATATATATATATATATATATATATATATATATATATACGAGGGTTGGTCCTAAAGTCATGCCTTCTATTTTTTATTTCACACGGATGGATCAGTGAGGATCAAAAATTACATTGTTATGATGACCGAGCATATCCATTCATGACCTAAAAGTTTTATTTCTCTGCTGTAGAAATTGATGGTGTTAGAGGCTAAGTAAAGCAACTCCTGTTATGGACGTGCATCAGAAGCAAAGATGCATCATTGAATTCCTGGAAAAAAGTGTATTGAGAACGATGGTGACTATGTAGCTAAATAAAGCCTGAAGCAGAAAACGTCATTCGTTTTAATGGTGCCACTCCCGTCTTCATAGCTCCTCAACCTTTTGAGTTATAACATAAAGAGTCTTTACTTTCGGAACGACCCTTGTATGACAAAGTGTGCTCTGGACACCAATGCACAGCCATCATTTATCACTGGCATTGAGAATGGTCGTGACTATGTAAAAAATAAATTCTGGAGCACAAAAAGTCGCTCATTTTAAAGTTACACTCCCGCTTTCATAGCTCTTCAACTTTTTGAGTCAAAAAATAGGAGACGTTACTTTTGAAACGACCCTTGTATAGGAAATGGTTAGAACATTTTCGTCACCAATGTATTCATAGAATCCTGGGTGTGAGATGGCAGATGCATATCAGTGATGTGGAGGTGCTTAAGTGGAGTAGTGGTTGCAGCGTTGAAATCATGTTGCACAAGAATCGCTTAAAATGGTGTGAGTATGTATATAGGATGTGCGGGAATCGTATCCGAAAACTGTTTATTTATTTAGAATATTATGAAGACAAAAGGCCATCTCAAAGACTAAAACTAAAACTAGCACTATCAAAATATGCAGAATCCTAAAAAGTAATTAGAAACAGAGTGCACTAACTAGAACCATGAGACATTAACATTAGTTTTTTTTTTCTTTTACATGGGGGTCACCACTTATCAAGGTCCGAAGGCCACTCAGGGATAATGGTTATTGCGTTTACAGTAATCAGTGAGATAGTATTGTAGTAATCATTAGTATTGGGGGTTTTGATAGAGTGTCTTACTTAAGGGGGCGGTTTGTCAGGAGTTTGTTTATGTTGGACTTGAAGACGTCCCAGTTGTGTTACGTTGTCGTGTCATAAAATGTGCGTTTATTGTATATTGGTTGAAATTGGAATGGAGATGATATATTAAAACGTGTCTGTTTATAAAAGATTGAGTGTTTGATTATCTAATAAGAGTTAATGTCCTTGTGTGTTCGTCTAGTGGTCTTTCTATTACATATGTTCATATGCTGTTAAGTGTGAATATGTGTGTGACATGCATTTTCACATACCTCTGCTTCTTCGTTGGTCCATCTGGAAATTCTTGTCTGGGAGGGAGACTTGATACCTGTTTTTGGGGACGAAGATTTATTTCACACCAAGACAAGAAATCGGTTCTATAGTTTTTTTATTCACCTTCCAGTTTGTTCACAGAAGTAAGGAAAGTGAATTTGGCTTGTGGTTTCTTCTTCTAGGTCTTATTTCTACCACGTCAGCATTCGTTCCCCACCTCCAGCGAAGGGGAGGAGACAACGGCGAAGCCATCTGCTTTCGTCCAAGTCACAACCAAATCTCTTTGATTTAGCTAATCTGATCACATGACTCACACGCAATCCAATCAGCTGATCTTAACTTCCTGTCAACGTGTCTACACTGTAATTCACACTCTCCCTCCCCTCTCTCTCTCTCTCTCTCTCTCTCTCTATCCATTCTCTAACAGTTGTAGTCAGGTGGGAAACAGGCAAGCGGCAGAGAGTTTCACTGGCGTGCAGTTCTAAGAAAGAAGCTTTGCTCATGGAATCTAAGTTTGGATTTAGGCACAGATAAAGAGTGGGGAAAATTGTTAACAGTAGTTTCAGCCAGATGGGTATTTCTCGTGAAAGATTAGAGCTCAGACGAGCACCTGCCATGGAAATAGCGATAGAACAAAGACAGGCTCGCAACGTCTCTTCTGTGGGAGAGAGGTTGCAGGGAAGAGAAAAGAGCATCCCCCACTAAACCACAAAGTCTATTCTGTACTCTGTCAAGGCAGGATAGGCTGTATTTAGCAGCTCCTGCCCAAATGTGGCAGCAGTACTCCATCCTTGGAAGTACTTGGCTTTTATACAGATAGAGAATTGCATCAGTAGTGAGATATCTTCTGGAGCGGTAGAAGGATCCCACCATTTTCCCAGCATCCCTGGCAACAGATTTGCATGAATACGCATTGTGTATGGACAAATCAAAAGAGCTGTTAGGAAAGGAACCTGATAAATGACAAATCGAATGGTTGTGATTCTCCATGATGTGATCTGTGAGTATTGTAGTAAAGTATGCGTGATCAAAGCAGGTCTTACAAGTTACAGCTGCAGCAATCTCCAAAACGAACCTGCGAAATAGCGCTTCAAGGAAAAGCAACCTGCAACTTATGCGGTAAAGAGTGCTGATCTTTGCTAGGTTTGAAATTACATAAAGAATCCACAAAGAGCCAGCAGAACAACTTTCATCACCAAATGGGCAAAAAATTTGGACAAGATTGTCTCACAAATTAAACTGAAAAACAAAACACGCCTGCCATAAAAATAGCCCAAGAGTTGCCAAAAATACATCAATACCTTCCATTGCAGAAAACTGGAGGAATGGGCCAGCCAGGAGCATGCCAAGTATTTTCTGAATGAACTATCTCAGGAATATAAGGATAAAGAAGGCTCTGTAGACTGACTGAAGAGGAGATCACTTAGCTATGATCAAGAAGAAATAACAATGGCTGCCCAAGATCGAAACTTGATGACTAATGCTTTTAGGAAGATGGGTCTCAGCAATGGCAAAACATGCAGGTCCTGCTTCACAGAACTAGAGAATGTGAGCTACTGACCTCCAGTTGTAAGGTTCTGTTGGGGGACGGCTATTATAAAACGCAACACAATGGAGTATGTAAATATCGCCACTGGACAATTTGTAAAAATCTTAATATCGAATGTAGCAGCAAATCCTGGAAACATCTATCAAAAAAACAAAAAACAATTGAAAGTAAGCCACACACCATCCACTATGACTATTGAATTCCTATAGCTACATACTTAGAAATCGGAACTATTAAAGCTGACAATGATATGTAACAAGAGACAGAAAGTAGAAACCCTAGTGTAAATCTTAAACAGAGCTGAGAAAGAAAGAGAGAGAGAGAGAGAGAGAAAGAGAGAGAGAGAGAAAGAGAGAGAGAGAGAGAGAGAGAGAGAGAGAGAAAGAGAGAGAGAGAGAAAGAAAGAGAGAGAGAGAGAGAGAGAGAGAGAGAGAGAGAGAGAGAAAGAGAGAGAGAGAGGGAAGATAACAAAATATCAAGGTCATATGTATGACATAAAAAGAAACTGGAATCGTAGGAAAATCTCTATCATTCCAGCAATAATAGGAGCAGCCAAATTCATGCAAAAAAAGAATTTTAAATGCACTACTTTGCGAATATACCTGATAAACTCCATGCAAGAGAAATACACACAATTCCACTTAAAGAGATAGTAAGCATTTAAAAAAGATCTCTTGATTGGAATGTTTGAAGTTGCAGGTGAATGTCTGGCATCCAGTAGGATGCACTATTTTGAGTAAAACCGAAATAATAAGAAAATTTTTAAAAAGAGATAAAACCAAATCAACTAATTTTATAGGACAGCATGTCTGCGAGTACCATACCATAAAAAGAGAGTGTAAAAGTCTGACGAGCTTGCAAAGGTATATTCAACATACTCATGTGCGAATGAAATAAACAAGTAATCGATATCGATTTTGCTCACACACACACACACGTACACACACACACACACACACACACACACACACATATATATATATATATATATATATATATATATATATATATATATATAGTAAAAATATGTAATAAAAAGCAGAATGTAGTTAGTTTCCTTCAAATTTAAAATATACGGCATAATCGTGTTGAGACACCGGTTCTCGTCAGATCACGGAAGTTAAGAAACGTTGAGCCTGGTTAATACCAGATGGGTGACAATTTGGGAATTCTAGGCACTGTATATGTTCTCCATTTATTTTGACATTTGTTTCAAGTCGTCTTGTACATACACTTCACTTGCCACTGGTATTTAACAATATCGACTCAGGAGAGGTGGATGGAGATTGCGCACCTCCTGCCACAAAAAATTTCATGCGCAGGCACCCCTTCGCGGGTATCCATAGTCTGTTAAAGACTGAAGGGGCCCTCTTTTATTTTCCTTAAAAAATATTCATATATAGCAATTAATATTTTTTAAATCAAATCTTAAAATTATGCATTGGAATTTTGGAAGTGAAGATGAAAAATTCAGAATATTTCGATGATTCGGATTACTGTTCTCATCTTGAATGTTATTTTCACAACGTTTCAGCCGATGTAACTTCTGTCCTTCTTCAAGTGTATCTTTGTTGAACTCCGAAATCTGCATGCAAGAACTCGTGGCATAGCAGAAAATTGATTTGGTAAAATTCAGTTATAATTGACATTCTTCTGAAAGTTGAAAATTCAATCCTCCTGTCAGACAATACTCAGAACACAATTACGAATTACTTAGGACTTCTATCCAGTCATTGTTAGCGGAATGAAAGTAGGGTATCCCCTGGTGGATTAAATCAATGTTCTGTTTGAAATTCTGTGTAGATTCTCGAGTTGGACAAAAAAGTTTTCTGTGTTCGACAATAGACATCTGGAGAAGGGTGAAGGTTACATCAGACGAAATGTTGTGAAAATAACACTCAAGATGAGAACACAATAATCCAAATAATACAATACCTTAAAACCCTAATGCTGATATATTCCTTCTCTATCTAACACAAATTCGAAAATTTCTTAACAAGCGTTAACAAACAAAGTTTTGCATACAGTAAAATGATTTTTTGAAGGGCTTCATAGTTCATAGTTAAAAAATGTTTGAATAAAAAAAGCAATGTTTTAGTAATATGAATCTGCTCCTGAGATGGCCATTCCCTAAAAGTATGGTCAAAAGTAACAAAATATTCCAGTGTCATGAATTTGTCGTAGAATTAAAATCTAACTATCTATTGCTAACATAGATTTGGTGTTTGCCTGTCTGAAGCCAAACCAATACTATTACTTCGATTAATGTTGCACTATCTTTTGATGTCCGATTTAGTTGACAATACTCTTTCAGACAAATGTACTATCCTTCAATGCTCTATTCAGAGGGTGGAGTAGTCAAGTATTGTTCTGTTGCTATGAGATCATCTTCCCATGCATTATTTCCTTATTTAGGAAGGGAGTAGTGTAGTATCTGTTCTGTTCTCATGAGATCATCATCCCAAAACATGCTCTTTTTAGGGTAATGTAGTATATTTAATGTTGCCAAGAGACCATCCAAGGCATTACCTCTGCATTTTGGGTTGTAGTACAGTAGTGTATATCAACAATAAATTGTTCTAATCGGCTATTCATTATATATTGCTATAGGTTAAGCTAATATACCTATTTCTGATATAATAGACTTACTCGAAGACTAAAAATATCGTTACAATTAACACATTACGAGGTCGCTCTGATCACTGATACATGCCAGTTCAGATTTCAATTTTGACAATCAGTCTGGCAGAAACTGGATCATTTTGGTGGACATTTATCTAGCGGGCTGAAGCATTCATTCTAAGTAGTTTTTGGAGGTACACCCCACCCCAGGTCTTCGTCCCCATCTTTCAAATAAAGTTTATTGCTTACTGCCTGAGGCACTCCTACCGGGAAACGCCAACAGGGTTTCCTAGTTAATTTTTAATAGCCTAGAGTGTTCCTTCTTAAAGAGTGCTGTCTTTACTTTCTCCATCTTTTGACCTTGTGTCACATCTTCCTGTGGTGGGAAGTAAGTAAGTAGCAGTTGTGATTCATGGCCGTTACAACCTCCACAATCATGACGTGCACTTCTGTAACATACTTTTGCTAATACACTTTTTGTTAACTACAGTAGAATCTCGGGATACGGTATACAAATTAGTAACAAAATACAGTACAGTAGATAATACACATGAATGTAATCAAATAACATTATAAGTAACACTGTAACGTGGGACAAATACCGTAACCAGGGGCTGGGAAAAAACATTATATTCCACATCATAACCTGAAAAAACGTATCCTAGGGCAACCGTATCACGGGGTTCTACTGTATATACTCACTGTGTTTGTCCTGATTATTACTGGCCTGCATGGCTACAACGTATATACTAGCAAAAATATTTGACCGGAGAGGGCAATTATTACTTGTTACAATAGTAAAATAATTTTGTACCGGTTTCTATGCCACCTCCCACTAAAAAATCTTTAGGCTATTTTCAGAAGTTTTTACTGCAGTGATTAAATTTTATAGCTTTTTTTAATTTTTTATTTTTGAATTCTATGATATTTGTATATCCTTTATTTTCTTTAATATTTTTTTCTTCATAGCTTCTTAGTGCTACTTTGAATTTGCTAAAAGTGATGGGTTTATCTTTTCTGTTTATTACAGTGGTAAATGATTAATATTCGCCTGGTAGTCTTTTTTAGAACCATAGAAATCAGGAGGCAGTCACTTATTATTTCGCCTATTTTTCATGCATTTGCTGTTGTTTCAATCCTTATAACAAAGCAGGTACACTTTGGTGTTGACTCTCAAGCTGACTTCGAAGGTGTGAGGTGGCATGATGTGGACCTCACTTGGTCTCGTTTCCAGTATGTTTTAGAGTCGTTAGTTCTGTATAAAGTGAGATAATTTTGTTTTCCATTTCATTCAATAAATAATGCACTCTTAATATGTTTAAAGCTCAGCATCCAACATCCAGTGCTTCTCGCATTATTAGAGGCAGTTGTCTATTGCCCAATCATTGTATCGACTCTATAAAAACATTTGCGTTCTTTTCTATAAATTCTGGGTCGTAAAGATACTCGAATCGTGCCTGAATAACTTTGTGAAGTTTCGGTATTCTCAAATGTCCTAAAACTTTCACCTGCCACAAAGTAAAAATGATTACTGAGCCCGTAAGCTCTTGGGTGTAGAGCTATTCTTGTAACAAAAAAATATGTAGTTGTCCCAAGGATAAAAATGATAAAGCGTTGATCCAGTCAGGATCAGCAGAGTGTGGTTCACTTCTTGTATCAATACACGATAGAACGATAAAATTGTTATCTGAAAGAAAACAACACTACAGCTTTATTTTAAAACTTTTATTGAAAAAAAAATCAATTCAGGTAAGTTGATTAAGTAGTAGAGCTGACATTTATTTAATGTAGCTGCCTTCAGCCTCAATCACCACATTGATACGAGTCCAGAACTGGGAACATGCTTTTTTTTTTTTTTTTTTTTTTTTTTTTTTAATGTGGTGATGCCTTTGTAAAAAAAAAAAAAAAAAAAAAAAAAAAAAAAAGCACTAGCTGGAGTTCGTCGAATACTTGGTAGATGGTGGCGATATGGCTGCCTTTGGTGTTGTGGTAGGTCACGCTGGTGAGATTTCTGATGTATGTGCAAACGAAATAGTCCAGCAGGTTCAGGGCAGGGGAAGAGGGGGGTGGGAAGTGAGAGGGTACAAAATCATAGCACTCCTTCTGAAGCCAAGCCTAGGTCTCTTCAGACTTTTAGGCTGGCGTTGAGTCCTGCTGCCACACCCAGGGATCACCACACTCTTCAGCACATCCAGGTACACTTTAGTGCTGACTCTCAAGCTGACTTTGAAGATGTGAGGTGACATGATGTGGCCCTCACCCGAAACCACACCAAAGACCATAACCGTGGGCTGTCCGGTGCGTTGAGCTGTACTCTTGAGCGTTGAACCGTCCACATTTGCATTTTAAGGTTGCTGTCAATGGTCGTGCTGTCATAACTTGAATCAGTAGAGAGCATGAGTTGTCTAGCAGTGCATCTCCGATCTAACTCGTTGAACATTGTGTCACTTTCAGATATGATAGAAGGCTCCTATTTCTCTATGGATTTGTACACAACTAGCCAACTAGTAGATGGTATGCAACAAAAAAAGAAAGCCAGTTTTTATCAAACGGAAATGGAATCATGTCATCTTTTTAGGGCGACTATTTTATTATTCCACCGTGTACAATAAGCTATACAAAAAGGTTGAAAAATTCAAAGGGATTCAGTTTATTTTATGAAGCAATTGTATAGCATCTGATAGGTCCATATTCTCATTACACCTGGTTATATATATAATCATCCAAATCTTTGTAGTCATACTCTCTTGATTGTGCCAAAATTATTGAAATATTTACGTTTTCAGGGCTTTTTTCTATTTATTTGTATATTCCTAAGATACAGAAGTGTGATTGCTATTGTAATGTAACATTACTTACGTTAGCACACGGGACCCAACACGTTGTAGTAGTCTACATTGCAAAGGAGACGCACACAAAGAATGACTCGAACTCACTTTTTTTTATACAACAAAATTTATTTCCTCATTCTCCAGCAACGCATGACTTCTCGTTGTGGCTGTAACGTCACCCGTGTCTCTATCGTGATCGTCCTCTCTAATGTGCGCTCTCTACTTTTTTATAGCCTTTTTCCTTTCAGTGACGTCATTTCACATTTCGTATGCATTTGCATACGTGCGTCTGCTCATTGTTATAGTAACAATCTCTTAAAGGGATAGCTCTTAATCAGTAGGCTACTATTTTTGGAAGATGTCACGTTTTTGTTAGTGTAAGCGTCCACTTCCTAATGAATTAACGGCTGCCATGTATGTGTGTATGCGTTTAGAATCCTTGAAATAGATGCATATCATTGAACAAAAGTTTTGTCGCTACTGCAACTCTTTGTACATAGCTGGAGTTTTTTTTTTTCTCCATTTGTCAAAATAAATGACAATAAATAAAAGGGGTAAATTTTAAATCAGCCAGAGGAGAATGATCTGCAAAATGATACAAACAAGAACGTTTGCGCGCAAATAACAGTGAAAAATATTTTCAATTTCATGGAATCGATTAAAAAAAAAACCCGCTAAAGAACAGGAAATTAATCTCAGAACGAACTGGTCATTTTCGAACTAACAAATAAAAACGGTAAACAAACTACCAATTCCAGCATTTACAAATTTAAGGTGGTAAGTAAAGAAATGCTAGAACTATGCCCACGCGAGAATGATTGCTTTTTTTTTAATCTTCTATGAGGGAAACAGCTGAATCCTAGATAAATTGATCCTTTTATTAACTTAAGTCATTCAATATTTACACTTTTTTTTTTTTAAATAGTGTTGGCTTGAAAATGTTAATAGCATAACTTCTAATTTCACACAAGGGCATTACATGATGGAGACTTGGGACTTTTGCATTTTAAAATATTAATTCAAACTATTATATAAAAAAATATTTTATAAAATAAATATAAGGTTCTCTACAGTGTAATGTAGAGTACAATGTATTGTAGAGTAAGTCACTGCGTGAAGGCATGTGAAGCTTCCTCTGCATGCATGTGGTGATTGCCCAACTAGAGCAAGCAGTCAATCGATTTGATTTTAAAATGGGCGATTTCACTGATTCCGATGGCAATAAAAATATGGGAGTGGGCAACGTTAAGTTTCTCTGCTTAACTATATATATGTAGTTAGAACTCCGACTGTCGTTTGGGCGGTCGGGTTTCGATCCTGGCTTAATGTAGTTTCTTGTCTAGCCGCACTGATGAGCTGTGAAACAGTGAAACAGTAACCTATGTGAATGACTATAATGCTTCCTATCTTGGGTTCAGCATATTGAGAAGTGATATACAAATTACCATTAGCGTATAAAGCGATGTTCTTTGCGCAAACAAATTGAGCATAGGTATTTGGACAATGTCAAAACATTGTTGATTCACTGCCCACATAGCAGCAGCCGAATAGCGCAACAGTTAAAAGCTCCGACTGTCAGGTTTTGATACTAGCTTGAGATACTTGCTTGTATAGCCGCACTAATGAGCTACGAAACAGAGAAACAGTACTGTATGTGGATGACTATATATATATATATATATATATATATATATATATATATATATATATATATATATATATATATATATATATATATATAGAGAGAGAGAGAGAGAGAGAGAGAGAGATTGTGTGTGTATTTTGGCAGCATTTACTCAAACAGTGTCAAAAATAACAGAATCCTATGCTTAATTATACGTTTTTTATGTTTTATTTTTCTAATGGTATTTTGTGTTAAAATAAAATAAAATTAATGCCTTATATACCGGCCCTTCTTTATCGACCTATCATCAGGTGAAAAGGTAAATAAACAAAAAGGTTCGAGAATTTTTTTTTCTAATTTGAACGCAAAATGTTCATTAGAAAAATCGAAAAATACAAAAAGGCATAATCAAGCAGACGAATCATGTTATTTGTAGCAAGTTTTGCTCATTTATACATATATAGTATAATTTACTTTATTTGTTATTTATACAAACATTATTGGCTCCATATATGCATACATGTTTCAGCTGCGATTTTTTTTTTTCGAAATTAACGTCATCTAACCTCCAATCTCTACACGTTAAACCTTTTTAGCTTTTTTAAAAAGATTATGTTTAATGGAAACTAGTTGTCTGATGACGCTAGATTTAAAAAGAAATCACCGTTGAAACATGTACAGACATGTGCAGCCAATAATGTTTATATAAACAAAACAATCGCTATAATACAACTCTAACCGTTAATCTGCACCATGTTATAAACACTGGGGAGTCCTTGGAATAACATATATAACAATTATATATATATATATATATATATATATATATATATATATATATACAGTGTATCACAAAAGTGAGTACATCCCTCACATTTCTTAAAATATTTGAGAATATCTCTTCAGGGTACAACACTAAAAAAAAAATGAAAAGTTGTCTGTCCGCAGGATATATAACAGAGATAATTTATTTCCCCCTCAAAATAACTCAAAACATAGTTATTAAAAGCTAAATCTCTGGCAACAAAATGAGTACACCCCTAAGAAACTACACCCCTAAAAAGTGAGTACAATTCTAAAAAAATAAACTACTAAAATAATCTACGACCAGGTCTCCAATTATTTCCCTTTTCTCTCAAATCCACCCTCATCACTTCCTCTCATGTTTCGCATGGTATTCCCTTGCCAACAGGCCCTGCTATCTTAACTGTTCTACTAACTCAAGCATTCCTATCCATTATTTCAATGTGACTATACCAACATATCTCCCGACGTTTTTTTTTTTACAAAGGAGTCACCACTTATCAAGAACTGGAGGCCACTCGAGGATAAGAGTTAACGAGTGTACAGTGGCCAAGGGGAACGTTAGTAGTGGAAATTTGGTAAATTGGATAACTTAAGAGGATGGCTCATCAAGAATTTGTTCATGTTGGACTTGAAGACAACCATATTGTAGTCAGTTGGAAAGCAGGAAAACGGAACAGATTTCCACAGGTGTGCAGTTTTAAGAAAGAAGCTTTTTTCGTGGAATCTACGTTTAGGTTTAGGCACAGATAAAGAGTGGGAGAAATTATTGATAATGGTTTCAGCTAGACGCGTGTTTTTCGTGAGAGCCAGGCCAGGGGGGGGGCGTAGACTGAAGCTCAGACGAACACTTGCCATGAAAATAACTATAAAGCAGAGACAGGCTCGCGACGTCTCTTCTGTGGGAAAGCGTTTCCAGGGAAAGGAAAACGGCACTCCCCACTAGGTTACGAAGTCTATTTTGAACTCTGTGAAGGCAGGATAAGCTGCTTCTAGTAGCTCCTGCCCAGATGTGGCAACAGTATTCCATCCTTGGACGCACTTCATATTGTAGATATGATCTTTCTTTGAAGCTATCGGATCTAAGCATGTCTTTAAGACCTGCATTACAC